>NC_057393.1:35548176-35886040 GCF_019320065.1 Cervus canadensis | reverse complement strand
GTGGTAATGAACCTACCTGGCAATGCAGGAGATGAAAGAGATGCAGGTTCAGTCCCTGGGTTGGGAAGATCCTCTGGAGGAGGAAATGGCAACCCACTCCAGTACTCTTTCCTAAAGAATCCCATGGACAGAGGAGCCTGGCAGGCTACAATCCACAGGGTCACAAAGAGTTGGACATGACTGAAGTGACTTAGTATGAAGTGAAGTGAAAGTCGCTCAGTTGTGTCTGACTCTTTGTGACCCCATGGACAGGCTTCTCTGTCTATGGAATTCCCCAGGCAAGAATATTGAAATGGGTAGCTGTTCCCTTCTCCAGGGGATCTTCCCAACCCAGGGATCGAACCTGGGTCTCCCACATTGCAGGCTGATTCTTCACCTTCTGAGCCACTGGGGGAGAGACCAAGCATACTGGAATGGGTAACCTGTTCCTTCTCCAGCAGATCTTCCCAACCCAGGAATTGAACTGGGGTCTCCTGCCTTGCAGGCAGGTTCTTTACTGTCTGAGCCACCAGGAATATAAATGAAGTGTATACACACACATTGCTTCACTATCATGTGGTGGTCCACACATTAAAAACTGTAAACAGGGTCCTATAGTAGAATTGAGGGAGACAAAAATGTGTAGTGATTGAGAGCATGAGCTTTGGGACTTTCCTGGTGGTCCAGTGGTTAAGACTCAGTGCTATCAATGCAGAGTGCCTGTGTTCGATCCCTGGTCAGGCAGGTAGATCCCACATGCTGGAACTAAGACCTGGTGGAGCCAAAAAAAAAATTAAAAACAGCAAAAAAAAAAAAAAAAAAAAGAGCGTGAACTTTGAAGTCAGACTAACTTGGGTTCAAGTACTGACTGATTCCCTGCTAGCTCCACGACCTTTGGCAGATTACTCAACTGTTCCAAGTTCTAGTTTCCTTGTGCGAATAAAAATGGTAATCCCCTCATAAGGGTTATTTGAAGATTACACAATAATGTATGTGAAGCACTCTATGACTGGTGTGGAGTCAGCATTCAATACACATGAGCTTGAAACAAACCTTGAAGAAATAAATCTTAAAAGAGAAGGATACTAATTCTTTGGAATTACAAGCAATTCATGTATTTCTGAAGTTTGAATTTCTGTTAAATGAGTTTCATTTACTCTGGGCTTAGAATGGAGGCTGATTTGAGGTCTTTGCAGACACACAAGGCCCCCTTTGACCTCTGTGTTTGTCTATGTGCGCTCATCCTCTGGTGAACTGACCGCATGTCAGAGCTCACTCACTGCTGACCTCTCCCTTGCTCCTTACCCCAGTTTCACTTCCAACCAACCACAGTCCACGAAAAGTGCTCTTACTTAGGGCACCAGAGGAGTTCTGGCTGAACTTTTTATGGCATTTGATATTCTGATGACGCCTTGTGTCTTTAAGTAAGGTCTGGCCAATTTAGCTTTTAACTGTACCCAAAGGTGGAGAAAGTGAAGGCAAGGAGGCTTGAGGAAAGAAGTTGGGAGAAACAAGAATATCTGTGAAAGCTGTGTTTCTCTTGAGTGAATATAATTTCCTAAGAGTTCTCATCATAAGAAACACCTTTTTCTCCCCTGTTTTTTCAGTGTTGTATCTGTGTGAGATGATGTATGTTCACTAAACTTATTGTGATGATAATTTCATGATATATATAAGTCAGATCATCATTCTATATATCTTGAACATATCCAGTGCTATATGTCAGTTATATCTTAATAAAACTGAAAGGAAAGGAAAGAATGAAGATAATTCAAAGGAATTTTAAAGCAGAGCTTTGCTATATTTTTAGAAACTGAAGTGTTTCTTGTTGATGTTACTCATGGTGATTTTCACAGTCAGAATCATTTGGAGTTACTTATACCCATACTGTGTGCTTCATCCCCCTGCTTGCATCTCAGATATTCTTCTGGGGTAGTTTTCTTTTTTGAGGTCTGTCCTTTAAGGAGCACTTTTAGTGGGAGTCTGTCAGTAAATTTTCTCATTTTTTGTTTACCTGAAACTATTTTACTTGCATTCTTGAAAGAGTTTCTCTAAGTACAAACTTTTAGATTGAAAGTTCACTTTGAAGATTTTGTTCCACTGTCTACTGACTTCTATCTTTGTTGAGAATTCTTCTGTCAGCTTAATTTTTATTGTTTTAGAGAATTTCGACTTTGCTTTCTGGCTATTTCTTTTTTTCTTTGTTTAGGATGTATCCTGCTTCGAATTTATTGAAATTCCTGAATAAAAGGATTGAAGTCATATTAGTTTGGGAAAATTCTCAGCATATCTTTACTTCTTTCCAGAATATCAATTAGGTGTATGTGGGACCTTCTTACTATCCTTGTGCTTACTTACCCTCTGTTTCATATTTTTTGGTCTTCTTTGTGTTATTTTCTGTTTACTTTCCTCAGATCTATTTGATTTCTTTAGTTGTGATTGTTTTCCCCGTGATTTAACCCATTGAATTTTTTTTTTTTCCCATTGAATTTTAAATAAAAATTTTTCTATTTTAATTTCTAGAAGTGATAGTAGGTTCATTTTCAGATTTGTTTTTTTAATTTTGGAAAAACATCTGAAATATTCTTATTACGTTTTGCATAGAGTAATTCTAATACCTGAAGTCTTTATGAATCATCCTCTGTTATTAGTTGCTTCTGCTGACTTTCATTCTTGGTGGCTTGTTTCCTTTGTTTTATGTATTTTTTGATTGTGAGCGCATTTGCTGAAAATATTATTTTGCAATAAAAATTCCCTTGCTCTTTTTGTGAGCATTGTAGGTACTACCATTTGTATTCCCAAACCTCTGTGTGTGGCCACGTTTGTGGTTACAAAATCTCATAGAAATTTTATTGTTATTTTTGTTATTGTTAGCTCCACCCAAGCCAGGGCTAACACAGACCATTTTCTTTGTTGTCTGCCACTGCTGGGTGGGTTTTCTTCTAGGTCACCTTTTCCCCAGGGTGTAGCCTACTTGAGTTGTGGCTTTCTGCAGGGTGGCTCTGGCTCTTCACCCTAGTTGAGATAGTTGAAGATCCATAGATGCTCCCAGCATGGGCAGTGGTGGCAATAGTCACCTAGCTCTTGTCTCCTGATTCAATCTTGGCCTCAGGGAGGTAAAGTACAGTTATTTTCTTGGAAGCTAATCTATTTAAAGAAGGCTTTCTCTATTTTGTCTAGACTTTTAAGCTTGCTTTGTACCCATGATATTTCCATATACCTAGGCCATTGTGTTGAGGAAATGGAAATCTGCGTGCTTGTCTCTTACCGCTGACATTCTGAATGTGCTTTTATTATACCTTTCAGCTGTTATTTCTTGCTAGCCCAAGCAAAATTAATTTCTGACAATGGAAACGAGAAGAAAAATGAAAATCACTTAATGGAAACTCACTTTCTAGGAAACTTGACTCTTGGCTAGCTCTGCAGTCTAGCCAGCTCACAAAGCTTATAGTCAACACACATTTACTGAGACCCCAGGGCTGCTAAGGAATGGAGGAGCTTTCTAACAGACAGAGGGCAGCTCCTTCTGTGGAGAAGATTCACAAACCAGCATTATCCCCATAATGTTTGGATAAGAAGGGCCAAAAAACTCCATTAGACTAGTTTCTCATTTGCAGATCAGTGGCTTGGTAGCCAGAGAGAGTGTTCTGTTCAGGGCCACAGAGTTGGGACTTCTCTCAAAGATATGAATGCAGAAACCCATTATTTTTTAAAGTTTGCTTGTGAATTCATGTAGACTTTTGTTCACCGAGCATTAATTGAATGTCTTCTCTATGCCAAGTCCCAGGATGCCCTTTAGCTAGTAAGTACTCAGTAAATGGGTAATATGCACACATCCTTGTCTGTATACAGAACAGACACTCTGTTGCTTCTGAGTCTCTTTATTCACCCTCTCCATATTTCCCACCCTAACCCTGAGCTACATACTCCACAAATAGGTGAGAGGGTGTGTACCTGGTGAGGAGAAGAATGATCAAGCAGGAAGTGCTATTATGGACCCCATGGGACTTGGGTAGGATTGCCTGAGCTCAGAGCCTTTACTCTTGGGACCATGACCTCCAGGGAGAAATCAGTGAGAACTGGCCACCGGCATTTGTGAGTCTAACACTGCCACACACTACCTGTTAGACTCTGAGCTTCAGTTTCCTCTTCTGTAGAGTGGGAGTTCCTTCTACTGAGTGTTAAGCACGCAAGAGACACTGTCCTTGCCTTTAAGAGCTTTTTCTTTTTAAAAATGGGTGAGAAAAGGAATTCCATAATGTCCTAAGTAACAAGAAAAAAAAAAAAATCACCCTTAGTCCATAATGCGAAGAAGTCTCTGTGTATCTATTTAGCCGGGATGGATGTTTCTACAGCCTGGCTTACACTGGCAAAAATGGGCAGTCATTCCTTTGAGCCTACCACTCTTCCTCCTTAGGGATAGCAGCTGCCAAGTTTTTTTTTTTTTTTGTCTTTAGTTCTCATTCCTCAAATGACAGCTACTGTCACATGGGCTACTATTACCCAGCCACTAGGGGGCCAGAGTCATTCATAAAAGGCTGCATTTAAAAATGAAATCATAAAAATCTTAAAACATCTTGAAGTTGGGGAGTGTGCTTTTGTGGAACTAAATCCAATTTGAGTATAGAAGCCAACAAAAATAAACCAGAACAATAAGCAAAACAAATATCTTGACACCCCAGGAAAAAGCCATAGCTCATTGTTTGAGCAAATGGCACTAACTCTGTTCCCAAAGACAACTCTGCTCATTCAAAAACTATCAAGGGCATTTCTTCCTGACTTCAAAGTTAGGTTTTAAACTCACTTCCAGTTCCCACCATGGCAGTGGAATTCCTGGACAGGTCTACTTGAAAACAGTCTGCCTGAGCTGAGTGGCTGATGCTGGGTGGGGAGTTGGTTGCCTGGGAGGGATGTGTGTTGAGGGGTGGGTTTGCATAACTAAGGGCTGTGGGAAATGTGAGTGAGCTGGGGTAAAGGATTCTCTTGCAATGAAAACCTCTTATGCCCCATATATGGAGGGTGGCATCCCAGATGGACATTTTCCAGGTCCAAGCCTATGAAATGGTTCTGCCTGATCTCTGCCCTACTCTGAGGGTGAGAAGAAAGTTCACTTACTGAGGAGAATGAATCGGGCACAGATGCTGCAGGCCATGGACTTGCCCTGACCTGCCAGCCTTCCTGGCAAGACAAGCAGTTATTAGAGCCTGGTGACGACTCCCTGTGTCTGGGGACGCGCTGTCTGCATTTCTAGGAGCCGGCTCCTTCCCAAGGGGAAAGAAAAGTGCCAGACTGTGGAAGGGTCCAATTATTGGTGGCTCTACTTTGCAGAATGACTGTCTTTGAGTGAAGTATGTGTTGTGGAATCAAACTTGGCATTTTTAATTAAGAAAAGAATCTTAGTTCTCACCTGCCATGACCATGTGTAAGAAAAAGAATTCTTCACACACTTCTCAGGAAATGACTTCAGAGCTGCTTTGCTGCTCTGAATCTTCTTGGACAATGACCCAATTGCAAACAGTTGGTTTCATAAATGGATTTTTCTAATTTGAATTTGATACTTGTATCCAACTTCCTTAGGATTAAAAAATTCTTAATATTGCTATCAAAGGTAGCTGTTTCTGCTAACATTGTTGTAATCAGATCTGAGGGGTTGAATGGGTTATGAGCATCTTACCAGGGCCAAATACCTGTGACAGAAGAATTTTCCAGGCTCTTTGGGGATATTAGAAGCTGGAAAATTGGCAGCCTCATTCCTGGGTCTCAGAATGGGTCTGTGCTTGAAGACTAATGGTTTAAAGAACTGTTCTGACCTTGGCCTTTAAGTAAACCACTGAGCTAATGCCACTGACCTAGCACCATGACTGCAACAACAAGCAACTCTGGATTTGGGAATCCCATTTGACTTCTAGCTCTGCTGTGTGTAAGCCATATGATCTTGTGGAATCTAATCAACTTCTCTGAGACTTGTAAAATGGAGAAATAACCCTTTCCTTACAAGGCTGTGGGGAGGAGAATAAAATGAGATAATATATTTAAAGCACCACATTCAAAGCTTGTCCAGTGGACAGTCAATGTCTGATAGTGTCCCCACTATCTCTACCGTTTGAAGTCAACCCCATTTTGCAAAAATAAAAGGGCTGCAGTTTCAGAAGACTGAAGGTTCTTTTACCTTTAGGTGCAGAGAACGCTTTGATCCTCCTGAAATAGATGGCTCCCAAATTTACATTCCAGCCCTGATGTCTCTTCCAGGCTTCAGGCTGGGGTGGAAAGTTTACAAATGGTAGTTCTATCATGGTAAAGTATCCAAAAATAAAATTCATCTCTGCTTCTGTTACCCGACCCACGACAAACACCCGGAAACCCCAACCAGCAAACCTGGTTTTCCTTTCATATTTCTTTTTTTTTTTCTGTTAATGATAGCACCATTGTTCAGGATGCCCAGATTTCAACTTAGAATCAGTTATCTCTCTTCTCTTTTACTTTCATCCCATCCAGTCAGCCTCCAGATCCACCTGAAGCTGCCTTCCTTCTTCTTCCCTCTTCTTCCATCCTCCCTTCCTTCTATTCAAGCCAGTCTCAGAGCCAGCAGCTCAGGTACAATAGAAAGTGTCCATGGAGGCTATTTAGGTCTTCTAACCCCAGCCCAGATTGTACCTTTGGAGCCTTCTCTGATGCTGACATTAGCCTCTCCTATCTACCCTGTTGTTCACCCCTTCCCCCCAGATCAGTTGCCTCCTCAGCTTTCTGTATTTTCCTGCTCATGATTCTTCAAAGACTCCATGTGATCTACAAGAAAGATTCCTTAGTTCACTGTGCCCACCTTCCATTTCTGACTTAGTCTCTCACTTTCTCTGCTCTGGCCATATATACCCACTTCCTGAAACTGTCATTCCTTTCTCCAGCCAAGCTCTTCCATCTACCCACCTACTTCCTTCCTTCTTAGTACCCACCAGCCTAATAGTCCTCCTAGACTCTTTCTTAATCAATTGGTTGGAACCACAATCCTTTCTGACATTTGAGTACTTCCTTCAATGTGCATTTCTTCATCGGGCTTACCATCCCAGAGTCAAATCAGACATGACTTGTGAGATGCCCCAGTAGGCTCTGACACCCTGGGAGATAATGCAGTTTAGTGGTTAAGAACCTGCTGCTCTGGTGTCAGATGAATCTTGGTCTAAGTCCCAGCTCTACTATTTGCTAGTTTCATGATGTTTGGGCTAATTCTTTAGCCTCTCCTATCCTCTGTTCTCTTATCTACAAAGCTGAGTAATCGTCATGCCTACTTCACGTGATTGTTGCAGTCTAAGGTGACGATGCATTTTAAAGCACTTGGCATAGTGGCTGGTACCCAGAAAGTGTTTGCTAAATGATTGCTATTATCTTTCACTTCTTGCTTTGTTTAACTTTTTATAGCAGATTTATTAGTGAGGAAGACTGACTGTGATTCCAGATTTGTTCTAGGGCTGTATAACATGTAAGATGGTCAAAAGATTGCACATGGAAACCAGAGAAATGGAAGTGATAGCTTATTGGGTTGTATGGTTTTCAAGGGCAATGATGATATTACTTTCATTTTTGTATCCCTAGCCTTAGCAAAGAGGTGTAATTAGAATACAAAAAATATGTTTAAGTCAACTCAATGTTGAGTTCCAAAAAATTGTGATTACCTGTGGTCAGTCTTCATTCCTGTCTGTTTCTTGTGATTGTCAAAGTGAACTTTCAGAATGCTGGGATTCACTCATTTCCTGTTCTTAAAAAAAAAAGTGTGTTTAAATGTGTGAATATACACACATACATCTAAATTCTTACTGTTTTTCTAGTCTGTCTTCGTTGGGTATATTCCTCTTCCTCTTTTCCTATCCTAGATATTTTGGGTTCAGGTCTGACTATAGACTTTTAGGTTATAGGTCTATATAATCTTAGATTATAACCAGGCCCAAAAGAACCTTGCTGAAAGGAGAGCTACATGCATCAGACCTACCTGAATTGGGCCCTGGAGTTAAATCTTCAGTAATCCAGTTTTCAGAGTGAGCTGGAAGAGGTCACTCTGCAGATGCATTAAGTCTGCAGGTTACTGATGAGCTTTGCCATTTTCTTGAAGATCTCCTACCTTGATTTCTGGGCCATTCCAGTGGACTTGTCACAGTATGGTTCATGCACTACATGAGTTCCCAGTGTAACGTCTAGATGGGTATACAGAGTGCTTACTTTGTTGTTACTGTTTAGGTTCTGGGAGCTTAAAGGTAGAAATTGAATATATGTGTTCACAGTGTGTCAAGCACCTTTTCTGGAAGGGTTAAAATGCAACATTTAAGTAGTTACTAGAGTAAAGAATGAATGGTAGGTAAGGTTTTTCTTCCCCTCTCATCTCCTTGTTTCCTTTCCCTTCCACTCTTTCCAGTGTAGAAAAGGAGACTTTGTAAGGAGGACAATGCATAAGGATTATGGCCACGATTACCAAGACATGCATTTGTCTGTATTGTATTGTAGATGTTTATTGAGAGCGAGAAAGTTCTGGTGCCCCCTAGGGGTCTGGAGGCCCTCAAGGATCTGCTTTACCCCTTCAAATGGAACCAAGACCCAGAGGGAGGGCAAGGGTGGTAGAAAAGACCCAGGAGTTCATGAGGGTGAGGGGACAAAAGAGTAGAGGAATGGGATATACTCCTACTGTCTGACTTTGGACAGCACCTTGCTAAGGTCTGATCACATTGTTACTCCCAGAGTCTTTGATTCCCCCGAAGTATCCCTTTACTCCAACTGGTTCTGTGGCTTTGGTTGAGCTGATGTGGGTTAGGCCTGTGAAGCTCTTTAAACGTCCTCGTCTGGATTTTGGGTCTGCAGGTGGGCTGCTGACCTGAGCGGACGGTTCCTGAAATGCAGCCCCTCAGTGTTCCTGACCCTGTTGACTGCTTCCTGCCTTCAGAGAGGCTGAGGGGACTGCCGCAGACCTGTGGTTTCTCCCTCCTGATGTCGTCAAGGGAGAGCGGCGCCATCTTTCCTGGGGCATTTCTGGTGAAGAAGTCACTTTCTTTGGTTAAAGCTTTACAGGTAGATAGCCCTGGGCTCTTCTTCAGGTTCTGCCAACTCTTGGCTTTTATGGCTGGGAACCTTTGGCTTAGGGAAAGATATCTCAGGACCGAGCCTGGGAATGGAGCAGGCAAGAGGCATCCACCCAGTTGAGGGTGGAAGAGGAAAAGGAAACAGCAAATGGGACTGAAACAGTCAAGAGAAATCAAATTTATAAAATTTATTAAATAGTAAAAAGGAATTAGGGGCCCTTCGCTGTTCATGGCCAAGGATGAGGTAGGACTGTAAGAGTGAGAGTCTTCTAGATTGCCCGCCAGTGCCAAGTGGCCCAGAAGGAAGGATGACTGAGAGGGGTGCTGTGTGAGGTCACTAGAGACCATGGGAGTTGGGGGGTGTGGAACAGGGAGGAAAAGCACATGTTATCACTCATGTGGGGTGAGTGGGTAAGGAGGCTTTTCCCAGGAAAACACAAATGAAAAATCTAGTTCCTCTGCTAGGATGCATGCCCCTGAATTTACAAATAAGGTCTGAAGCTCATTATCAAACCCGTGTCATTGAATTTCATGCCTGTAAAGGAAAGAATCTGGAGCTTGCAGAACAAGAGCTCAGCTCTGGGTTAGGCTACGTGTGTTTAACTGCACAACCGGCTCTGCCCCTTGGTTGTGCAGCTTTGATTAAATGAGTTTTTTTCCTCTCTCAGCCCTGATTTTCTGTTGAGAAAATACAGAATAATAATACTGACTTATTGTTATGCGGAAGACTAATGGGTTAGACTCTAGAAATTATTGGCATGAGAATTGCCGCCAAAATGGTAGATATTGTGAGGTTCCCGTGTCTTCATTGTGCACTTATCAGCAGACATGGTTGACTTAGTTGCTATGCGTTAATAACATTCCTGATCATACCAGGCCATTTCCCCCTGTCTTTAGAGCAAAAGTCGCAGCCTGTGTGTGCCTGGGTAGGTGAGGGAGGGAGGTATATGCCAGGCTCTGGAGTGAGCTGGCTTCCTTTGTCACCTGTCAGAGCCATCAGTACAGACCCAGGCTTCTAGGGAGACCTCAGAATTACAGTCCTGTGGCTATTTCCACAGGATGTTTGGGACTGGGGTCAGAGGGCGTCTATATGCTCTGGGCACAATGGTCTCTAATCATAGAGTGTTATGGAAACTTCTCTTTCATGGATCATTTAGGAACACTGAACCAGAGGCCCAGCCTCATCCTAGACTTGGAACTTGGACAGGAGACTTGAACTGGGCTCGCAATTTCTCTCAACAGAACTGTTGAGTTCTGTCTGACAGCCTGGGAGGGGCATCTCTTAAAGGGAACAGGCTTGAGGAAGGATCACAGAGTCCCAGGAGAGAAAGTCACTTGAACTGAAGAAGTTTGGCAAAGACAGATTAAGCAGCAGGGCTCAGAGAGATCAGGGGTCTCCAGGGATGCCCTAACCCCATTCCTGTGCCCACTCCCTCCCCAACCCTTGCTGCAAAGGATGCTCTAGGAAAGGGCTGGGTGCTAAGGTAAGAACTGTCTCTCCCAGCCCAACACCTCCACTGTGGGAACTGCGGGAAGGTAAGATCTTGGCAGGTAGGCAGTCAGGAGGGGCCTGCTTGCAGCCCAGGCAGCAGCCTATGGAGGTCAGGACAAAAGCAGCCAAAGCATTGCAGGGCGGTGCAGCCTTGACTGACAGGCTGCTGGGCTACACTTATTACCACTGGACTTGTGTAATGTGTCTCTACCTCCCTCTAAAGCTCCTGCCTCCTCGACTGTGGTAGTCTGATAACCGTGCCAGGCAGCAGTCGGGCCGCAGGAAATGTTAGCCTTATTGTTGGAGAGCCTTACTGTCTCCCAGGTGAACTTCTGGAGGGAATAGTTGGGAGTGAAATCCTGGGAAAAGATGGGGCAATTTTGGAGAATGTCTTTAAATGTGATCATCGTGCTCACTGAAGGGTTAAGATGGCCCTGGAGTCAGTGTGTGTGGGACCGGCTCTGAGGTTTCTTGGGCCCAGAGGAGGCACCAGTGTGCATAAAGCTTGTCGTGGTTGATCTGTCTCTGTCAAACTGATGGCTCTGTTCCCTCGTTGATCTGGGGTGATGGAAACAGTATTTCAAAAATACTATTTCCATTGCCTGGCCTTTGGGACAGCAGTGTATGTTAGGACCAACCTTGCTGGGTTTTTTTCACGTTGTTGTATCAGCAGGGAGATGACTCTCATCGCTTCTCCATCACAGTGGCTCATCTCTCCCTACCTCCAAAACCCCTTTCCTGCTGAGATCCCACTCATTTTTCAAGACCCTGCTTAGGTCTGGGTAAATCATTCCTTGTTCCCAGTGTTGTTTATTTACATGTTACTCTTGCTCATTATCCCATATGTTCTGCAATAATACATGGATCTCTGCTTACCTTATCAGGTTGTAAGTTCAAGAGAGGGTGCATGCGCAGGTGTGTGTCTCTTAGTCATCATTTTATCCCCCAGTGAGTCATGTACTATTTGCCAAAACTAATAGGAAGTCCTATGAAGTAAGCAATATCCTGATTTTACAGATAAAGAAACTGAGGCTTAGGGAAGGTAAATGCCTTGCTCAAGGCCACCCACCTAGTGGGTGAAGGAGTCAAGATCCAGGCAAGCCAGGATCCCAGCTTTACCCACTGTACTCTACTGACTTTTATGGGAGGAACTTAAATAGTCCACGAATCAAATATGTTCATCTTCCTGCCCCCCCCCCCCTTTTAAAGAGAACTTTAATTTATTTTTAGCTGTGCTGAGTCTTCACTGTTGCGCGGGCTTTTCTCTAGTTGTGGCTGGCAGGGTCTACTCTAGTTGCAGTCTCGGGCTTCCCATTGCAATGGCTTCTCTTGTTGCAGAGCACAGGCCCTTGGTGCGCTGGCTTCAGTAGCTGCGGCTCCTGAGCTCCAGAGCACAGGCTCAATAGTTGTGGTGCATGGTCACAGGCTTAGCTGCTCTGTGGCATGTGGGATCCCTCCTGATCAGGGATTGAACCTGTGTCTCCTGCATGACGGGCAGATTCCTTAACACTGAGCCACCAGGGAAGCTTCATGGGACTTCTTTTGAAGATGTTCCGTATCTTCAGTTGCCTGTCACTGCCAAACCAAAGCAAAACAAAAAAAACCTAAAATTAGATTTTTAAAATGCTGTCAGAAGATTGAAAAGAAAATGTCATATAGATGTAGTGACAGTGCTGCTTCATCCTTAGTACAGACAGGCATCTCTGGCACTGTGGATAATGAGTAACATTGCAAATTATAAGCCCTCCAGTCTGAAAGATTTTGAGTAAGCCCCCTTATGATCAGCATTACAAGGTGTTTCTTCTGTTTTCTTCCCCCAGATAACATTGCAGTTCCTCTAGCTGAGTAATTTGTCCTGCAACATTAATATGTAGGGTCTATTCATGTCTTAGAAAAATGTTCTAGTAACTTATTTTCTCTTTTCTGGTAAAGTCATTGCACTGAATCATCCTCTCAATGAAACTCTTTTAAAAAACCATTAATGAAAATGTTAGTGTGTTTGTACCACGACATCCATCTAGATTTAAATTTTTATTGGGCAAACAGAAGAAATGAAGAAATCCCCTTGTGAAAAATCAATCAAAACTGCCTCCACCCCCACCAAAGCCTTGTCTTGTCAATAGTGTCACAGACCAGCCACCCTCACCTTTCCATCTGCGTTTCTGGCACTGAATTCAGTCAGCTGAGTCCAAGCTACCATGTAAGGAACAGATTAAACTAACATCCATCAAGGTGAAAGATAATTATTACTTGTGTCAGACAACACCTGTTTTTGCAGCATTCCTCAACTTAGTTAAACTGGAGACAGGCTAAACTTTCCACTGAATTTTCCACTTGACAGTTGCTCCAGGCAGTGTGTCTGCAGAACACCCTTGTTATGTTTACATTTTTGAGGCAGATTAAAAATGTCATCCGTGAAATATAACCCAAAAATATCAAACTGTAATATAGAAATTCAGGGGCTGAATGGGAGTCATACTGAAGAAGACCAACCCTTCGCTGCTTCGAGGGCAGAAATCTATCATCGCACATCTTTTATGGTGCTCCACGTGCAGACTGGCCACAGATAGCCTTCATACTTCACATCATGGTGGTGTTGATCACTCTTCATTTGCCCTCTTTTGTACTATGAATCATTTCTCGACAGCTTCTGCTATCTTCTTACCCATGGAGAGCCAGGTGCCATTTGGAATCTGTGGGCACCGGGTCTCCTTTACCATAGCTCCATTTCCATGGCTATGATGATGTTTTTACCTGGGAAAGGAATCTCTGACCTGGGGCAAAAATCTGAAGATTTTTGTTTTTAATTGAAAAGTGACATTGGTGGGGCTGCTGTGGAAGTGCGAATGTCACTGCCAAGTATGCTGCCTGGTCGTCCCTTGATAGAAAACAGGGAAACCAAAAGAAGAGGAAAGGGCCTTAAACCTCCAGAGGTTTAAGCTGGGACACGTTTTTGTACCTTTTCCAAGAGAAAAGGAGGAAAATGGAAAACGGGGGCAGGGTTCCCTCTCTGAGGGAAGGTTACAGACTCTGCAGCTTTTCTGGGCATTAATCTTACGCATTGTGTCTGTGTTGACTTCAGTCACTTTCTTTGGATGTACTCTCAAAAATGGGCTCCAGCCTAACTGAAGGGAGAGGGGAAGGAGACTTGAGGCATCCCTTTAATGCAGGTGTGGACATTAAGAGGCATTTCAGTCAGTCAGTCAATTCAGTCGCTCAGTCGTGTCTGACTCTTTGCAACCCATGAACTGCAGCACGCCAGGCCTCCCTGTCCATCACCAACTCCCAGAGTCCACCCAAACCCATGTCCATTGAGTCAGTGATGCCATCCAATCATCTCATCCTCTGTTGTCCCCTTCTCCTCCTGCCCTCAATCTTTCCCAGCATCACGGACTTTTCAAATGAGTCAGCTCTTCGCATCATGTGGCCAAAGTATTGGAGTTTCAGCTTCAACATCAGTCCTTCCAATGAACACTCAGGACTGATCTCCTTTAGGATGGACTGGTTGGATCTCCTCGCAGTCCATGGGATTCTCAAGAGTCTTCTCCAACACCACAGTTCAAAAGCATCAATTCTTCACACTCAGCTTTCTTTATAGTCCAACTCTCACATCCATACATGACCACTGAAAAAACCATAGCTTTGACTAGATGGACCTTTGCTGACAAAGTAATGTCTCTGCTTTTTAATATGCTGTCTAGGTTGGTCATAACTTTCCTTCCAAGGAGTAAGCGTCTTTTAATTTCATGGCTGCAGTCACCATCTGCAGTGATTTTGGAGCCCAGAAAAATAAAGTTAGCCGCTATTTCCCCATCTACTTGCCATGAAGTGATGGGACTGGATGCCATGACCTTAGTTTTCTGAAAGCTGAGCTTTAAGCCAACTTTTTCACTTTCATCAAGAGGCTCTTTAGTTGTTCTTCACTTTCTGCCATAAGGGTGGTGTCATCTACATATCTGAGGTTATTGATATTTCTCCCAGCAATCTTGATTCCAGCTTGTGCTTCCCCCAGCCCAGTGTTTCTCATGATGTACTCTGTGTATAAGTTAAATAAGCAGGGTGACAGTATACAGCCTTGACGTACTCCTTTTCCTATTTGGAACCAGTCTGTTGTTCCATGTCCAGTTCTAACAGTTGCTTCCTGACCTGCAAACAGGTTTCTCAAGAGGCAGGTCAGGTGGCCTGGTATTCCCATCTCCTTCAGAATTTTCCACAGTTTATTGTGATCCACAGTCAAAGGCTTTGGCATAGTCAATAAAGCAGAAATAGATGTTTTTCTGGAATTCTCTTGCTTTTTCGATGATCCAGCAGATGTTGGCACTTTGATCTCTGGTTCCTCTGCCTTTTCTGAAACCAGCTTGAACATCTGGAAGTTCATGGTTCACTTATTGCTGAAGCCTGGCTTGGAGAATTTTAAGCATTACTTTACTAGCATGTGAGATGAGTACAATTGTGCGGTAGTTTGAGCATTCTTTGGCACTGCCTTTCTTTGGGATTGGAATGAAAACTGACCTTTTCCAGTCCTGTGGCCACTGCTGAGTTTTCCAAATTTGCTGGCCTATTGAGTGCAGCACTTTCACAGCATTATCTTTCAGGATTTTCAGTAGCTCAGGTGGAATTCTATCACCTCCAGTAGCTTTGTTCATAGTGATGCTTCCTAAGGCCCACTTGACTTCACATTCCAGGATGTCTGACTCTAGGTGAGTGATCACACCATTGGTTTTATCTGGGTCTTAAAGATCTTTTTTGTACAGTTCTTCTGTGTATTCTTGCCACCTCTTCTTAATATCCTTTGCTTCTGTTAGGTCCCTACCATTTCTGTCCTTTATTGAGCCCATCTTTGCATGATATGTTCCCTTGGTATCTCTCATTTTCTTGAAGAGATATCTAGTCTTTCCCATTCTATTGTTTTCCTCTATTTCTTTGCATTGATTGCTGAGGAAAGCTTTCTTCTCTCTCCTTGCTATTCTTTGGAACTCTGCATTTGCAGGGAGCCGGCCTGCTCAAGGCCCAAAAAGGCCCTGGGAAAGCCCTGAGAGAGGCCATTCCCTGTCCCGCCACCCCATGATAAAGTAGTAAAACATTTGCTGGGTCTCCTTTGTTTTTCCTTGAGAAAAACATAGTAGTGACCTTCACTTAGTAGTTTATCTTGGAATGTTAAAAAAGGAATGTAAGCTTCTGCAATCACTTAAGACAAAGAATTGTATTGATGTGACAAAAACCAGATGGCATTTTTATGAACTATGTTTTCTGCTTGTACTAGTATAAAGGTAGCTGTTTTACTCAATAAAATCACTGACTTGCCTCAAGAGCATTCAGTCCTCTCGACCCCATCCTTTACTTTCGGTTCTTTTCTCAGGCTTCCGTGCTGTTGCGATTGGGACTTGTTCTCTTTGCTGGCTGGTCCCGGCAGGTGGCGCCTGAACAGGGACTTGATCAGACTACACGGTCGCAGCTGCCGGAAACGTGATTACAGAGATTTTTTCACAAAAGAAAAAATCTTTCACTCACTCACAAAAGAAAAAATCTTTCACTCACTCACAAAAGAAACGTGAGTACGGATTTTTTCAGGGCAGAGAGGGTTTTTTAGTCGAGAGTATAAACAATGGGTCAAGGTAGTAGTAGGGAGCTTTTTGTAACTATGCTCAAGACTATGTTAAAGGTGAGAGGAGTTACTGCTGCTAAACATAAATTAGAAAAGTTTTTGTTGTTTGTAGAAGAAGTTTGTCCTTGGTTTCCTGAGGATGGGACTGTGAATATAGAAACTTAGAAGAAGGCAGGGGAGCAAATTCAGCAGTATTATTCTTTACATGGGGCTGAGAAGGTACCACTAGATGCCTATTCATTATGTACTCTCATCAGGGACTGTTTGGACCCTGAACATGAAAGCAAAAAATTGGAGACTGTGTTGAAGAATATAATTGGCAAACCTCCCACCTTGCCTAATGCTCCCCCTTTGGAGCATGTTTATGATATGGCAGAAAAACCCCCTGTACAGAGTTCCTCTGACTCAGATTCTGAATTAGACCCTGCTGAGCAAGCAGAAGATCCATGGGAGTTATTTGCTGCTGAAAAAACCTCTGTTAAAACACAAGCAGAATTATCCCCTTTTTCAGAGGTTAAAGAATTGCTTACAACTGTGACTAAACGTCTTGATACTCTTAACTTAAAACTTTTTTTCCTAGCCCTTATGTCCCTCTAATCAGTTACCATCGCAGCCTCCATCCGTTATTGCAGGATTAGACCCACCGATTGCTGATATACAAAAGGGGTCTGAGGCTCCCGCACAGGCATTATCTGTAAAAAACACCTCTGAACTGTCCCCCCTCCAACTTGCAATTTGCCAGGTGAGGCAACAGGGAGAAACTTTAGAAGGATTTCCCATCCTGTTCCCCGTCCTTGAAGATGCTCAACAATGAAGGTATTATGAACCCCTGCCATTTAAACAAATTAAAGAATTAAAACAAGCCTGTGCCCAGTATGGACCAACTGCTCCTTTTACTATGTCCATCATTGAGAATTTAAATAGTCAATATTTACCTCCCAATGATTGGAAGCAGGTCTCTAGGGCCTGCCTCACAGGGGATTATTTGTTATGGAAATCAGAATTTGGAGAACAATGTGGAACTTTTGCGGACAGAAATAGATGGAATGGACTGCAAGTGAGTTTTGAAATGCTTATGGGGGCTGATTATGGGGCTTGTGGGGGCTGAAATGCTGATTAGGGCTACTAATCAGCAATTGAATTATCCCCCTGAAGCTTATCCCCAAATAAATGAGGCAGCTTTGATAGCTTGGAAGTGGCTTCCTACATCTAATAAAAAATCTGAAGATTTATCAAAAATAAGACAGGGCCCTGACGAGCCTTATCAGGATTTTGTGGCTCATCTCATTGACTCAGTGTCACGAGTTATAGGAGATGAAGAAGCTGGTATGGTTTTAACCTGTCAGCTGGCATATGAAAATGCTCACTCTGCTTGCCAGGCTGCTTTGAGACCCTACAGAAAAAAAGGGGCAATAGCTGATTATATCCGGATTTGTGCGGATATTGGGCCATCATATATGCAAGGTTTAACCATTGCAGCTGCTCTTCAGGGAAAAACTGTTAAAGAAATACTGTACCAACAAGCTAACAAAGGAAAGATTAAGAATAGAGTTAACGGGCCCCCTGGTAGCTGTTTCTCTTGTGGACAGATAGGACACCGAGCTATACAGTGCCACCAAGGGAAAGGAGAGACAGCTGGTAAGCAAAATGATAACCCTAATTTGTGCCCCAGATGTAAAAAGGGATGACACTGGGCAAGGGATTGTAGATCTAAAACAGATATCAATGGAAAAGTGCTTGCGCCTGTGTCGGGAAACTGGGTGAGGGGCCAGCCCCAGGCCCTGAAACAATGTTATGGGGCAATTCAGGAAAATCATCAGGGAGCGATTTCCAACCCAGAGTCAAAGATCTCTATAGAGCCACCTCAGGCAGCGCAGGATTGGACCTCTGTTCCTCCACCTATATAGTACTAACTCCTGAAATGGGAATGCAAGCACTACCCACTGGGGTTTATGGACCGTTGCCACAAAATTCCGTGGGTTTGCTATTGGGAAGGAGCAGTTGGACTATGAAAGGATTACAAATCGCCCCTGGAGTAATTGATTCAGATTTTACTGGAGAAATAAAAATTATGGCTTGTGCCCCAAAAAACATTGTTAGTATCCCTTCTGGACAGCGCATAGCTCAATTGGTCATGCTGCCTGCTATACCCATGGGGAAAATAAAAAACGCTCAACCGCGGGAAGGTGCATGTTTTGGGTCATCTGATGCTGATTGGATTCAAAATATAAAAGAAACTCGCCCAGAATTAGAACTACTTATTAATGGGCACAAATTCGTGGGGATATTGTATACTGGGGCTGATGTCTCTGTAATATCCTTAAATGATTGGCCAAAAAATTGGAATAAGCGAGTAGCCATCTCCACCTTACGGGGAATTGGCCAGTCTCATAACCCTGAACAGTTCTGAATTGCTTAGGTGGAAGGATGCCGAGGGTCATGAAGGATATATCCAGCCTTACATTTTACCTAACATTCCTGTTAATCTGTGGGGAAGAGATGTTATGAAACAAATGGGAGTTTACATATTCGCCCCAAATGATACCGTTAGTCAGATGCTTTTGAATCAGGGGCTATTGCCTAATCAGAGATTAGGAAAAAATGGAGAAGGAAATTTGTCACCTATTCAAACTAAAACCTTGCCTCTTTGATCAGGATTAGGATATTTTTAGGGGAGGCCATTGAATCTCCTGCGGCTCATGCGGACCTGATTACCTGGAAAAGTGATGCGCTGGTCTGGGTCGATCAATGGCCTCTCACAAAAGAAAAAATATTAGCCGCAGAACAATTGGTGCAGGAACAATTGGCGCTTGGTCATATTGAACACTCTAATTCGCCATGGAACTCTCCTATTTTTGTAATTAAAAAGAAATCTGGTAAATGGAGATTACTACAAGACCTTAGAAAAGTTAATGAGACCATGGTTATTATGGGACCCTTACACCCTGTCTTCCTTCTCCTATAGCTATTCCAAACTTATAAATTAATCATTGATTTAAAAGATTGTTTTTATACTATACCACTGGCACCACAAGATTGTCCTCATTTTGCTTTTAGTGTCCCTGCTAATAACTTTCATCAACCCATGAAGCGTTATCAATGGAAAGTACTCCCTCAAGGCATGGCTAACAGCCCCACTTTATGTCAAAAGTTTGTTGCTAAAGCCTTGGAACCTACTCGCCAAAAATATCCTTCTCTATATATGATTCATTATATGGATGACATTTTACTAGCTCATTCTAATGAAAGTATTTTGTTGTCTGCCTTTTCCGGCTTGCAGGCTGATTTGCAGCACTATGGCCTTCAAATAGCTCCTGAGAAAGTTCAACATAGCCCACCTTATTCTTATTTAGGCTTTAGACTGGAAGGGGAGACTTTTAAAGCTCAAAAATTGGAACTTCGTAAGGATAATTTGAAAACATTGAACGATTTTCAAAAATTATTTGGAGATATTAATTGGATTCGCCCCTATTTGAAAATCACTACTGGGGAATTAAAACCCCTGTTTGATATTCTTAAAGGACCTTCAGACCCTACGTCACCTCGAGTTTTGACTGATGAAGGACGCCAAGCTTTAAATATAGTAGAAAAAGCATTGGCTGCTCAAACAAGCTCTCATTGTGATTATACAAAAGAATGGGGCTTGTATATACTACCTTCTAAACACACCCCTACAGCTGTTCTCTTTCAAGATTCCCCTCTTTATTGGATACATTTGCCTGTTTCCCCTGCTCGGGTACTCACCCCTCATTTTGATCTAGTTAGTAACCTTATCGCTAAGGGCTGTCGGGATTCCAGAGAATTATTGGGGAGAGACCCTTACTTTATCTGTTTACCATTTACAAAGGAACAACAGAACTGGCTATTCCAGTTCAGTGATTCCTGGAATGCAGCCCTAGCTCATTTTGCCGGCAGATTAGAAAATCATTTTCCCACTAATAAGCTGCTACACTTTGCTAGTCAACACGACTTTGTGTTTCCCTCCATAGTTGTTTCGCAGCCACTTACAGACACAGTCACCGTATTCACCGATGGATCCTCAAACAGGAAGGCTGCTTATGTTATTAATGATACTGTTACCTCCTGGTTTACAGGCTGTTCCTCTGCACAAGAAGTAGAATTATGCGCCGTGTTTGCTGTTTTACAACACTTTGCCTCTGAACCTTTGAATGTTTTTTCTGATAGCCATTATGTTATTAGAGCTCTTAACCAATTGGAAACTGTTCCTTTTATTTATACTGTTAATTCAGTGATTCAGCAACTGTTTTGCGATATACAAGCGCTTTTACATCAAAGGACTTACAAATGCTTTTTTGGCCATATTTGCGCTCATTCGAGTTTACCTGGAGCACTTACTTCTGGAAATGCATTAGCTGATTCAGCCACTCATATTTTCCTTTCCAAGACCCAACTCGCAGAACGTTCTCACCAATTACATCATCAAAACAGCAATACCCTCAGATTACAATTTAAAATACCCCGTGAAACCGCCAGGCAAATAGTTAAACGCTGCCCTGTTTGTCCTCAATTGTTTTCTGTTCCTCACTATGGTGTGAACCCCCGCGTCCTCCTTCCCAACCATTTATGGCAGATGGATGTTACTCACGTTCTTTCCTTTGGTAAATTGAAATATGTTCATGTTAATATAGATACTTTTTCTGGATATATTTTTGCCTCTTTACAAACAGGAGAAGCAGCTCAACATTGTATCGCACATTGCCTTGCAGCATTCTCTGTTATGGGAACTCCAAAGACCATCAAAACGGACAATGGACCTGGATATACTTCTGCCACTTTTCTTAATTTTTGCTCCTGTCTCTCCATCTCTCTTAAAACAGGCATTCCCTATAATCCCCAAGGCCAAGGCATCGTTGAACGAGCTCATCAGACATTAAAACATCAGCTTTTAAAATTAAAGAAGGGGGAGTTATATCCCCTCACACCATATAATTACTTATATCATGCCCTTTTTATTCTTAATTTTTTAAATTTGGACTCTGAAGGCAAAACCGCGGCACAGCAATTCTGGTCTCCAGCCGCTACTAACAAACCTTTCGTAACTTGGAAAGATCCAGTTACTAATCAATGGCATGGCCCTGACCCTGTTTTGATATGGGGGCGGGGACATGTTTGTGTTTTTCCACAGGATGCCGAAGCACCGCGCTGGCTCCCGGAGAGGCTGGTATGCCAGACGGAGACGGTCACTGACTGCTCGAATGGAGAGGCTGTGGATACAAGAGAGGAATGTTCTGCCAACAAATCAACAACTACATGAGTTCGTGGAACGAGCAAGACACATTGCTGCGGATACAATCAATCCACACACTTCCCTATCATACCTGGTGCTTGCATTAGCATGCGCTGTTACGAATCAAGCCTTTCCCAGCGCTGAAGGAAATGTTTTTCTCTCTTGGGCTCATTCCTATGCTGATTCTCATAATGCCTCTGCTTGTTGGGTATGCACTGCCATGCCTTTGTCAGTTGTAAATGGTTTACCATGGTGGGTTTTGCTGATGAGTCAGGAAGAATTACCAGCGGTGTGTGGATTTTTAGAACAATATAAGCAGATTTACCTTAGCCTTAATCCTCTTAATATCACAGCTTTGACCTGGTGTAATTTGAAGCCTAATAATTCCCTAATTCGATTTAATGCCAACCAAAGTATTAGGACAATTTCTGCTGCCTTTAATCAGTATGTTAATTCCTCCAGTAAGGGACAAGATCACCCCAGCCGATATTTTGGGGACTATTATCAGATTTGGGATGAATACTTTTGGATGACCCCGGAAAAAGGACAATTGCTGAAACAAGCGGACATTTGCTGGGAACAACAAGAACATCAACCCAACTTTGGAGAAAGAAATTTAGGCAGACATTTGTTAAAGCATATGGGTATTACTCCTAATTCTTTGTGTGAGCGCATAATTGATGTTACTTTTTCCGTCAAAACATCCACGCCTTGGCCAGGATCTGATTGGCTTTATAACCCAGGCATCAGATGGGTTGCTCCTAATGGAACAAAATGGATTTGTGGTCCTAATGTGTGGCCATGGCTGCCTGTGGGCTGGGTAGGACGGTGCAGCCTTGGATTTGTGTTTGCTCCCGGCTGCATTAGTCATAAGCCCATCAAGAATCCGGCCAACATCCCCTTTTTGAGAGCGAGATGGTCTCAAGCTGTATTTCATTGGTATGACTATTTGGCAGCAGTATTTGTTCCCTCTATTGGGACGGTCGACATAATGGCCCATGTAGATGCTTTAACTAATTTTACTCAACAAGCCTTACTAGATACAAAGAAGGCTATTGAAGCTTTAAATGAAGAACAGAAACAAATGAGAAAAACCGTTTTACAAAACCGAATGGCCCTAGACATTATTACTGCTGCTCAAGGTGGGACCTGCGCTATGATAAAAGTAGAATGTTGTGTGTATATCCCAGATTTATCTTCCAATGTGTCTGATGCTGTAAATGATCTTCAACATCAAATACTTTCTATGCAGAACTCCTCCCTTTCTTTTTGGGAGCAAGTTAAATCCTGGTTTGAGAGTGATTGGTGGAAAACCCTGCTTATAGTGCTTGTTATTGTACCCTGTTTTCTTCGTTGTGGACCATGTTTTTTACAATGTATTATGAATTTAGTTACTGAAAGAATTATGAAGTTTTCCCGTATTATGAAAAAATAACCTTGTCTCCTTTTTCTCGAGGAAAGTGTAGGGAGGCTCGGCTTCTTAATAAATAAAGAAGGGGGAGATGCAGGGAGCCGGCCTGCTCAAGGCCCAAAAAGGCCCTGGGAAAGCCCTGAAAGAGGCCATTCCCTGTCCCGCCACCCCATGATAAAGTAGTAAAACATTTGCTGGGTCTCCTTTGTTTTTCCTTGAGAAAAACATAGTAGTGACCTTCACTTAGTAGTTTATCTTGGAATGTTAAAAAAGGAATGTAAGCTTCTGCAATCACTTAAGACAAAGAATTGTATTGATGTGACAAAAACCAGATGGCATTTTTATGAACTATGTTTTCTGCTTGTACTAGTATAAAGGTAGCTGTTTTACTCAATAAAATCACTGACTTGCCTCAAGAGCATTCAGTCCTCTCGACCCCATCCTTTACTTTCGGTTCTTTTCTCGGGCTTCCGTGCTGTTGCGATCAGGACTTGTTCTCTTTGCCGGCTGGTCCCGGCATGCCTTCAAATGGGTATATCTTTCCTTTTCTCCTTTGCTTTTCACTTCACTTCTTTTCACAGCTATTTGTAAGGCCTCCTCAGACAGCCATTTTGCTTTTTTGCATTTCTTTTTCTTGGGGATGTTCTTACTCCCTGTCTCCTGTATAATGTCACTAACCTCCGTCCATAGTTCATCAGGTACTCTGTCTATCAGATCTAGTCCCTTAAATCTATTTCTCACTTCCACTGTAGAGTCATAAGGGATTTGATTTAGGTCATACCTGAATGGTCTAGTGGTTCCCTCCACTTTTTTCAATTTCGGTCTGAATTTGGCAATAAGGAGTTCATGATCTGAGCCACAGTCAGCTCCCGGTCTTGTTTTTGCTGACTGTATAGAGCTTCTCCATCTTTGGCTGCAAAGAATATAATCAGTCTGATTTCGGTGTCAACCATCTGGTGATGTCCATGTGTAGAGTCTTCACTTGTGTTGTTGGAAGAGGGTGTTTTCTATGACCAATGCGTTCTTTTGGCAGAACTCTATTAGCCTTTGCCTTGCTTCATTCCGTACTCCAAGGCCAAATTCGCCTGTTACTCCAGGTGTTTCTTGACTTCCTATTTTTGCATTCCAGTCCCGTCCCCTATAATTAAAAGGACATCTTTTTTGGGTGTTAGTTCTAAAAGGTCTTGTAGGTCTTCATAGAACTGTTCATCTTCAGCTTCTTCAGCATTACTGCTCAGGGCATAGACTTGGATTACCAGGATATTGAATGGTTTGCCTCGGAAATGAACAGAGATCATTCTGTCGTTTTTGAGGTTGCATCCAAGTACTGCATTTCGGACTCTCTTGTTGACTATGATGGCTACCATTTCTTGTAAGGGATTCCTGCCCACAGTAATAGATGTAATGGTCATCTGAGTTAAATTCACCCATTCCAGTCCATCTTAGTTCGCTGATTCCTAGAATGTCGATGTTCACTCTTGTCATCTCCTGTTTGACCACTTCCAATTTGCCTTGATTCATGGATCAAGAAAAATTGATTCTAATGCAGGTGTAGACATTAAGAGGCATTTAAGATATGTGATTCTTAGGATTTCAGCCATGAGTGCTGTAATATTTAAAAACTCCTGTAATCACCTCTAACTTCTCATCCTCACATGCACTTAGGTTCCTGATGGCATCTGAGCCTGGTTCCTCCTTTTTCCTTTTTCTCCCTGCCCCAACCCAGCCTTTTGCTCTTGTTCAGCCCTCCATAGTGAAAGTGAAAGTGTTAGTTGCTCAGTCTTGTTCAACTCCTTGCAACTCCAGAGACTGTAGCCCTCCAGGCTCCTCTGTCCATGTAATACTCCAGGCAAGAATACTGGAATGGGTTGCCATGCCCTTCTCCAGGGGATCTTCCTGACCCAGGGACTGATCCTGGGTCTCCTGCATTGCAGGTGGGTTCTTTAGGATCTAAGCTATCAGGGAAGCCCAGCCCTCCATAATCCCCGTCCTGGTCTGGGGTCATAGCTCTCCATCCTTCTCCAATCTAGGCTGTTCTCAATCCCAGTTTATCTTCTGGGTATGACAGTCATTTACCACAAACACTAGTTTGAAGATCACCATCCTTTGTTACAAATGTCTAATCCCTTGATGATAAGTGGCTGCATTCCTCATTGTGTCCTGATTCAAGGCTTTTTGTAATCTAGTCTCAACCTTTTAAGTCAGCTGTCTCAGAATGCTTTTGTTTATTTAAAAAAATGTATATAACCTTCAGAATATTTATTTGTGCCAGATCTTAGTTGTATCAGGCAGCATCTTTGATCTTAGTTGCGCCATGCAGGATCTTTTATCTGTGGCATGTGGGATCTAGTTCCTTGACTAGGGATCAGACTTGAGCCCCCATGTATTGGAAGCATGGTGTCTTAGCCACTGAACCACCAGGGAAGTCTCAGTTTTTGCAAGTAACAGAAATTGACTTGAGTGATGGGAACGTGTATCCCCTTGCCCGCCTCCTTCATAAAAGGACCTTTGTGAGGACATTAGGCCCACTCAGATAATGCAGGATCCTGTCTCAAGATCCTTAACTAAACCATGTTTGCAAAGCCTCTTTGTTAGGTAACATATGCACAGGTTCTGAGTATTAGGACATGGACACTTGGGTGGGTGGGTGGGTGGGGAGGGTTATTTTGTCCACTGCAAAAACCCAGCACATGTGCCACCTTTGCTGCGAGGTCTTCCCTGACTCCATTTCAGAAAGGCCCCTGGGACAGAAACAAACAAGAGGTGGGAAGGAGGCAGGGTGTCTGCCCGCCCCGGGGCGTGGTCTTCTGCCACCCCTCCCGCTGTCCAGGGAACCCTGATGGCGATGCTCCGGGTCACGCCTCTCCGGGACCTGCTCCCTGGGCTTGTTCTCTCACTTTGCTTCTCCTGCTTTTTGACCTGACGCTGAACTTCCTTGAGTCAAAGAGATTTTATACCCAACCCATCGTGGTTTGCGGAGGCGTTCACTAAAGGAAACGAAGAGGAAAGTCTACCCACAGGACAAAGTATGGCTTTATGTGCCCCCAGGTTATGGCAATTTTTCTAGAGTGAGCCTTCTTTTCTGACCGCATGCCTTCCTGGCCAGGCCTGGGTTCTGGTCTATGGACAGAAGTTGTTCAGCTCAAGTCAGAATGTCCCTCTGTCTCTGTCTGTCTTTTTCTTAAGTATTTATTGTGTACCTGTGAGCAGCATGGTGGTGGGTACCATTGCTCAGAGGCATACAGTGCCCCTGAGAAGTGGGAGATCCTTGTCAAAGTGATTTGTTCACAAGAGTTCCCAGTAAAAATTGGAAGGAGGAGAGGGTTGGGAAGGGAGGAAGCCAACCAAGGGTGCTCTCTCAGCAAAGTCACGTCAAGCGTAATTTTGGATCAGTCTTCCAGGGCCAGTTGGACACATAGATCACTCCTGGGTTGTCCTGACTGGGGGCAGTTGTCACTGGTTAAGGGCTGCCAGGGCACCCGGGAAGGCAGTTCTGATGCCTGAGGGGAGCCCTCCATCAACAGAGGTACAGGTGCTTTTGGTAATGAAAGCCCAGTGCGAACCGGTCTGTTCAGAGGTGGCTCAAGATCTGAGCAGGTCTGAGTGGAGCACTGACATCCTCTGCTACCCTAGGGAGACCCTGTCTTAGCATTTCCTCTTCTTCATGGCCTCATTTCCCCACTCCCAGTCTGTGACTCTTAGCCCCACTCCCAGTCAGGGCTTACTCCAAGGATGCCCATGGAGAAAGCTAACCTTTCCAAGCTCAGATGCCCTGAGTAGGCTTCAGGTCACACCATGCTTCTATTCAGCTTGTTCAGGGCTTGGAATCTTAAAGGTGCTGGTTCCTCAGTCATGTCCAACTCGTTGCGACCCCATGGACTGTAACCCACCAGGTTCCTCTGTCCATGGAATTCTCCAGGCAAGAATACTGGAGTGGGTAGCCGTTCCTTTTTCCAGGGGATCTTCCTGGCCCTGGGATTGAACCCAGGTCTCCTGCATTGCAGGCAGATTCTTTACCATCTGAGCCACCGGGGAAGCCCCTGGAATCTTAAAGGAAGATGCCTATTAACTTTTAGAACCCTAAAGTTGCCTGTGCTGACTTTCTAGTCACTTCAGGAAAAAGCCCATTTCTACCAAAAAAAAAAAAAAAAAAAAAGAGGATGGTGGATATAACTGTCTCCAAGGGCTGTGGAGGCTCTCCCTCGTGTCTGTCACTGCTGGCCAGTCTCCTGAGCACCCGGATTGGAGGGGGTTGCTCTGTCCTATCTGGTTACCTTGTCTCCTTTGAAGTTCTCCCTCCCTTCTCTGTCCTTGGAGTGACTCTCCTCTAGACCCCGCTCTCTCTCTCAGTATTTATTTATTTGGCTGCATTGGGTCTTTGTCACCGCATGTGGGTAGCATGTGGGCTCTAGTTCCCCAGCCAGAGACTGAACCTGGGCCCCTTGCTTTGGGAACATAGAGTCTTAGCTCCTGGACCACCAGGGAAGTTCCAACCCTGCTCTCTTGGTCTAGACTTCCCTTCCACACAGCAGAGGTCAGTTCTGCATTCAAGGTAGACAGTTTTATGCAAAGTTTCAACCGTTTTTTCCCAGAGGCTCTACAGTGCTTAGGGGCCTTGGGTCTTGACAAAGGATGCTGTCCACTTAGGTAACGTGAATGGAGGACTTTGTCAAATCACATCATTGTTTTTAAAAATGCACTAGCTACTTGAGCATAAACTGATATATATGTAATAATAATTATTATAACAACAGCTAATGTTTGAATATTGTGCCATATAATATTTTACATGCATCATTTCATTTCATTCTTTACCAACCCTCCACCAACAATCCTACTAGGTGGGAACTGTCATTATCATCATTTTACTGGTGGGGAAGTTGAGGCTCAAAGAGGTTAAGTAATGCCACAGAGCTTGCAGAGCAGAAACTTGAATGAAGGTCTATCTGAGTCCATAAGCTCAAAATTATCACCCTGTATTGCCCCTTACTTCGTGGTGAGAAAGGAGTCTTCTTCTCAAAGCTCAGAACTTTGAAAAGGAGTGGATAGGTCTGGCAAATGAGAGTGTTTCTTCAGAACTTTTAATTCCAGTCATGCTTAGTCACCCCATTTATTAGATTCCCTACCCAAGAATTAAATAGAAAATAGGCTCTTCCAAATCCCTTTCAGATGTGTTGGCCACCAAAGCAGGCTCCATCACCCCGAAGTGAGTCATTATGCAAGACAGCTTTATTTCAGTTGTACTTTTCTGGAAGAGGGGCTTAGACCCTCCACACCAGTTCTTTTAAAAAGAGCTTTCCTGGGGGCTCCACCCAGCTGCTGCTGCTGCTTTTGTCTCTTTGGATAGACTGCAAAATGACTGCCCAATCCTAGCGGCAAGGCAGGCTGAGAAATAAAGTTGGTGTTTTGGTTGTTCTTTAAGCTTGGAGTCCCCAGTGAAATCAGCATTAGAAAGAAGGGGATAATGGAGACTGGGTAAGCAGCTCTCAGCATCTGTTATACCCCACTCCGATTTTCACTTTGTTTTCCAACTGAGAATTCATTTCCCATTATTTCAGTCTTGGGTCAGTGTTCTAAACTCCCTGGCATTTACACTTCCAATGCCTTTGGTTGTTCCAAAGACATCCAAATGCAGTGTGTCCTTAACAGAACTTCTCAAATATATCCCCTCTCATCTGAGTAAGTGGTACTGCTATCAACACAGTTATTCAAACTAGAAATATAGACATCATCCTTGTTTATTTTTAACTCCACCCATCCTATCAGTCATGGAGCCTATGATTTTGATTCCTGTTTCTCTGATCTACTTCTCTATCCTTTCCTTCCTCCATCTAGCAGTACATCAAAAGCATAATATATCATGATCAAATAAGATTTATGCCAGGGTTACAAGGATGGTTCAATTTTAGGAAATCTTTATCAGTGTAATTCTCTATATTAACAAAGTAAAGAAAAAACCATAAGGCCACAGACTGAGAAAACATTGAACAAAATTTATACCCTTTTCTGCAGTTAAAAACAATAACAAAATAGGAGTTCATCTTGCTGAGGTACAAGACTTGTATACTGAAAAGTACAAAGCATTGCTGAAAGAAATGAAAGAGGACATAGATAAGCGGAAAGACATCCTGTGTTCACATATTGGAAGTCTTAATAGGGCAATAATACCCAAAGAAATCTACAGATTGAATGCAATCACTATAAAAATTTCACTTCCTTCCCCCCACCTGGGAATAGGAAAGCTAATCCTAAAATTCACATGAAATTGCAAATAGCGTTGAATAATAAAAAATTTTGAAAAAAAAAAAAGTTGGAGAGCTTACACATCCCAGTTTTAAAACACGATTCCCAATTTCAAAGCTACAGTGATAAAAATAGTGCTGTTCTAGCATAAGGATACAAACATAATCAGTGGAATAGAGTTCAGAGTCTGGAAATAAACCTTGCATCTATGACCAATTTATTTTCAATAATGGTGCCAAAACCATTCAATAAAGGCAAATTAGTTTCTTCAAGAAATGGTGCTGTGACACCTGTACATCACAAGGAAAAGAAGAATGTTGACTCTTACTTCACACCATATATAAAAATTAAAATGGATAAAAGACCTAAATATAAGAACTAAAACCGTGAAACTCTTAGAGGAGAACATAGAAGTAAATCTTTATGGCTTTGGGTTTGGCAGTGATTTCTTAAATATCACATCAAAAGCCACAAGCAACAAAAGAAAAAGGTAGATACATTAGATTTCACCAAAACTAAAAGCTTTTATCCATGAAAGTACACTATCAAGAGAGTGAAAAGACAACCCACATAATGGGAGAAAATATATGCAAATCATGTATCTGACAAGGGTCTAATATTTTGAATATATAGATTAAATGTGTACACACATAGTTGAACAACAAAAAAGGCAAACAGTTCAATTTAAAAGTGGGCACATGATCTAAATAGACATTTTTCCAAAGAAGATATATCAATAGGCCACAAGTATGTGAAAAGATGTTCAACATCATAAGTCATTAAGAATTGAAAAATTTTGTTTCATTTATTTTTATTAGTTGGAGGCTAATTACTTTACAATATTGTAGTGGTTTTTGCCATACATTGACATGAATCAGCCATGGATTTACATGTGTTCCCCATCCTGAACTCCCCTCCCACCTCCCTCCCCATCCCATCCCTCTGGGTCTTCCCAGTGTACCAGCCCTGAGCACTTGTCTCATGCATCTAACCTGGGCTGGCGATCTGTTTCACATTTGATAGTATCCTTGTTTCAATGCTATTCTCTCAGAACATCCCACCCTTGCCTTCTCCCACAGAGTCCAAAAGTCTGTTCTATACATCTGTGTCTCTTTTCCTGTTTTGCATATAGGGTTATCGTTACCATCTTTTAAAATTCCATATATATGCGTTAGTATACTGTATTGGTGTTTATCTTTCTGGCTTACTTCACTATGTATAATGGGCTCCAGTTTCATCCACCTCATTAGAACTGATTCAAATATATTCTTTTTAATGTCTGAGTAATATTCCATTGTGTATATGTACCACAGCTTCCTTATCCATTCGTCTGCTGATGGGCATCTAGGTTGCTTTCATGTCCTGGCTATTATAAGAATTGAAAATTAAAACCACCATGGGATACTACTTCATATCCACCAGGGAAAATAACAAGTGTTGACAAGGATGTGGAGAAATTGGAGTTCTTACTCATTGCTGGTGGAAATAGTAAATGGTGTACAAACACTATGGAAAGCAGTTTGGCAGTTCCTTAATAAATTAACATAAAATAAATGTATGACCAATAATTTTATTCTCAGGCGTATACCCAAAAGAAGTGAACAGGTATTCAGACTGAAAATTGTATATGAATGTTCTTAGTAGGACTATTCATAATAGCTAAAAGATGGAAATAACACAAATGTTCATTAACTGACAAATGAATAAACAAAATGTGGATAAAGCAAATATTATTTGAATAAAGGAATAGAGATAGATATATGATACAACACAGATGAACAGTAACATTACCCTCCATGGAAGAAATTAGTCAGAAAAGGCCATATTACATGATTTATAAGTATGAAAATATTTTATTTTCACATATATGAAAAATAATATTGTATGGTTCCATTTATATAAAATATTCAGAATATGCAATTCCATAGAAAATAAAGTAGATTAGTGATTACTGGAGGGGGAATGGGAGTGGGCATGGATTTCTTTTTGGGGTGATGAAAATGTTCTGGAAATAAATAATGGTGGTGATTGCACAGTGCTGTGAATGTACTAAATGTCACCAATGGTAAATCTTATGGTGTGTGTACTTACCACAAAAAATCCCCAATTCATACAAGAAACAGAAACATCAGACTTTTAGTAGAACTGAAGTAGAAGCTAACTGCCTCAAATTGATAAAGGGTATCTATGAGAAGTCTACACTAATAATACTAAATGGTAAAGCATTAGAGGGTTTCCCTGGTGGCTCAGATGGTAAAGATCCACCTGCAATGTGGGAGACCTGGGTTTGATGCCTGGATTGGGAAGATCCCCTGGAGAAGGGGATGGCAACCCACTCCAGTATTCTTGCCTGGAGAATCCTCATGGACAGAGATGCCTGGTAGGCTATGGTCCATGGAGTTGCAGAGTCAGACGTGACCGAGTGATGAAGCATGCACAGTATGAAGCATTAGATGATTTCCCACTATAATCAGTAATAAGCAAGGATGTCCACACCATTCCCACTACCACCATTGGACTAGACATCGTAGACAATGAAATATGACAAGAAATAGTTCTTCTGGATCTTTAAAAAAAGGAAGGTTTTAGTGTCATCTGGGTAATTAAAGTTTTTAGTAAAAGTGAATCCCAAAGGAAATAACTGAAGTGCCAGAATAACAGGAAGCCAAGATTCAACTTTGAAAAGTTCTCCTGTATGGGGATGATGGGGTAGAGAAGGGAGAATAAGAACTGAGAAGGGACAAGAGAAAAAAGAACTGGCATAATATGTTACCACAGAAGCCGAGGTTGGCAGTGTGGGGAGTTTTAGGAAAAGTACAGATTGTATGGTCAGGATATAAATTCCGTGGAGATGCAGAAGACAATAACAACCGAAAATGTCATTTTCTTTGTCCAGTAGAGGCTATTGATGACCTTCGAGAAAATGGCCTCAGTGGAGGAAGTAAAAACTGGCTTAAAGGAGAGGTGGGAGAGGGAGAAGCAGTGGTACAGACCATTTTCTTGAAAAGATAAACTCCACTAAGTTTGATAAACATTAGTGGTGCCTGAGATGGCTTGTGGGGAAGAGAATGGGTTGGGGCTGCAGTTTCCTTATCAGCTCTTTAACCCTCACAAAACTACTCCAAATGAACATCTAAATAAAAATAGTGCTCTACAGGAAAGCACCTAACTCACTGTTGTAACTAGAATATTATCACAAGTCACTCATATAATGAAATCCTGGAGCCACCACAATAGCAGAATCACTTAAATTTATTTAAGCACCTGCCCTTAGCAAACACTGTCAGGGCACATGCTGAGTGTCTTTGGCGATGAATCTCCAACTGCAGAGCCGGGACAGCAACAGCAAGAGCAACCTCAAGCAAAGGTCAATTGGAGGCAAGTCACAACCTCCCAAAGTCCTCATTTTCATTTTTCTGCATGATGTGAAGAAAACTATCCACCATTTGCATGTTTTCTTTTCTTTTGGCAACAGGTGCATTCTTATTAGCTTATTTTTCAAAACGATCCATGTTGTTCTTTAGTACTTTAGTACTACATTAAAAACCACCCCAGGTGGCTTGCTGAATTCTGATCTTTGTGTCTACTTTAGTGCTGTATTTAGTGCTGTTCTGACTTGTAGAATTCACTTAAAATGCTTTTGGTTCAAATATTAGTTGTGACATATTATCCCAAGACAGAAGATGGTGATAATCTTTCTTTTGGTCAAGATATATTATGCCTTCACTTCTATTTTACACAGTAAGTTTTGATTCTGTTTATTCTAAGTATATATCTGGCACAGAATTCTATAATGGATTCCATAGATGAAATAACCCTAATCTCATTTTTTGTCAAGTAATGCTAGGAAATACATGCATTTTTACCCTGTTGACTTTATACAAGAGTACTTGTGGAATGTTCTCCCCACCCGTTCTCTTCTTTATCCCACGCATCCACAGATTCATACTCATCCAGTTGTACTCAAGTTATCCTCCTCTGTGATGGTTTCCCTGACTTCCCCAGACTGGGTTGACCTTTCTCCTCTTTGGATGTTTAATTTTTCTTTATATTTTACTTTTCTGATAGATATGTTTGTGATGAGGGCATTGGTGTTATTGCCTCTACCGGTCTGTGAGCTTCTTGAAAACAGAAACTCTGGCTCTCCAGGGCCCCAAGCACTTTGCCCAGAACTTGATTGTTCATGAAGTATCTGTTGAGTTGGATTGCATGGAGCCTTCCCAGATGGCTCTAGTGGTAAACAACCTGCCTGCCAGTGCAGGAGATGGCAAGAGACTTGGGTTTGATCCTTTGGGTGGGGAAGATCCCCTGGGGGAGGGCATGGCAATCCACTCTAGTACTCTTGCCTGGAGAATCCCTTGGACAGAGAAGCGTGGCAGGCTACAGTCCATGGGGTTGCAAAGAGTTGGACAGGACTAAGGTGACTTGGCATGCACGCACGGACTACTGTTATGGAGATACATGCAAAAGCCAATGGAGTTCTGAGAAAAGATTGGTCAGGCCTTTGGTTCTCTAGGCATGAGGAGTTTCTTTTTTTGGCAGAAGAAGTAAGTGTAAATGCATGGATTTATAAAGACCATGCTTACTCAAAGAAAGGTGGAAAATATGGTGCATGGGGACCACAGAGATGATTCTGGAGAAAGTGGTTTGATCCTGATGATCTGTACCCTGAGAGATCTGTGCTTCAGCAACAGAAGTCCAAGAGAGGTTTTTAAAGAAGAGAATAAGGTTTGTTTTTCACAAAGCTAACTCTGGAAACCTAATGTGAACAATCATGATGTGTCTGTGTGGATTCATCAGTTATAATAAATGCACCACTCCGGGGGGAATGGTTACAGTGGGGAGGCTATTTATGTGTAGAGGCAGGGAGAGTGTGGAAAATCTACCTTGCTTTCAGCTTTGTTGTGAACTTCAAACTGTTCTAAAGAATAAAGTCTATTTTTTAGAAAAGGTAACTGTAGCAATAGTGGGCTTCTCATGGGTGGACTTTGTTGGATCACTTCCTTTGTGTGTTCCAGAAGTGCAAAGGGCGACATTTTTTTTCAATGGGTATTATGACTGTCATTTGTCACAGTCCTACAAATCACACTGCATCTAGGCATGGTCTTCTGACCAGAAACCAGAAGTGAAAAGAAAGACCTTAGCAGGGTGTCAGGAGTTTGAGCCCAGAAAGTAGATCTCATGTTTTCAGTGGGAAATGCTAAACTGGACAAGCAGAGGGTCAGAGGGACAAGGTTGTGTCAAGAACCCACCTGGCTGGGAGATAACAGAGAATTAGAAGGGATGAGAACAAAGGCAAGTGTAGTTGGGAAGTTGTGAGGTTCTGCAAGGGGCCAGAAGCAGTTAATTTCTTTGAGTTTAATGAATCTCTTTTTTTGCCTCTAAGGGAATTACTGAAAGAGCAAGTGTGGTGTGGGTTTTAGAACAGCAATCTTTGTTTGTAACTCTTTCTCCACCATGTCCTGGCTGTATTCTTTGAATGAATATCCTAATTTTTCCAATCTTCAATCTCCTGACCTGTAAAACAAGGATAATGGTGCTTCACATAATGATGTAGGATTACTGGGAGAATTAGAAATAACTTATACACAACCGTTTAGTAAAATGCCTGGAAATAATACAGGAATTGGTCTTATTCTTAGCCTGCATTTAAACTTTTTTGACTTTCCCAGAGGAAGAAGAGATGTTGAAGTTTCTTTTCTTTAAAGGAGCGACATGCTGTTCACTTGGATAAAGCTATTACTTTGCCAGTCTGGGTTAACTGGAGCGGGTGGGGCATGGTTCACACGCCGTATCTTGTCTGTAGAAGATACTGTTGGTGGCTCTGCTCCCCACTTAGGCTGCCCTGTGCGAGAAGGCCTCCGCATGGTGTGGCTGTGGGAGGCCTGGCCTCTGGTTTTGTGTGTGCCCAGTGTCTGCTGAGGCTGCTCCTGTTTGCGGCTTGGCCTCTCTGCTTCCTACTCCGCCTCTGAGGAGCCACACTGTCTGTTCTGGGAGCCAAGCCTGTCTGCTACTGCTGGTTCCTGGGAATCAGCCACTTCCCTCTTCTCGGGAAGCACATCGTCACAGGATGGCTGGCCGCCACTGGGAAATTCACCCCTGCTTGAAATCAGGCAATTTGAAAGCAGTAACATGGGGAAGCAAATTGTGAACGGAATATATTGTGATGTGTCTACTGAATGTGTGCTCCCAGCTCAGAGAGAGTAAGAGGACCTCAGATCATCAGTGAGTCCTCCAAAGAGACAGCTTACACCCAGGGCTCTTGACATGGAAGAGGCTGCCAGTAAAATTCAGTTTTGTTGAGAGTTGGGTAAGAAATCAAATAACAGCAAGAAGCAAAAATTCCCCTCAGGTAGGAAGCTGTCTTTGTTTAAGACACGTTGAAAAGCCTCTCCAGGCAGAAAATGAGATTCTGAGAGCATGAGTTAGCAATGTCCAGGGTACAAACATGACAACCAGCTTGGTTATCGTTAGAACAGAAACAGCTTGGTTATCGTTAGAAGGGAAAGTAACGAAGGATGGAGGAAAGAAGGAGCTTGGCAATTACAGAGCAACTGAGAGAAGCTGTAGGGCAGGGTGGCGGGAGATAAGGAAAGGAATGTCTAATATTCAGTTTAAAGTTTGGGTCATAACATTTGGTCTAATATGGTACATGTTCCATGTGCCCCTGAAGAGGATGTGTTTTCTTCAGTTGTTCAGTGAGTCACAAATATTGTTTAGGCCACGGTGTTTTAACAATGTTATTTATATCTTCACTGCCATTTTGTCTTCTTACGCTATAATATCAACCACAGAGAGAGGCATCTCCAACTTTAACTGTGAATTTGTTTCTTCCTTTAATTCTGTCATTCTTTTTGTTTTGTGTGTTTTGAAGCTTCATTACTGGGTGCATGTACAGTTGGGATTGTTATATTTTCTTCATTAATCATTGTGAAATATTCCTCTTTATGTCTGGTAATTCTCTTTGTCTTGAAGTGTACTTCATCTGCTGTTAATATGCTTAGTGTTTGCATCTTTTTTCTTTCTTATTTCAACGTGTCTGTACCTTTATATTTAATGTGTTTCTTTTAAATGGGACCAAGTTGAGTCTGCCAATCTCAGACTTTTAATTGGAGTGTTTAGTCCATTTGTAGTTAATTATTGGTCTGATTGGGTTCTAGTCCATAATCTTGCTATTTGTTTCCTGTTTGTTCCCTTTTTCCCTCTGGTCCTAATTTTTTGACTTCTTTTGGGTTAACTGAATTTTTTTTTTTTTTTTTGGTATTTCATTCTATTTTTATGTTGAACTTCTAGCTACATCTTTTTTATTCTTTGAATGATTGTTGTAGGGACTGTAATAGGCATCTTAATCACAATCTACCTTAAATTAATCTGCATATAATGTAAAAACCTTCTAACACAATTGATTTCATTTTCCTCCTCCCGTCTTTGTGCAGTTATTTTCATCTGTTATTTTTCTGCCTAAATTGTAAACTATACAATACAATGATATTTTGCTTAAAAACAAATTGTCTTTTAAGGTATTTAAGAAAAAAAAATAGTTCTCTCTATTTACCTGGGTATTTGCTATTCCCAGTGCTTTTCACCCTGTCATGTAGATTCATATTTCCATTTTGTATCATTTCTCATCATCACAAATAATTCCTTTAGCATTACTTATAGTGCAGTTCTCTCAGCTTTCCTTTATTTATAAATGTCTTAATGTTACCTTAATTTTTCATTTTTCAAAAAAACCTTTTTGTTTTGTATTGGGAGTATAGCCAATTAACAGGGTTGTGATAGTCTCAGGTGAACACCAGAGGGATTCTATCATACATATACGTGTATCCATTCTCCCCCAAACTCGACTCTCATCCAGGCTGCCGCTAACATTGAGCAGAGTTCCATGTGCTATACAATAGGTCCTTATTGGTTACCCATTTAAGTGTAGCAGTGTGTACATGCCCACCTCAATCTCCCTGTTGTTGTTGTTACTTAGTCACTAAGTCATGTCTGACTCTTTGTGACCCCATGGACTGCAGCATGCCAGGCTTCCCTGACCTTCGCTATTTCCCAGAGTTTGCTCAAATTCATGTCCTTTGAGTCAATGATGCCATCCAACCATCTCATCCTCTGTTGTCCCCTTCTCCTCCTGCCCTCAATCTTTTCCAGCATCAGGGTCTTTTGTATCAGGTGGCCAAAATATTGGAGCTTCAGCTTCAACATCAGTCCTTCCAATGAATATTCAGGGTTGATTTCCTTTAGGACTAACTTGTTTTTATCTCCTTGTATGTAGTCCAGGGGACTCTCAGGAGTCTTTTCCAACACCACAGTTCAAAAGCATCAATTCTTCAGTGCTCAGCCTTCTTTATGGTTCAGCTCTCACATCCATACATGGATATTAGAGAAACCATAGCTTTGACTATATGGACCTTTGTCAGCAAAGTGATGTCTCTGCTTTTTAATGTGCTTTCTTCCAAGGAGCAAGTGTCTTTTAATTTCATGGCTGTAGTCACTGTCCACAGTGACTTGGGAGCCCAAGAAAAGAAAATATGTTACTGTTTCCACTTTTTCCCCATCTATTTACCATGAAGGGATGGGACCGGATACCATGATCTTGGTTTTTGAATGCTGAATTTTAAGCCAGCTTTTTCACTCTCTTCTTTCACTCTGATGAAGAGGCTCTTTATTTCCTCTTTCCCATATCTGCATATTGATATTTCTCCCAGCAATCTTGATTCCAGCTTGTACTTCATCCAGTCCAGCATTTCACATGATATACTCTGCACTTAAGTTAGATAAGCAGGATGACAATATACAGCCTTGAGGTACTCCTTTCCCAATTTTGAACCAACCCATTGTCCCATGTCCCATTCTTACTGTTGCTTTTCGACCTGCATACATGTTTCTCAGGAGACAGGTAAGGTGGTCTAGTATTCCCATTTCTTTAAGTATTTTCCAGCTTGTTGTGAACCTCACAGTCAAAAGCTTTAGTGTAGTCAATGAAACAGAAGTAGATGTTTTTCTGGAACTCTCTTGTTTTTTCTGTGATCCAATGGATGTTGGCAGTTTGAACTCTGGTTCCTCTGCCTTTTCTAAATCCAGCTTGTACATCTGGAAGCTCTCAGTTTATGTAGTGCTGAAGCCTAACTTGAAGGATTTTGAGCATTACCTTGCTCAAAATGAGTGCAGTTTTGAATTGTGCATGTAAAAATGTCAATTGTGTGGTAGTTTGAACATTCTTTGGCATTGCCTTTTTCTTTGGAATTGTCCTGTGGCCAATGCTGAGTTTTCCAAATTTGCTGACATATTGAGTGCAGCACTTTAACAGCATCATCTTTTAGAAATTCCATCACCTCCACCAGCTTTGTTTGTAGTAATGCTTCCCAAGGCCCACCTCACTTCACACTCCAGGATGCAGTCTGGCTCTAGGTGAGTGACCACACCATCATGGTTATCTGGATCATTAAGACCTGTTTTGTATAGTTCTTCTGTGTATTCTTGCCACCTCTTCTTAATCTCTTCTGTTTCTATTAGGTCCTTGCCATTTCTGTCTATCTTTGTATGAAATGTTCTCTTGGTATCTCCAGTTTTATTGAAGAGTCTTTCCCATTCTGTTGTTTTTCTGTATTTCTTTGCATTGTTCACTGAAGAATGCTTTCTTATCTCTCCTTGTTATTCTCTGGAACTCTGCATTCAGTTGGGTATCTTCCTTTGCCTTTCACTTCTCTTCTCTTCTCAGCTATTTGTAAGATCTCAGACAACTACTTTGCATTCTTCCAGTTCTTTTTCTTGGGAATGGTATTGGTCACCACTTCCTACACAGTGTTGCGTACCTCCAACCATAGGTCTTCAGACGCTCTGTCTACCAAATCTAATCCCTTGAATCTGTCACCTCCTGTATAATCATAAGAGATTTGATTTAAGTCATATCTGAATGGTCTAGTGGTTTTCCCTCCTTTCTTCAATTTGAGCCTGAATTTTGCAATAAGGATCTGATGATCTGAGCCAGTCAGCTCCAGGTCTTGTTTTAGCTGACTATATAGAGCTTCTCCATCTTCAGCTGCAAAGAATATAATCAATCTGATTTCGGTGTTGACCATTCGGTAATGTCCATGTGTAGAGTCATCTCTTGTGTTGTTGAAAGAGGGTGTTTGCTGTGGCCAGTGCGTTCTCTTTGCAAAACTCTGTTAGCCTTTGTCCTGCTTCATTTTGTACTCCAAGGCCAAGCTTGCTTGTTACTCCAAGTATCTCTTGACTTCCTACTTTTGCCTTCTAGTCCTCTGTGATGAAAAGAACATCTTCTTTTTTGGTGTTAGTTCTAGAAGTTCTTGTAGGTCTTCATAGAGCCATTTAACTTCATCTCCCTAACTAGACGTTATCTTAATTTTTGAAGAATATTTTCTCTAGATATGGAATTTTAGGTTTACATTTTTTTCCCTTTAGCACTTTAAAATTGTACCGTAAGTTCCCTACATACAAACTTTCAAGTTGTGAACTTTCAGAGATGTAAACATGCATTCTCATGTCCGGTTATATTAGTTCACATGTCTGGCATTATTTTTAAAAGTTTAGTACTTAGGCTAACTTTGTTATACTTACAAGTTGGGCTTATGAACGTGCTCTCCGAATGGAACTCACTTGTATGTTGGGGACTTAGTATATTTCATTGTTTTCTGAAATTGTTTCTCATGAGCAGTCAGCTGTCATTTGTGTGGATATCCTTTAATAATGTCTTTTTACTCTAACTGCTTTTCATATATTATCATTATCTTTGGTTTTCAGTAGTTTTACTTTATGTGCAGAGATGTTATTTTCCTTGACTTTATTCTGTCTGCAGTTCCCTTAGTGTCTTAGGTCTGTGGGTTGAGCAGATAAGGAAAAAAAATATTTCTTTAAATTTTTTTTCCTACCTAGCTCTCTTATCTCACTTTTTGTGATTTCATTTACATGTATGTTGGGCCAGGTGATATTTTCCTAACGGTTCTCAAGCTTTTACTTTTTTTTAAATCTCTTTCTCTCTGTTATTTGGTTTGTATAATTTCTATTAACTTATCAAATTCACAAGCTTTTTTTTCTGTATTGTTGTATTTACTTTGATATTCAATGAATTTTTCATTTCAAATATTGCATTTTTCAGTTCTAGGAATTACTTTTGACTCTTTTCTAGAGTTTCTATATCTTTCCTGAAATTCTCCATTTCTCTACCCACTGTATCCTTTTCCAATAAATTCTGTAACATATTTATCAAAGTTATTTTAAAGTTGTCTACTAATTCTAATGTTTGTTCACTGGATCTGTTTCTATTGACTGCTTTTTTTCCCTCTCCATGTCTGAATCAGATTTTCATGCTTTTTCACATATCTAGTAATTTTTACTTGATGATACATCACAGAAATCCTGGGTTCTGTTTTCTTCTTGAGAGGAGTATTATATGTAGTTCTAGCTGGCAGATCATCTTGATCCTGTGAATGCATGGCTTATGCTTTGTTAGAGTGGATTTGTTTGGACTTTGCCCCTGAGTTCTAGGGCATAGCCTTTAGTACTGGGATGTGATCCTTATTCTCAAGGTGTGGCTGTTTTGTGTTTCAATGAAGGCTCAAGGTGCTTACCAGTTCCCTGTAACTTGCTGGGACCTGAACTCCAAACTCTGGGTCCCTGGAGCTGCATAGCTGTTTTGTTTTTTTCAGTTTTCCAGTTGTTACTTTCCATTGGGCTCCTGTGGCCTTTCCCATGAATACACAGTTCAGGGGTTGGTCAAGGATTTGAGGAGAATTTATATGGAAAATTTGAGGCTCCCTCTCTGTGACTCACTGTTTCTGGGATTTCTCACTTCCATTTTCAGCTGCTATGACAACTCTGAATTTCAGACTCTGAACCCTTCAGCCTGATAAAAACTGACACTTCCTGCTTGAGCTCCATCTGTCCTACACCTTGAAGACTGAGGTGTGCCCTTTAGGTGAAAATCCATACACAAGTAAGATTTTATCCATGTTCCCTTCTTTAAGAGTCTATCCCTTTCAGTTTCTGCTGGCTCTTCATTGCTCTCTAGTGTCTGCAAACTGTTATTTTTGTTTTATTCAGAATTTATAATTATTGATAGGAAAAGTTAGTCCAATATAAGCTACATTTTGCTAGAAGTCAGAAGTTCCTGAGTGATTCTTTAAAATTACAGATTAGATTTCCTCCAGTGGCTTCTCATCTTTCATGGTTTGAGTTCCCTCTGGAGCAGATTCTGAGATAAGGATTTTTAGTGAAAATTATTTGGGAGATGACCTCAGGGAACACTTGCAAGGGAGTGGAGGCATGAGATGTGGAAGCCAACAAAGGGTGTGTAATTAAATTATGAGCTACAATTGAGGCTCAGTTTGGCTGTGAAACTTTGAAAAACAGTGAGGTCATGCCTTAGTCATACCAACCAAGGTACATGCTTGGGTTTTTATCCACCAATTCGCTGTATTCATCCAGGATTGATGGTGGCACTTATCTATTTATGTCCTGCCAGAGGGCGGCTTCCAGGGGCATTGATCCCCAGGAATTTTGGTTTGCCATGTTTGTAGTCCTCAGACAGATAGTCATAGGTGTTTGCAGTAAGCAATTTTTGTTTAATTTAGATGAAAATTCTGAAATGGGTGGGGTCCTTACACGACTACTATGCCATCCTACTGAGAAGAAATAAAAACTACCTGTGTGAGTGCTAAGTCACCTCAGGCATGTCTGACTCTCTGTGATGCTGTGAACTGCAGCCCATCAGGCTCCTCTGTCCATGGGATTTTCCAGGCAAGAATATTGGGGTGGGTTGCTATGCCATCCTCTAGGGGATCTTCCCGACCCAGGGGTCAAACCCACGTCTCCTGTGGCTCCTACACTGCAGGTGGATTTTTTACTGCTGAGCCACTGGGGATAAAACCCTGTTAGTCGCTCAGTTGTGTCCGACTTTTTGTGACCCCATGGACTGTAGCCTACCAGGCTCCTCTGTCCATGGAATTCTCCAGGCAAGAATACTGGAGTGGGTTGCTACTCCCTTCTCCAGAGGATAAGCCCTATTCTGTCTTTAAAAAGCATTGCCTACCATAATTCATTCCTCACTGTTCTTCTCACCACTGAGATCTGATTACAGACCTTTGTTTTTTTCCTTGAGCATACAAGCCTGTTTTTTTCTTTAGGGCCTATGTACTTGCTGTCTCTCTGCCATGAATGTTCTTTTCATGTTGGGTCTTTTTTACATTCAAATTTTAGCTTACCATTTCTTTATCAGAGTTGTCTTCCCTGAGCACCCTAAAGTAGCCTCCAACTCTTTTATCATATCACCTGATCTCAGTTCTATGCGTATCACTTATAGTGACTGACTTTTTTGATAATTTATACATTTGCTTGTCTATCATCTGCTTCTCCCACTGTATAAAAGCTGTTTAAGAGCAAGAATCTTATTTATCTTATCACAGCATAAACTTACAAGAAGAACTCACAGATATTTGTTGAATGAATGAATAAATGAAAGAATGAACATACTAAGATTTTCAAATAACAAATTGAAAATAAAAAAAACTAAGGTGGAAGCAACTCAAGTGTCCGTCAACTGATTAATAAATGAACAAAATGTATACACGTACAATGGAATGTTATTCAGCCTCAAAAAAGTAAGGAATCTCTGACACATGATACAACATGGATGAATCTTGAAAATGTTGGACTGAAAAGAAATAACCCAGTCATGAAATGACACTATTGTATGATTCCTTTATATGAGGTACCTGGAGTAGTCAAATTCATAATAACAGAAAGTAGAATGGTGGTTGCCAGAGGCTGACAGATGAGAATGGGGAATTAGTGTTTAATAGGTTTCAACTGGATAAGAAGAAAAAGTTCTGGAAGTGGTGGTGATGGTTGTACAACATTGTGAATGTACTTAATGATACAGAACTGTACACTTAAAATGATAAGTTTTATATCATGTGTATTTGGCCACAATAGAAAATTAAAGATGAAAAAGTTACTCTTCAGTTTACAGAGAAAGATTAAGCCTGGATTTGAAATCTGACTCAGTCCTTACAATACCACCTTGAGCAATTTACAATTTGAAATTTATATGAACCAGTCTCCTGACCTATAAAATGGTAATAATGATAGTACCCATTTTATGTGTTTGTTATAATAATACAGTTGTTCTTAGATTTATAAATCATTTTATGACTCATTAATGCTTCAAAATTTTATATATATATATATATATATTCTTTTTTGTATTCTTTCCATTATGGTTTGTTACAGGGTACTGAATTTATTTCCCTGTGCTATACAGTAGGACCTGGTTGTTTATCTATTTCACATATAGTAGTTTGTATGAAAAAAGTATTTCAATTCCAAAAAAAAATCTAGAAAGAGAACAATCTTAAAGAACATTTTTAAAAAAGATTTCAAAACTTCCAGTATCATAATTGTAGCTGAGGTAATTCAAACCAACTCTCCTGCTAAGAATAACTAGAAAAGCTAAACAAAATATATTTAAAAATCTTTTTGAAGACATCAAAGAGACAAAGAGATAGTAAAGAACTACTGGTGCTAGATTCAAGAGAAGAAGAAAATCCAGAAAGATAATCCTGACACTGAGGGTGTTTGTCGAATCTGGACAAGGTAGTTGAGAGACTGATTGGCACTTTTAACTGTATCATTAGGTTAAGAAAACAAAATTTGAAATTCAAGACCCATTAAAGTGGCTAGCCGACCCCTTCTACCATTGCCCCTTTGAGTTGAGCTCTTGAAAAACTGCACCTTAAGAGAAAGAGTAAACTTTGGGCTTTCTCACCACAGCTTTGGATGATATCAGTCCTTGAAATTAGATTAAGGTAATTCTGAATTCCTAGTGTCCCTGTGCAAATACAGCAATCAAATGTAAATCTTCTCTAGAGGAAGATAACACTCTAGGTCTCAATAACTCTACAAATTATTCTCCAAACACGACATGTGGCAAAAAATAAAAAACAACCAAGCACTCATGCAGACTAGAAAACGTGAATGAACCAACAGAAAAACAAACAAACAAACATGATAGACCTGTATAGGATCTATATATTGGAATTCTTAAGCATAGAATTTAAAATAATTATGCTTAATATTCAAAGGAATAAATGATGAGATTGAGAATTTTGGCAGAGATCTCAAAACTAAAATAAATGACATAATACATTTGAGAGAGTCAAACAGAAAATATAGAACTGAAAAACACAATAGCTAGCCCAAATTAAAAATATAGTTGATACTCTTTATAAAAGATTAGACAAGGTAAAAGAGAGAATTAGTGAAGTGGAAGGTATGTCAGTGGAAAAGATCCAGAATGACTTATAGAAAGACAAAATGCAGAAGAGAGGGTAAGAGACATAAAGAATAAGTAGATCTAATATAAACATGTTTGGAATCCCAAAAGTAGAAAGGAGAGAAAGTGGAGCAAGAGGAATATTTAAAGAGATAAAGACTGAGAATTTTCTTTACTGTTATTAGGGTTTGGGCTTCCCAGGTGGTGCAGGAGATGTAAGAGATGTGGGTTCAGTCCCTGGTTTGGGAAGATCCCCTGGAGAAGGGAATGGCAAGTCTCTCCAGTATTCTTGCCTGGAAAATCCCATGGACAGAGGAACCTGGTGGGATACAGTTTATGGGGTCTCAAAGAGTTGGAAAGGACTGAAGCAACTTAGGATGCATGCATACATTATTAGGATTTAATCATCAGGGTACAGATTCAAACCTGAATGGATTAAACATAAAGAAACACACACATGGACACATCAGAGTAAAACTGCTGAAGACCAAAGACAAGATAAATCTTTTTAAAAGACAGAGGGAAAAAAATAGAGATTACTTACAAAGGAACAACATTTAGACTGACATCTTACTTCTTAAAAGAAAAAATGAATGACATGAATGCTCAAAGAAACAGTGGAAGCCAGAAAACAATGAAATGGTATCTTTGGTGTGCTAAAAGTAAAGAACTTCCAAACTTCTATTCTAAATCCAGGAATATATCTCTTAAGAATGACAAAAGTTAAGAAAATGTATCATCAGCAGACTGCAGAAAAGGAAATATAAAATGGTGTTCTTCAGGCAGAGAAAAAATAGCCCCAAATGGAAGCTCAAAGATGCAGGAAGGTGTAAGAGCAACAAAAAAGACACATTTGGTAAATCTAAATTAATATTGATTGTATGAAACCGTTAAAATATTTAGGGTAGTTCAAAATACAGACATCACCTGGCATAGCATTTTGTAGGGGGGGTTAATGTAGGGAAGGGGTAAAATTTTCAAATAATACTAGTACTTAAGGATGCATTTTATCATCTCTAGGGTGGCCCCTAAAAAATAGTCTAAGTGTATATTTCTGAGCAAATGGTGAGATGAGTGGAGTAATAAAACAATATTCAGTTAATGCAATAGATCTAAAAGTAGTCAAAAGGAACATACAACAGGTAGGACAACTTAGAAAATTATAAAATGTTAGATTCAAACCTGTATAAATCATTACTTACATTAAATATTAGTGGGTGAAGTGCTGACAAAAGGCATAATTGTCAAAAAAGAAAATCTAACTACATATCATTTATAAAGGGCATTTGCAAAATATAAGAGAGAAAGTCAGCTGGTCCCCATATGGCAGGGGTATGTAGTGGGATCACCCACATACTCATTTTCAAAGGAGGAATAATAAAAATATAATAGGTAATTTTGTTAAGTGTTTATTAAAGGGCTAGATTAGAATTTTATGCAGGTTATCTCAACGATTAGTGTCCAGGAGACGTTTTTATGAGCATTTTCAGGAGCATTCTCTCCAAAGGGTGGTGGTGGTGGGTGCATAATGATAACAAGAGTTAGCATCACACTGTAGGAGAGCTTTCTGGGCACATTTACTCCCAAATCCAGGAGGTGATGGTTTGGGTTATAAATAAAAACTCTGCGGAAATCAGTCTGATATTTATTCAAGCAAAACAAATCTTTTTTCCCACCCTGAGGCTACCAACCCTTACTTTCAAACTCCATCTAAATTTGAGATGTGGAAACAAGGAAATCTGAATGACCTCACACTGACTTTGCAGTCAAGAATGGAAGGAGAATAAGCTTTACAGTTGGGGATTTTAACCTGACTCTGCTCTTGCCAGTGATGTGACTCTGAGCAAGTCAGTTTACCCACCTAAACTCGATTTCTTCAGCAAGGTGTGTGTAGGGGAGTAATCCTGCCTTTCTCAGGTTGAGTTAGGGTTAAGTGAGATACTGTGAATAAAAGCTCTTCTCTTTTCTACATGGAATTCTCCTCCTCCAGTGCCCCCACGTGCATATACCAGAATCCCAAATCTCAGATCACCTTGTCCAACTTTTTGTTTTGCAGATGAGAAAACAGGCACAGAGAGGTATGGGATAGCTGTGTGATCTTGGGCAAATTGCTGAATCTCTCTGATCTTAGTTTCTTCAGCTATAAAACAGAGATTCTAAGAGCAGCCTCACTGAGTTTGGGGAAAGATTGAATGGAAAAAAAAAAATGAATGTAAAGGACTTGGCACTTGGTAGCCATATGATGCATGGTAGCTGCTACTAGTTTTTAAATGGATATTGTTATCATTTTGTGTAACGTGAGAAGTCATCCTACTCTGGGTTATTAAGAGCTGGCAGGCTGCAGCCATCTGGTCACAAACCCTGGAGTTGGTGGCTTATCCTGGGAAGACCTTCCTCATGGGGTCAGGGAGAGTTCAGTGAACTCGCAAAGAAGCGTGATTTTAGACGCTCCAAGGTACATCCACCCATCTCCTCTCCACTCCCTCTGCCTGTTATTAAACTGGTAGTTTTTACAACATCAATAAAGAACTTTCCTACCCAATTACCCCAGACAATAGGCTGAAAAGCAGTTTCGACTATGAAAACTTCGTGTTGGGTTCATTTAGATTGTTTTGCTGTGTCAAATCCTCACTTGAGTTCAAAAGTTCAGCTGAACCATGAACTTTGTAATTTCACAGCAGGCAGTTCTACAAATATAGTGGGAAGTGAAAAAGCATACAATATTTAAGGTGGGCTTGCTGTTTTGTATGTAATCTGGTTAGGAATGAATGTACGTAAAGTAGCCCTTAATTTACAGTGCATTGTAACACATCAAGAAGAAAAGTAAATAAAACCAAACCAAACTATTCCTTGAATTACCTGACCTCCGAGGCTTCCGAGGGAAAGCACATTTGTGACTAATCATTAGTGGACAAACTCAAGCCAGCTAATCTTCTTAATAAATTGTGAAGTCTTGTATACCTCTTGGTTTTAGTGGTGGCTTTTCTGCCTGTCTGGAACAGGCAGCATATCCAAACAAAAGGGTCATGACTTTATGTATTTGTTAAAGTTAAAATCCATGTTCTCATGTAACTCAGGCTTGATTTGACCTGGTTACACAAGAGCGAAAGTTTCACAGGAATGAGAGTAATGCTGTGCTTTCACTTGTCTATTAATAAACACATACACACACACACGCACACACACACACACACACACACACACGCAAGTTCAAGAACCCCTCATTTTGTAAGACTTGTATTTGTGCAGCTTACATACAGAGCAAAGCAAACAAGATAACTAACTCACTTAGGCTATCTTTCAGCTTGTTTCCCCTGAGTCCTCCATACTGCCGAACATGATTTCATGTTGCATCAACATTTTCTTCATCTGTTACGAGGACATGGGTGGCTCATTGGTTTTTATGGTGAAGCGTGTAAACGTGAAGAGACAACTTAAGGCAGACAGCTTGGGGCAGGGGGTTCAGTACGAGCAAGGTGTGTTTTTCTACAGCAGCTGTTTATTCCCCTTTGTTTACCAAGGGGTTGGTCTGTGGGGTCACGAGCGGAAAGCTATGCTCGGTCATTTGTGGAAGCAGAGAGGAAAAGAGGGGGTGAGAAGGTCACGTCCTATGACGGATGGCTCCTCATGAGTTTAATGGGACCAGCTTTTTGAAGGCAGTTTCCCTTTTTACTGACTTTTATCTTCAAGTTGCCAGGATTCTACCTCTAGCCGACTCAGAACACTTTTTAGAAAAATTCCCCAGTGGGGACGGTCTGATGCTCTTCTACTGCCCTCACTGCTGTGTCTCCATACCGGAAGGTTCTGGTCCAGTTAAGAGTTAGTGAAACTTTTTGTTCTTTCCAGACATAAATCATCACATTAAATTTCGTGCCTCCAGCTAAGAACCAGGATAACAAAGGGTGAGAGAGTGGAACGGAGACTGTGAATCTGGTTGACCTAGTTAAAGGTGGTCTGTTTTCCTGGGGGTTATGAAGATGGAAGGAGAAGCAAGGGTCACTGCCTTTGTGGCTGGATGAACCGGGCTGCCCAGATTTTACAGCCTGGTTTCTGGTTGACTTGCCCTCCACAGTGGGACTGCGTGTCTCCTGATGAGGCCAGCACAGGAAGGAGTTGGTGGCATTCTTTTCAAGGGCTTGTAAGATAGTGAATAACGACAGGGGGTTTTGTTCCTTCAGAAAGCATTTATGGAGAACGCCCTTCAGGGGAACGACGGGGACCGGTCAGGCAGAGGTCGGCTGGGGAAGAGAACGAGACTTCTGGGGGGAGATGCTAGAAGGTGCAAGTAGGGAATGGGGGCTGCATCTGGTCTGCACTCCCTGGTTATGTCTGTACAACAGTAAGAAGGGAATAAGGATTCCCAAGGGACAAGAGCGTGCATGGCGTTGACCCAAGAATAAAATGGAGAATGGGAAAACAGGAAAGAAGTGAGATTTCTGAAGCAGTCAGGCTGAGGAGGTCTCCACAAGCTTAGGAAGGGCTGAATTTAGGGTATAAAGACAGTGGAGTCGATGGGAGAGGGAAGATGGCATTTCAGATGCAAAAATGCCCAACTTTCAGCTCACTGCTCTGCCTCACATATTTAGCTGCCTGGTTGGATCTCACTCTGCATTAGTTTTTAGGACCTTCAACAGCTGTTCAGGGGTCACCATAACCAATAGTTACTTGTCATCTCTGTATCAATATCTTTATGCATATATTTATCTCTTATCCTTAAACAGTCCTGAAAGGTATGTGCTAGGATCTGTAGCTTATGACTGAGGAAATTGAGGTCCCAGGGTTAAATGTCTTAACAAGTGTACCCAGTAGACAGTGGCAAGAATGGTCTGGGAGCCAGTTCTCCTGATGTGAGGCTTCAAAGAGAGAAGGACGCCACTTGAGTCCTTGGATGGTGAGGACATAAATGGCTGCCTTTGTGAATGGCCATGACCCACCAGGAAGACTGCTTGGGTCTGCGCTTTCGTGCTCTGGAATGGGTTTGGGAAGCTCAAGAGATGTCCTGGGGTGACCTCCTTGGCCAGGTGCATCTCAGCTCTTTTCTGTAGCCACCACAGGACAAGGTTTTGAGTCTGTATTCCTGTCCAGCAGGACTTGGTAAAAGAAAAAGAGAGAGAGAGAGAATAAAGTTCTTTTGAAATGGATTCATTAAGTCCAGGATAATTTGTGAGACCTGTCAGTGATGAGAAAAGAAAAAGTTAAAACCAAGCTCAGTTTTGCTATGTGCATTCCACGTCTACTGCATTCTCAATGGCCTGCCAAGGTGGTGCTGAAGGCAGCGGCTCAGTAGCTGCGTTTGGGTCGTGTGATCCATATTCTGCCCCTCAGCCCCCAGAGCTCATTAGAGGTGAAGGTTGCTGAGCTCTGAACCTGGCTGCAAAAAAATAAGCTATGCCATTTGGGAGGATTTGGCTTTGGGAAACTGAGTGACTGAGTGAGTGTGCAAGGGAAATTGAAAATGAAAAGGCAGGATTTGGAGGAGTTGAGAGGAAGGAGAAGCCGGGGTCTAAATAATGAGAACAGCATGGTCAAATTCACGAAGGTGACAAGGCTTTTCCACTCTGTTTGGGGGATAATCAGTGACCACTTTCCCCAGAGTGGAAGGTTGCTGCAGGGGAGGGGTAGGAAATGGAGAGGAGGGAGCAGCTCAACAGGCAGGGTTGGGGGAGACCCTCAGTTGCCAGGCTGAGCACTCTGGACGGTAGGTTACGGGAAGCCACTGAAAATGAAGTATGAGGGAGGGAGGCAGGAAGGATATTTCAGAATGTGAACCTTGTAGCAGTGTGTAGAACGGATGGAAGGATATGAATCTGGTGACTAATTAATGTCAGACAATAATCAAATGTTATCACGGTTTGGCTGCCTTCAGCTGACACAAGGATGATCATTATATGAATAACTCACGTCTCTGCCGCCTCCTCTGTTCTCAAACTGATTGCTGGTTTCGCTCATTCACCACATATTATTTGAGATATATTCTATTCTAGAAGTGTGCCTGTCCCTCTGTTTTAGCACCAGCAGCCTTCTGCTTCCTATAGTTATTTATACGTCTGCCTCCGCCACTACAGCACCTCCCCAAGGAATCCAGATTTCCAATTCGAGTCTGTTTCCTAGAGCATGCCTGGGCTAAGATGACTGGAGCCAAGGAGATCTCTATCAAAGAAATAGCAACCCTGCCTCCTAGTTCCTGAACTTGGCTTCCAGGGTGGAATCTATTATTAAATAAATAAGGTATTAACCAAATCAAACAACTTTTAATGACCCAGAAAAAATAATTCAATTCACAGAGCAAAATAAAGAGCCGAGCAGACAACTCAGCAACACGGCTCTCAGTGAAGTCCGAGAACCCTGGTAGCAATGTGATTTCACAGTTAATCTTGCAAGAATCCCGTGCAGTTTCCTGGGGGAGGTGGACATCTGCCCTCCAGACTTGGTATATGTGTGCTCACAGACGATAAAGAGAGCTAGAGGTCACCCTTCATCCTTCCTTTAGGATGAATTGGTGCTGGGCCCCGAGGATGTGAAGACAAGGAGAACACTCTCGGTCCTTGGGGTGGGGGACTGCAGATAAGACAGTTAATCCAGGGTGAACAGGGGTCCCACAGAGGCCAGTTCAGAGGAAGGAACCATCAGTTTTGCTGTTAGGAAAATACAGGGATCCAGGAAGGCTGCCTAGGGGAGATCAGTTTTGAACTAGGCCTTGGAGGATGAGAAAGTCAGGTGGAGTGGAGTAAAGAGAAGAGTATTTTAGGCAGGGGACCCTGTAAGAACAAAGACACGGAGGGGCTCCAGGTGTTTTTATTTGGCTGTTGTTTTGTTTTCATTTTTGTTAGAGTATAGTTGCTTTACAGTGCTGTGTGAGTTTCTACTGTACAGAATAGTGAATGTTTTTAAGCAGAGGTGCTATTGGCATTTTGGCCAGGACTGTTATAGGACGCTGCCCACTCCCTAGTTGTACTGTACACAGTTTACATCCCTTCCCTACCAAGCACCCCAGAGTGACAGTCCAAGCTTTCCAAGCATTTCCCAAGGCCCCAAGAAAGGCGTGGGTAAGGGTGTGTTCGGGGTTCAGTGCCACCCTGCGTGAGAACCACTGGAGGGAGTGCTTGAGACTTGATTGGTGGCGTGTGCGGCACCATATTTTATGGATTCTTGTTTAAGGAAGGTTGGGCCTTTTCCTTAGAGTATGGCAATCAGTGCACATTCTGGACAAGGGGAAGACCTGGTCGGAGGGATCTGGTTTTATAAAGATCGTTCTGCCCTCAGGGGTGAGGGTAAATTAAAAAAGGCAGAAGCTGAGATGTCTAAAGTAGTTGCTTCCTTCCCTCCTTCCCTCCCTCTCTCCCTTCTCCTCTGTCTCCCTTCTTTCCTTGTGGATGTATTTTTAGCAATGCACAGTTAGTAAGTTAATTGTTCTCTGCTTTTCCTTGGCCATTCACTTACAAATTTCTAGGAATGGAGCCTCTCTCCCAGGACCTGCCATGTTGCCTGGAAAACTGCTTTTCTGAAGTGGTTATAAAGGATCTCAACAGCCCCATACCCAGCCTTGTGTACCTATTATATGGATGACAAAACTGAGGGTCAGAGGTCTGAATTTAAATCCTAGGCTCTTAATTACTATAGTGACTGAGGTGTTCTTGTTGGCATTTCCCTATTTATTTAAAAGAAACCAAAACACCCAGTGTGGTACCTAGGGAAACATCTCTGAAAGATGGAAATTGGTTCTTTTGCCTTGCTCTTCTCCTTTCCGTCAGCTTTTTGGGATCCTGGAAGCTGTCTCCTGTAAGCCTCAGCGCTGGGCCACCATGCTTTAGTGATCGCCATTGCCTGATGTAAGAGGCCTTCAGTTCCCCTTGGGGAAAATTACTTTACTGAAAATCACTCACTGCCCTCAACATCTTTAGCCAAGATGTTCTCATTTTCTTGGAGCCAGAATAAGCTGGCAGGGTGCTAGAGTCAACGCCGGCTGGGACCCACGTGTGCTTCCGCTGGCCAGGGAGTGACAGACGAGGCAGCAGCATCCTTCAACCCAGACTTTCTCCCGGCCTGATTTATTGCTCCCGTCTCTTGCTCTGGCTTTTGGCTAAGGTTTCCTTCCAAAATCTTTGCTGCCGATCCAGGACTGTCCATGTGTGTTTTCGCTTTGCTGCTGTTGACGGAGAGCTTTGGGTAGATGCCCTGACACCACCCACTCCGGCCTTATCTGCAGGAGCCATCTTTAATTTGTCAAAACCCAGGTCTACTCACAGGCTCGGGTCCAAAGCCACTTCCGCCCCTTCCCCTGCTCCGGCCACAGGTGACTGAGTAGCCGGCTTCAGAGGCTTGAGGACACAGCCCAACCTCTTTGAATTCTGACCCAGGGCTCCTGGTGCACTCTCTGGTCAGTTGCATCAGAGATCCCTTTTGTAGAAAAATAAAAAAATTTTAAAAATGCAATAATGTTTTCTCAAGAGAACCAGAGTAACCATTTATTTTGGCTCCACCATATCAATTCAAGGAAATCTCTTCCCTCTTCTTTAAACTGTCCCTGGAGTCGGCTAGGTTTGTGAGCTCCACCACTCACCCAGGGCAAAACCCCTTCCATCCAGCCCCTCTGGATCGCATTTGCCAAAGTGGGAAAGCACTCAAGCAAAATATCTTCCCCAGAATTAGTGAAAGAGTCCTTTTAAGGATAGTTAATAAAAATCAGGCATCTCTTTTAGTGTAATTTTTCATCTCAGAAGCCAGAGTATAGCTTTGCTTTTAAGACATGCAAGCAGCAGAAGGCCTGCATTGGGTGGGTTGAAGGTTTCCTCCCAGACACCTGGAGCTCTGGAGTCCCCACTTGGAGCAACTTGTCTGTGTGGGTGTCTGCCTCTCCCTCTCCCACATAGTTCACATTTTCCTGTCATCTGAGTGTCACTCCAGCTGCATTGTACGAAACTAGTATTTTTATTTTTGACCTTTGGAATTTTTGTTTTCCCCCTTCCTAGCGCCTAGGGACAGTAAAGCTGGACTGAGTCTTTGTGAAAAAAAAAAAAAAAATTCTCTTGTGTTTCTCCAAATTGCAGACTGTCTAAGACTGGTCTCAGGATCTGCTTGTATCAGCAGCTGCCACTCAATCCCTGTTCTTTAGGCTGGTGGGGAGGGCAGGGATGTGTGGTTTGAAAGAATTCTCAAGATGATTCCAATAAATACCATACCAGCTCCCTTGAGACTCTCAGGTCTAAATAGAGGCGCAACTGTTTGGCTCCTTTGAGTAAACTCATAGGGCTTTCCGAAGTTTCAGCTCTGAAACCTCAATCAAACCACTTTATAGTCTTGATTTGGTCAAAATGGTTGAACCGGTTATGTATGGATGTTTGAATATGGCTTTATTTCAAGTTTTTCAGTCTTTCTGAGAATTCAGAAAGAGAATTCTATAAACTTTTGCACAGGTCCTACAGTTTCTGCGTCATTGGGCTTAAATTCCTTGGGTTAACTTTGGCAAATTGTTAACCATTTGGAGTGTCCGGTTCTTCATCTGTGAAATGGGAGGGCGTGTACCCGGCTGTGCTGTGAGGACTCGGAACGTTGCCTTGCACAGTGCAGGATACAGTAGGGCCCTCGAAAAGTGACTACTGCAGTGACAGTGATATTGACAGTTGAGAATAAAACAACCTGACTTTTCTTCTCTGTAACACATCCCAATCTCTATGGGCAAGGTATTCCAAGCTTCCTCAAACTGTGAAAACAAGGGTGACAATCGAAGCCATTTATTGAGCTTCTACTGTGTGCCATGGTGTGGGGTTAGGTGCCTTCAGGTACTCTCTCATCTCACTGTTTTGAGCTGACACTGCTAGTCCCGTTTTAGAGCTGAGCACGTTGAGTCTGAAGAGGCTGTTAGTATGTCAGTCAAGGTTCTTGCTTGCAAGTAACAGATTGATTTAAGCAGAAAAAGCTCTCGGGCAGCCCACAGAATTGCTGGGAAGGTTAGGGAACAGGCGTAGAAAATAGGCTCAGAACACATGCTCTGAGGACTACAGCCAAACCCACATTGCAGAACTGTTCACCAAAACCACTAGCCCTGGACCGTGGGAGCGGCCACCACCACTGTAGGCATTTGGAAGTTGAATATTGCTGTCATTGCTGCTGCAACAGAAAGAATTTTTTTGTTTGTTTGTTTAAATATTTGGCTGTGCTGGGTCTTCACTGGGGCTTCCCAGTGTAAACAGCCTGCCTGCGGATGCAGGATTCAGCGGTTCAATCCGTGGGTCAGAAAGATCCTCTCGCGGAGGGCATGGCAACCCACTCCAGTATTCTTGGCTGGAGAATCCCATGGACAGAGGAGCCTGGTGGGCTACAGTCCATGGAGTCACAAAGAGTTGGACACAACTGAGCAACTAAGTACACATGGGTCTTCATTGCAACATGTGGGCTTAGTTGCCCTGTGGCCTGTGGGATCTTAAATTGCCTGACCAGGGATCGAGCCTGCGTCCCCTGCAGTGGAAGGCAGACTCTTAACCACTGAACCACCAGGGAAGTCCCACAAAGAATTCTTTCCTCATCTTGCTTCATGAGTCCCTGGCTCCCAATTCTAAGCCTGGGGATGGGTACCTGCTTACCCTAGTTTGGACCACATGCTCCCACTCTGCTGCAAGGGAGGCTGGGAAAATAAGTATCTGGCTTTAGGGGAAGGGAATATTCTGTTCCAAGCCTCATTTGGTGAGGAATTCCCCCAAATGTAGAAAGGAAAGCAGACACTAGGGTAGCCCCCACACCATTAAATGTCTACCGCTTTGAGAAATTGGGATTCTTCTCCAACCTGCACACACCCAAACCCCTCTTACTGTAATAACCTTCTGTGGGTTGTGTGAAATCCTTATTTGCCTTCTCCAAGTCAGATATTTCACTGGTTGCCAAACTGCCAAACCAGACCCCAAGTTCTTGCCCTCAACAGGGATTTACTTAGTTCTGTATAAATATTGGTGTTCATAATAAACAAAATACATGTTAATAGTGCTAAGAAAACCTTGGTAATCAAATACATGAGAGTCACTGGAGGCTGAGGATCCCTGAAAGCATAGTCTTTGACTTACAGGGTCATTTGATGTTTGGTTGGAAAACATTCCTGGGCTGGTCTGATCCTCCTCTTTACCTGGAGAGATGAAAAGTGCATGTGAGAAACCATCCGTAGTCACAGATGGATTGTATGACTCAGGACCCTTACCCTATCATCTCAACTCATAGAAAAAACTGAGGGAGAAAAGCAGGGCTCCTTCAAGAATAAAATCAAACCAACAGACAAAGCCAAATTTGGTACAACCTTTCTAGGGGCAGTTGGAAAATATGTGTCAAGAGCTTAAAAAATGTATTTAATTTTTTTTTGTTTGTTTTGGAGGATAATTGCTTTACAATATTGTGTTGGTTTCTGCCATACATCAACATAAATCAGCCACAGGTGTACATACGGGCACTCCCTCCTGAATTGCGCCCCCCCCCCATCTTCTTCCTCATCCCACTCCTCTAGGTTGTCACAGAGCACTGGATTGAGCTCCTTGCATCACAAGTAAATTCCTACTTACTATCTACTTTGCATGTGGTAATGTATATGTTTCCATGCTGTTCTCTCAATTGATCCCACCCTCTCCTTCCCCGCACTGTGTCCACAACTCTGTTCTCTATGTCTGCGTCGTCATTGCTGCCCTGCAAATAGGTTTATCAGTACCTTCTTTTTAGATTCCATATGCATACGTTAACATATGTCCATCGACAGATGAATACAGAAATTGTGGTACATATACACAGTAGAATATTACTGAGCTATAAAATAGAGTGCATTTGTGTCAGTCCTAATGAGGTGGATGAACCTAGAGCCTACTATACAGACTGAGTAAGTCAAAAAGAGACAAAAATGTATTTTTGATTCACTAAGTTCATTTAGAAATCAAGCCTAGGGAAATGTAGACAGACGTGTGAAAAAAAACTTATGTTCTGGGATATTCTTATGAAATAGGGCAATTTATGCTAGAAAAGTATTGATCCTGATTTTTCAAAATACATGTCTATACTGACATATGTTCATACAAAAATCCAATTAAGAAATACAGCAAAATGTCAATTGTGAGATGTTTAAAATTTTTTCTTTTTTTACTATTTTTGAGATTTCCAGAACATTCTTCAGTAAATGTGTACTTTTTCTATAATTAGAAAATAATTTGTATTACTTAAAAAATTCCATCAGATAATACCATCTTCAAAGAAACCAAAGAGGAAAAAAGTTAAACCAATTTTCAGGGGGGCAGGGCTGCCCTGTCTATCCCTAGGGGCCATCTGGGTAGAGGGCAAATTAAAACCTGAAAGTTTAAAGTCAATCAGTTTGTCTTCATGGGCCCTAAATGGGGAAAACTTCAGTCATTTCCCTTGCCTGGCACTCTTGTGGTCAGAGAATGAAATCCAATCATGGGGTCAGTTGGGTTTATACATTCCATGGCAAACCAATTTGGCCATTTCTCTGCATTTCCCAAAAGTTCTCTGACTTCCTAGACAGGAATTGTGAACACAGGGAGACCTTTATGCTGGTTCTTGCAGCACATCTGGTTTATAGCGTGTGCCAGATGGGCCCCCTTTCATCTGGGGAGAGGGGCAGGAGGGGACACAGGAGCCTCTGTAGGTCCACAGAACTTCCCCAGTGGAGGCTCTGGTTTTTGGTGAAATGTTTCAAGTTAAGCTGTAAGTGTATCATGTTGGAATCACAGCGTCCTTTAACTTTAGGGGAATATGCTTTTTATTAGGTACTGCCCACCTGACATTTAGGTTCGTTGCTCAACCCAGAGACGTTTTGGGCAAGCTATTGGTTGGCTTGTGACACCATGATGCATTACGTGAATATTTATTAGGCATCTAGTCAGAATGCTGACTTTCTAACCTTAATAGCCTCAGTCTGTTGTTTGGTCTATACCTAGTCTATGATCATACCAGACTTTCCATCACCTTTCCAGCACCTGAATGTGCTACTAGTAGTGTTAGTCACCAAGTCGTGTCCGACTCTTTGCGACCTCATGGACTGTAGCTTGCCAGGCTCCTCTGTCTATGGGATACTCTAGGCAAGAATACTGGAGTGGGTGGCCATTTCCCTAAACAGTGTTCATGTTTACAAGCCTGAGAATAGTGAAAGGAAAGATACTGCTGGAGGAGAGTGGCTGAGAAGAGAAGGATAAGATGGTTGAGTGGCCAGTACCATCAAGGCAAGATAAATAAAAGAAGAGTGGGGCTGAAATGCACGTGCCGCTGCAGCCATGTTGGGCTTTGGTGAGTCCGAAACATGGAGACCACATCAAGTGTCTCTCCAGGAATGTCTCTGCCCAGTACTGTTCTTAAAGACTTTTCTTTCATTCCTTACAGAAACTTGGGGAAAGGAAGTCAGACACATTCTCCCCATTCCCTAGTTATAACCAAACTCTTTTCTCTTACCCCAAAGGACTGAATATTTCTACTGAGCACTTTCCTAGACAACCAGCCCAATGTGACCTGACCAACCCTCTTGTCACATAACAGGACATTTCTCTTTGTCCAGAAACCAAACAACCAGAAGCCTAATCACTGAAATGCTCACAGTTCTCTAGAAGAGTGAACACTATCTGCAGTGACTCCAAGATTTCTCAAGAACTTAATATGAAGATAGAGAAAATGGTGCCTTGAAAAGCTGTTGGCTTACATGCTTTATGCCATTCTTCAATTAAAAAAAAAAAGTTAATTTGTATATACTTTAGATACAGGGTCTCTCAGGGTCCAGGCAGGAAGCATGGTTCAAATTAGGAGACTTAGGGAGATGACCACCTATAGAAGAGTAATCAGGGTTGAGGGAGCCATGAGGAAAGTTGAGGCACCAGAGACTAGCAGTAGTGGGCATTCATCACCACCTCTGGGCCTAAAGGGGGAAGAAGAGGGACCAGTGTTAGTGGAGATCAGAGAATGTAAGAGACTTCTTGGAGAGAGCTGGTGGGAGTCACAGACTCAGAGGGGTGGAATCTCTACCAGAACCCGGGTTCTAAAGCAGAATAGGAGCAGGGAAGAAATACCCTGACCTCTTTCTGCTCTCACTTGCTAATTTCCATTGACCAAACCCGACCAGAAGCCACATGGTCTAAGGGAGAGTTCAGAGGAAGAAGATAATACAATCCCTAGGGATCAGCCTTCCAGTACACAGAATAGAGCAGAAAAAAGTAGATAGTGGGCTGAGTAGGGCAGGGGTGAGTGGAATTCAGAGAATATCCAGCACAGGTACCAACTCTCTCTTATACCCAGAATACGGAATTACTCAGAGCATTGTTTTCCATCACTCTTGCTACATGTCATTTTGTTGGTCAAACCTCCCAAGAGTTGTGGGTTTTTTTTTCCCTCCCACAAATACTTTATGAAAGTCATGACTGGTTATCCCTGTAACAGTATATTTTCATTTATTGAAAAATATTTATTGGGTATGTATGTACCAGACACCATTGAAAAAGGGCCCACATTTGCCCCCACCCATCTTTCTCATTCATGGGGATCATTTCACCTCCCATTTTTCCAACAAATAATCCTTTCTGTTTGGACCAGTATTTATAAAACCACATCTGCTTTATTTTTTTGGTAAATCTCAGTTTTGTTTGACTTGATAGTCTGTTCTGGACAACTGAACCCCAGGCATCTCTGAATCTAACAGAAATTTGACAGGTTTTTTTCCTCAAGTAGAACTCAAGTTGTTGGTAGTCCTATATATATATTTTTTAATGAGGAGAGAGTACTTTTGGTTTTTTAAAGAACTTTCAAAATAAAACTAAAATGAAATAATAAAAATAAATATAAAATAAAAATTAAAAAGTCCTTTTTTAGAGTCTACATCAGTGGATTTCAAGTTTTTTGACTGCAGCCCACAATCAAAAATACTTATTGTATCCCAACCTAGTTTCATGAAACAATAAGCACCATTACCTTGCTTGAAGCATCCTATTACTTTCTTTTCTATCCTATCCTATTTCTTTAAAAAAAATGCTGATAGTAGCCCACTAATTGATTTTATAGTGTATTAGTGGGTTGCACTCTGCAGTTTGGAAAACATTGGCCCACATAATCTCTTGAAGCTTTTTTCAAAACAGACACAGCACTGGGATCTGTATTTCAAGGATAATTAAGATGTCCTAAATGTTTATTTCTTTTAGCCATCATCAGATGTGCCAATTTCACCATTTTTCTTTGATTTTAAGAGCTGCAAGCTGGTCTGAGCAGCAGCTCTCCACTATCTGTGGGAGAGTCCTGTGTTTACTGTCAGTTTGGCTTTCTGGGAAAGGAAGGCAGGAGGAGAAGGGGACAACAGAGGATAAGATGATTGGCTGGCATCACCGACTTGATGGACATGTGTTTGAGCAAAGTCTGGAAGCTGGTGATGGACAGGGATGCCTGGCATGCTGTAGTCCATGGGGTCGCAAAGAGTTGGATACAACTGAGTGACTGAACTGAACTGGCTTGTGGTTGGAAGTGATTAGCAATGGGGATGAGCAGCTGTGGCTTACCAAATCATTTTCCTAAACACAACCAGTGTTTTTTGCTTGTTTATTTTAACCTGAAGAAATCTGTTTGACTTGCAGTTTGGGGGAGAAAGGCTTTATTGCAAAGATAGTACAGGTGGTCCCGGGTGGGCACCTGGCTCATTGCTGAGTGGTTGAGGGGATTTAGATGGGAATGGAGTGCTCTTCCACCACCAAGACTACATGGGAGGGGTCAGGGAGTGAAATCAGTACTGCTGTTCACCAGGCACTTAGGTGTGTTGTGTGTATGTGCATGCTAAGTCATGTTCAATTTTGAAACCTCATGGACTCTCGCCTGCCAGGTTCCTCTGTCCATGGGATTTCCCAGGCAAGAATACTGCAGTGGATAGCCGTTTCCTCTTCCAGGGCTTCTTCCCAACCCAGGGATCAAACCTGCATCTCCTGCATTGGCAGGCAGATTCTTTACCACTTGAGCCACCTGACACTTAGATATGTTAAGGGCATTCTATACATTCTCTTATTTAGTTCTTATAATAATCCAGTGAGTAGGTATTATTTTCTTCATTCTAGGGTGGAGGGAGTGTTATTGCCATTTAGACAGGAGGAAACAGAAGTTCAGAGAGATTTCATAATTTCTTAAAGCTTCCACGGGTAACGTAGAAAGCCAAGCAAGAAATCAATTTTATCTCCTACTTGTAATAGTATAATAATTCTTTTGTCTTTAGTCTGGAAAGAGGAGCAGGTAAAGAAAATCCTTTTGGCCTTGGAGCATTAGATGTGTGGTTTAGGGGTGGGAGTTCGCTTCCAGTATCTGGGATTGCCTTGGGAAGGATGCCATTTTTTTGTGACTTGATTTCTTGGTTAAAATTTAGAATTCCAGGTGTAACACAAAGAAATAATTGGAAATTAGAGGGCAACTAATGTTATCATTCAGCTTAATAGTAAAAACAACATACTTCTAAGAGACATTTAGACTGTCTTTATCATTCATAGCATGGGCTCTATGAAAAAATTTTTAAAAGAACATCCAGTTTCAAATAATGTAATTTGAAGTACATTTAATTTGTGAACTGGTGAATTCATGGATTTAATGTGTGCAAAATATGACTGCATGTCTGATTGTCCCCCCCGCCAATGATAATGCATTATACATTTACATAGCTGGGAATAGAGAATTGGGACCTATGGAAAGAAAGCAACATCATAGGCTTTTACTGTAATAGAGTAGATTCAGAAAAAAGGGGGAGAGGGTTGCTTCAGAATTTTCCCAGAAAGACTGGTGTTGAGACTTTCAGAAAAAAAGGTGTAGTAACAGACTTGATAGTTTGAGAACCAAGAAGGAATCAGCATATATATTAAGGATACTGGGACTTTTAGCCAATTTACAGACTAAATAATGTTAACATCTTTTAGGCTAAAATAATGTTAACATCTTACGGGCTACAGTAGTATTAGCATGCATTGTAAAGACCTTCTCCTTTGAGACTTTGCTTAAAAGAGCCAAAGCAACAAGTTTATAGTCAAGATCAGAGATCAAATACATCTTTTGGTACTTGGACTTTTTCATTTTCTATATGTGATATTGTTACAGTTATGTTTAAGTGAATTAACTAGACATTTTTAAGCCCAGTGGATATTTGTCTGTTCTATATAAACATCAGTGAAGTATCTCTCTGGGTTTTAGCTTTCCAGGACTTAAATTGTCCATGAAATAAATGTTTTGCTCATTACATTAACCAAAAAAAAAAGCAAGGCAGATCAGTTGATAGTTATAACTTGAGATGAGAGTTAGGATAGGGCTCCTTTTGACATATGTCCCCCCAATTTACACATGGGTAATAAAATTACAAAAAAAATAGAAAGAAGATTAAAAAATCACATAACGCTTATATTATATAGATAATACAAGTTCCAAGTTTGTGGATCCACAGAGTCAAATGCTTTAGTGGCCTGGGAAGTTACATGTATCCTCAAAAATCCAATGGCTCTGGAAACTTCTTATATGTTGCTACTCAGATGCCCAAAAGATTTGTGATCAAAGGGTCAAGACCATGGTTCTGTGCAGACACTGCCTCTGAAAATGATTCATAATGCCTTTCTGAATAGTTTTTGGCTTTGAAAGCAAAGATATTTCCATTAGATTTGACCCAATGAGGAGAAAGAGAGATGGTAAGCATCTTTCTAGTGTCCAGCCCAGACTTTTTCTTGGGGATAGACCATCTTGATTCTCTTTATAAGCTGCTGTTTGGAAGCCAGAGACCAAGAAACCAATATTCTATTCTCACCAGAGTTAATATTAAGGGTTAGGTACACTTAATAAAATTACTGTGGATGGTGACTGTAGCCATGAAATCAGAAGATGATTGCTTCTTGGCAGGAAAGCTATGACAAACCTAGACAGTGTGCTGAAAAAGCAGAGACATTACTCTGCCAACAAAGGTCCATATAGTCAAGGCTATGGTCTTCCCAGTAGTCACGTACAGGTGTGAGAGCTGGACCATAAAGAAGGCAGAGTGCCAAAGAATTGATGCTTTCGAACTGTGGTGCTCCTGAGAGTCCCTTGGACAGCAAGGAGATCAAACAAGTCAATCTTAAGGGAAAGCAACTCTGCATACTTGCTGGAAGGACTGATGCTGAAGCTGAAGCTCGAGTATTTTGGTCATTTCATGTGAACATCTGACTCATTGGAAAAGTCCTTGATGCTGGGAAAGATTGAGGGCAGAAGGAAAAGAGGGCATCAGAGGATGAGATGGCTGGATGGCATCACCAACTCAATGGACATGAACTTGGGCAAACTTTGGGAGATGGTGAGGGATAGGGAGGCCTGGCATGCTGCAGTCCATGGGGTTGCAAAGAGTTGGACACGACTGGGTGACTGAACAACAACATTCCCTGGGTAAGCCACACTATCTGAAGGATGGGCTCTGGATTTTCCAAATAGGTTCCATTTTCTTCCCTATCTTGGTTCATGTGTAGGGAAAAGGACAGAAAACCAGGTTTGGGGTCAACATGAAGAAATGCTAGGTAGAGTCAAACACAGGAGTGATTAGAAGAGCCGACTCTCATTAAACAGGATTTGCTCTCTTCCAACTGGACATGCATAGGAGTTGGTTTTTTAAAAAAGTATTAACTTATTTTTTTTTCCTTCAAGCTTAGCCAGAGACCTCATGGAGGTCTAAACTCAAGCCAAGCTTGATCTGTTTTAATTCAACCACTGTTGATTTATGGCTTAGCAAAAAATGTCTGAGAATTTTTTTAAGCTAAAAAAATTTTTTACCCTAACTTGACTCTCTCACATCTCAAATATAGTTGAGGGATATTTCTCAGACTTTCAAAAGACAAAGCCATCTTTGGAATGGAAAGGAGCTCTCAGAGCTTCAAATCCCAGTAAAGGATCCTGTGATCGTTTATATACAAGTAAAAACAAATATATTGGAAGGTCATATGACACTTTAAGTATGTTCATTTGATTCCTCTTGAATAGAGACAAGAATAGAATCAACCCAAGACCAAAGGGGAGATGCGGGCCAGGGGAAGGGGGCCTGGATTGGGAGCATTCTCAGAGTTGGTGCCAGCAGGAGGGAAACAAAAATTCCTCTTCTTTCTTTTACCCTCTTCTTCTTCTTACCACCTCCCCCATTCCACAAACAACCTCCCCTAAACATTGTCCAGATAGAAAACTCATCGCAGGTTTTCTCCCCTTCCCAGCTCTGGAATGGGTGTCGTTACACAATGTGAGTAGGAATCAGGCTAATAAGCAGTTACCAACTGTGAGGAGAAAACCAACGCCAGGTCACTCATCCGTTCCAGCCCTGACGTTTCATGGGCCTAACCGAGTTCACAAGGAGCCCTCGTTTCTCTGCCACTAGTAGCACACAGCCTGTGCTGCATGGTTTAACCATTCGCCAGCTATGGGTTTATAGTTCTTACCTTCTGTTTCTCCCTGTGTGAGCATCCATCTTTCCTGTAAGATTGTAAGCTCAGTGAGAGCAGGAAGTGATCATATATTGTGTCTCCTTTCCCACAGCTGTGACCCTCATCCAAACATTTCACACGAGTCCAGTGACCATCAGAGTCTTCGTCCTCAAAGAACACACAGAAGAAACAAAGGTAAAAGATGTCTTTCTTCCTAATGCCGAGGCCGAGCTAAGCATATAATTGCTGATAATTGTATTGCATTCTTTGTGGGGAATCTTTGAGAAGCAGGAAAGGGCATTCTCTGCCATCAAGTATTTGTGCAGTGTGTTTCTCTACCAAATGTAGCTCTGTGAAAAAATGCTTATTCAGCAGCTCTGCTCATGAAGGTTAATATATGTCCAGTCCTTAGATTGCCTTGGCCCAGACCTAGAATTACTGATTTTACTTCTAATGCTTTAAATTCCTTTCATGGTTTTAGTGTTTCAATTTCATGACTACAATTAACTCCTCAGAGACCTGCACCACATCTGTGCTGTGTGTTAGCTTTCTTGCCTCAGACATCATCCTGGTTGCATATCAAGTAATGGATTAATGGGCAAGAAATAGGCCCGGTCATGAAAACAAATGAAATAACGGACCAGAATCATGCTGAAGTAGTGAAAAACAAAACAAAACAGTCCAATTCTTAGCATATAGACATTTTGCCAAAACATGATGCCAGTGTTAGAAATGAATTTATAAGGACAAGATAGCTGACGGTTACTGAGCATTTATATTGTTCCATGTACTATGCAAAGCACTCCATAGCTATTGTCTCATTTAGCACTGAGAACAATTCTAGAGTTGTTACTGTTTATGATTAGGCACTATTGTTGTTGAATGTGTGCCACCAATACTCAATGTGACTCATGTGGTCCTTACATGGGTTGATGATATCGTGTGTGTTTATCTTGTACTATGTGAAGATTTTGTAGTGTTTATTATGTATCTCATCAGCGTTTCTTTTATGTTAGCTGCTGAAAGAAAAAGGTCCCTAAGACTAGTTGCATAAAGAACAAAAACATTTATCTCTCTTTCATGTAAAAATCCAGGAAGCAGGTTGCAGATCGGTTGGTGGCTACACTCCACATGGCTGTTTAGAGACCTTGGCTTCTTCTCTCTTTTTTTCCCCATCATTTCCTAGCTATGGCCTAGAGTTAAGATATCAGACCAGGTAGTGACATATATCATTTCTACTTAACTTTGGAGAAAACTTAGTTGTATAGGCTATAACTTCATATGACTTCAAAGAAGGCTAGGAATTTTATCTGCTGGGCAGCCAGGTGTTTGGCTGCAGTTCCATCACTTTGAACAAGGGATGAATAAAATTCAGTAAGCAGCTCACCATGTCCATCACAGACTTCAGTAAACAGACTGTAAGCAATTAGAGAGCTAGGTCTCTGTCTTATTCACATTTGTCCCAATGGCAGGATAAAACACCTGCTACAGAGATAACAAATACTTCACTCATGTGCCAGATTGCCTGACTCTGGTGCCAAAGGTAGGCATCACTAATCAATCATGAAACCCTTTCCTGATAACCTGGTTATGCCCTCAGAATCTTTTGCAACACAGTATCTCTGGAAGCCACTAGCAATCAGTAGGAACTGGCACATGATTTGAATCCTATTAGCCATTCCTGATTGTAGGTGTTCAACTATTGAATAAAAAGAAGAAAGAACCATACTAGTTTTCCCCTTATTTCTTGAAAGCAGATATTTAGTTTCTTGTGGTGTTTTAAAGTATGTCTCCAAATTCTTTAACATGCCTTTCTTTGAAAGGTGGAGTTTAATTCCCCTCTCCTTGAATGTGGGCCATTGGTGACTTACTTCTAAAAAACTAAACAGGGCAGATGGATGGTATATGGCTTCTGAGACTGTCATAAAGGGATACCTTCTACCCCTGGGTTGGGTATTTTCTCACTTTCAAATGCTCACTCTGAGGGAAGCCAACTACCGTGTTGCAAGGACACTCAAGCATCTGTGTGGAGAGATCCATGTAGAGAGGAACCTCTGGCCAACAACTATTATCGATGTATCATCCGTGTGAGTAAGCCACCTTGAAATGGGATCCTCCAGCTCCAGTCAAGCCTTCAGATGATGCAGCCTCAGTCATTATCTGACTGCAACCTCATGAGAGACCCCAAGCCAGAACTGGCCAAGTGAGCTACTCCCAAGACCTACAGAAACTATAAGCGATAATAAATGGTTATTGTTTTAAGGCACTAAGTTTTAGGGTGCTGTTACATAACAAATAATATGAACTGATAGATAAATGAAGAATGAATGAATAAAATAATTACCTTCTCAGAATGGGAACTTGTGCAATGTTGGGAAAATTAAGACCAGGAGGGACTGGGCTTGAAAATTAGATCATGGCAGGGATGGAGGAGCAGGTTAGTGGGAGACCTAGTTCCTGTAGTTTGATGGAAGCTGAGGCAGGAAGATGGAGCAGGCTACCTCCTTGTAGATTGGGAGGTAGGGGGCATTAGGGTCATACAGCAAGGTGGGAGCTCACCCTCAAGGTGGCCTGGACAAGGACAGGTGACCAAATGCCAGGAGTTGTTTTAATAGTATCTGTAGTGTCTGAGGGTGCTAATGGGGGAGCAGAGGGATGAAGATTTTATAATTGTTTTTTGGTTGTTGGACTGTAATTTCAGTGACAGCAACTCCTTACTTGGACTGAATCAGGAAGGGGCTCATCTTTATGACACACCTAGAAGGATGCTTAAGGAGGAATCAATAGGTTCACAAGAAAGAGAAACTTAGTTATTCTGTGGTTTTCCCAGCTAGGTAGAACACAGGAGCTACAATAGCTTGAATGTCTTCATTTTGATCTGTGAAGAGACTCCAAGATACTCCCAAATCATACTCATATCCTGTCTTCCTACATGGCCTTGTCCCAGTCACCCTAAGTGCTTCTTACGTCTCTGGTCCCCTGAATGCTGTCCCAAGATCCCATCCATCCACACAACGCGGCTGCAAAATGCCCCTGCCTCTCCCTTCTGCACAGTCTAGATTTGTAATCTGATCATCCCTTAGACTCTGCCTGTGTCTGTGTGCCCTAGTGCATGGTTTAAATGTGTACAGAATTTACATACAATTAATGCTGCTTTAATTTTTTAAAGTGAAAATGACAATGATATGATTATGCTGGAAAGGAAAGTGTGTGTGTGTGTGGGTGTGTGTGTTGGGGAGCTGGAGGGGGATGCTAAATCATCCTCCACAGTAGAAAGCCAATAGATAATCTCTAACTCCAAGAGAGTCAAGAAATCATACTATAAGCATGCTGTTTACAAAAACACAGTAAAATATGAAAAATAGTTGAAAAGATAGAAATGAGTTCCCTCTGGGAGGAAGAATTGAGAATGGGGAGAGATAGAGCTTTTTATTATAAACATAGTAGTATTATACTATTTGACTTTTAAATCGGTGTGATTCCAATTTTGTGTGACTATCCACACACACATATATATACACAAGTGTATATAAATATATGTATATATCTATGTATATACACATTATATATAACAATATATATCATATAAATATTACATTGTTTACCTGCATCTATGCACATTAATATAGAAGAAAGCATACAAAAGTCAACTATGTTCTCTCTTGGGAGGGGAAGATTAGGATTTTAGATAAGTTTTAGCCTTAGTTTTGGCTGTCATCTCTATTTTCTGAACTAACTGTAAGGCAGATACATTGGTTTATCATCATAATTCTTTTAAGAGCGAGAGAAAGAAAAGACAGGAAAAGACACCTTTTGGGGATGTAAGAGATCTGGGTTCATCCCCAGCTGCACCACTAATTCCCTGTGATCTTAAGCAAATGACCACCTCCTTGGGCCCCTGTTGATGCCGCTATAAAAGCAGAATTGAACCGAACTCTGAATAGTAGCAATGCTCAGAGCTACCATTATCTAGGACTTATTATGTTGGCGACCCTGTGCTAAATGCTTTCTTTACACCAGTGGGTCTCAAACTTCTGTGGGCTTGAGAATCACCTGGAGGGCTCTTTGGAACACAGGTCGCTGGGCCCACCCTCACGGTTTCTGATTCAGTGGTCCTGGCCTGAGGCATGATAATTTGCATTTCTAACAAGTTGCCAGATGATGTTGATCCTTCTAATTTGGGGACCATGCTTTGAAGACCATTGACTTATATTAATTCATTTAAGATTTACAAAGACTCTGTAAGATATTATATCCCCAGTTGTTTAGATGGGGACACGGATGTTGGAGAGGTCAAACAGATAAGGTCAGAGCTATGATTTGAACCCAAGACTCTTTGAACCTGAGTTCTTCCTCTGACCATTGAACATACAGCTTTCAGAGATTCCTGGCTACTTCAGATTCCTATGTTTGTAGTGTACAAATGACAAAACCCTGAAGAGTGTCACCCAGAGTGAAGTGAGAGAAAAATGAATATTGTATATTAACACATATAGGTGGAATCTAGAAAAATGGTACAGATGATCTTATTTGCGAAGCAGAAATAAGAGACACAGATGTAGAGATCAAATGTATGGATACCAAAGGGGAAACAAGGTGGATGGGATGAATCGTGAGATGGGGATTGACATATATACACTACCATGTGTGAAATAATCACTAATGAGAATCCACTTTATGGCTCAGGGAACTCTCCTCGGTGCTCTATGGTGACCTAAATGGGACGGAAATCCAAAAAAGAGAAGGATGTTTACATATGGCTGGTTTACTTTGCGGTTACAGCAGAAACTGACACAGCAGTGCAGAGCAACTATATTCCAATTAAAAAACAAAAACAAATGACAAAACCCACACATCCAAGGCCAAACCAAAGCTCTCCAGAAAATCCCAAGGTGATCCTGAGTATGGGCAGCTTCTGCTGGTGGTGGATGAATGGGTGCTGAACCCAAGAGCAGCTGAAAGAGGGAGAATGAGGGACCGTGGAATGACTGGGCCTGAGCAGGCTAGTGAAGGGATTACGATCTCATTAAGGCATCCCCTCGCAACTGACTTGAACTTTCTTTTCCCTTATCCTACCATTTATTTGGCATTTTCTGGGTCCTTAATCCACAGTCGTCTGGGTGGTAAAAAAAAAAGTGGAAATGAGCTTTCTTCAGTGTTGACATTTCTTTCAAATTCATGACGATTGTGGTGTCCCCAGGAATGGTTATTTTCGTCCCTTTCTCCCTAGCGTGAATTCTCAAGTAAGTAGCAAACGATTTCAAATGCATGCCGACCACAGTGGACAGCTGCCAGCAGAGAAGTGAAAATAAACTGGTGACAGGAAGTGTCACAGTTCACAGAAAGGGCAGGGAGGATATACTGGAGCAAGCCTATGACACTTCTGGGTCCACATGCTGAAAGGCTTACCCAGACCGGCTGCACAGCCACAAATCTCCTCGTCATTCATTAAGTAAGGGAAGCGCTCCCAGAAGCATTGCTCTCCTCTCCTAACACCCTTTGTCTTTTAATTTCCAAACTCCGGGTTCATTCCTATGTCAAGCAAGCCTGGTGTCTCTCTAAACAAGTCCTTCATTCGTGATGGGACACATTGCAGCAAACTAATGCTTTCTAAGTGTTTTAACAGGCCGAGGAGGTTTCCAAGCTTTAGGATCACAAGATGGATATATGATCAGTGTGAACTTACAAAATAGCATCAAAAACAGCATGAGGGATGGTGGAAACAAAAGCAAATCATGTGGTACTTTGCCCAGCAAAGGGATGACAAGGCAAGAAGGAAAGCCACAGGGATGAAAAATTACACTAAAAGTTAGTCACAAGATAAAATAACAGAGTTGAGGTCAAATATATCAATCAATGTAAAGAGGCTTAATTTGCCTGTTTAAAGAAAAAAGTCTTCCAATTTGACTAACAAAGCAAAATCCCACATTCTGCTCTACACAAGAGACACTTAAAACAAGAGATCCCAAAAGGTTAAAAATAAAAGGATAGATAGAAATATTAAGGCAAATGCAAATTAAAACTTAAAAGTAGAGTTGCAGTCTTGATATCTAAGAAGATGAAATTTGAACCAAAAAGCATCACAGGAGATAAGAAGGAGACTATAAGATACTAAAGACAATAATTCACACTGAAGATATATCAGTTGTTAATATTTATGTACTTAACAATGGGAGATGCAGGAGAAATACAGAAACCCACTAGTAATAGGTGATTTAACTACATCTCTCTTACCCAACACAAATCAAGTAAACAGGATAAAGGAGATGGAAACATAAGATAGGTCTTATAAATCTGTGTAGAAACCTGAACCTCATTAGTAGAGAAAATACCATCTTCTCTGTGACCATACCTTGAGACAACAAAGAACACCTCCATAAACTCCAAAGAACAGAAAGAGTACTCTCTGATCACAGTGCAGAGTTGTTATTTACTTGCTAAGTTGTGTCCCACTCTCTCTTTGTGACCACATGGACTGTAGCCTGCCAGGCTCATCTATCCATGGGATTTCCCAGGCAAGAATATTGGAGTGGGTTGCCATTTCCTTCTCCGAGGGATCTTCCCCACCCAGGGATCAAACCTGGGGCTCCTGCATTGTAGGCAGATTCTTTACCGCTGTGCCACCAGGGAAACCCCATTATTAACAAATAAAAAAACCAGAAAGACCACACCATCTGAAAATTAAAACAAAAATCATGTTAATAAGTAGCTGCTGTTCAGAGGTAGACGTGCACAATGCTATCACAGAATTTCTTGAAAATAAGAATAATGGAAGCAATCAAGTCTATGGTATTCAACTAAAACAGTTAATAGAGGTAAAAGTTTAGCATTAAATATGTGTATCAACATAATGAAAAAAAATGAATCAAGCACCCACTCAGAAAACTAGAAAAGAATAAAGTAAGTAAAAAGAATCCAGAAAAATGGAATTAATGAAGACGAGAACAGAAATTAATGAATTAGAAAATGGGAAAAAAAGAAAAAATGCTCAGAGCTGAAGCAGTCAATAAAATATACAAACTATCAGCTAAACTAGTTAAGAAAATAAATGGTAGAAAGCATAGACACACTATGTAAGAAGTAGTAGCAGTGGGTGGGTAGGGAAAATCATCAAAACGGAGAAATCTAAAATAAAAGTGTAAGAGATTTTTTCCAGTCTATGCAAAATTATTTGAAAACCTAGATAAAACGGATAATTTTCTTTAAAAAATGCAGTTTACTTAATCCTAGAGGAGACAGTCTTAACAGACCAATTACCACAGAATAGAAAAAATGATTAAAGAACTTCCCTATAAAAAAGCATTAGGTCCAAATGGTTTCACAGGGGACTCCACCAAACCTTAAAAAAAAGGAAAAAGAAAACTTTAGATAATTTAAGCATTAGAAGAATAATAACTGCAGTGGACTGAAACATGGGAAATATGTTCATTTCTGTGAGTTTATAGTATATATATCAATGATACTAACAAGAACAACAAAACCTACTTGTCACCTTTGGTGATTAGAGTCTTTATTTTGAAAATTGGCTGTAAAAGGGAAAGAATCTGTTATCTTTCTTTTCCTATGTAGAGTGTATATCATGATGAAGGTTTCTCTTTGTAGAAACATTCCAATTAAAAAATGAAACCTACTGATAGGTTTAGAATATCACCGTTTTGTAACCTCTAACAAAATATGTGGATCTGGACTATGATTACTACAGGCTGCTCACTTCTCAAAGGGACAGATCAAGAGACATTACGTGTTTTTCAATGGAAGGCCACTGCACCACCCATAATGTATTCTTGGCACAAAATCAAACCTGAATCTGACCAAACCTCTAGAACTACTAATTTACAAGAAACACACAGTCCTGAGGAGCTTGTATAGTAATAACCTAGGAATACAATCAGCAAAACCCAAACTGTGTAACTTCTACAGGACAAATGATTCAATTTCCTAAACAAAAAAAAAATTGCAAAAGGGAAGAAGAGATGGTGGGAGAATCTGTCCATTAAAAAAAATGGGAGCATCATTAACCAGTCCAACGATGCAGTTTGGATCCTGAGTCAAACTAATGATATAAAATTTAAAGGACAATGGGGGGCAATTTGGATACCGAATCATAATATGATATAAAACATTTATTGTTAGTTTGTTAAGGTACAATAATGGTATTATAATTTAGTTTTTTTTTTACTTTATATTGGAAGTTGATTTACAATGTTATGTTAGTTACGGATGTACAGAAAAGTTATTTAGTTATACGTATACATGTATTATTCTTTTTCAGTTTCTTTTCCCACATAGGTTATTACAGAGCCTTAAGTAGACTTCCCTGTGCTATAGAGTAGGTCCTTGTTTATTTCTATTTTATATCTAATAGTGTGTATATGTTAATCCCAACCTCCTAATTTATCCCTCTCCCCACCTCTCCCCTTTAGTAACCATAAATTTGTTTTCTAAGTCTGTGAGGTGGTTTGTGAGTAAACTCATTTGTATCATTTTTTTAGATTCCGCATATAAGTGATATCATACGATATTCTCTGTCTAATTTCACTTAGTATCATAATCTGTAGGTCCATCCAAGTTGCTGCAAATGGCATTATTTCTTTCTTTTAAAAAAAAATTTATTGGAGGATAATTGCTTTACTATATTGTGCTGGTTTCTGTCATACATCAACATGAGTCAGCCACAGGTATACATATGTCCCCTCCCTTTTGAAACTCCCTCCCACCTCCCACCCATCCTGCCACTCTCGGCTGTCACAGAGCACTGGTTGAGCTCCCTGTGTCACAAGCAAATTCTCACTGGCTGTCTGTTTCACATGTGGTAATGTAAATGTTTCCATGCTACTCTCTCCATTTGTCCTGCCCCCTCCTGAGTCCACAAGTCTGTTCTCTATGTCCACATCTCCATTGCTGCCCTGCAAATAGGTTCATCAGTACCAACCATCTTTTTAGATTACATATGTATATATATGTATATAATATATATATATTAATATATGGTATTTATTTTTCTGACTTACTTCACTCTGCTCAGTAGGCTCTAGGTATATCCACCTCATTAGCACTGACTCAAATGTTCCATTTTGTGGCTGAGTAATATTCCATTGCATATATGTACCACAACTTCTTTACCCATTCATCTGTCAACGGACATTAGGTTGCTTCCATGTCTTGGCTATTGTAAATAGTGCTGCAATGAACATTGCATGTATCTTTTCAGAGTATGTTTTTCTCCAGATATATGCCCAGGAGTGGGATTGCTAAATCATATGGTAGCCCTATTTTCAGTTTTTTAAGACACCTCCATACTATTCTCCATAGTGGCTGTACCAATTTACATTCCCACCAACAGAGTAAAAGAGTTCCCTTTTCTTCATGCCCTCTCCAGCATTTATTGTTTGTAGACTTTTTTTTAAACTTTTTATTTTATATTGGAGTATAGTTGATTAACAATTTTGTGATAGTTGCAGTTGCACAGCAAAGTGATGTTTGTAGACTTTTTGATGGTGACTGTTCTGATTGGTGTGAGTTGATACCTCATTGTAGTTTTGATTTGGATTCTCTAATAATTAGCAATCTGGAACATTTTTTTGTATGCCTTTTGACCATCTCTATGTCTTCTTTGGAGAAATATCTATTTAGATCTTCTGCCCATTTTTTGGTTGGTTTTTTTTTTTATATTGAGCTGCATGAGCTGTTTGTATATTTTGAAAATTAATTGCATCATTTGCAAATATTTTTTCCCATTCTGTGGGTTGTCTTTTCACTTTGTTTATTGTTTCCTTTGCTGTGCAAAAGCTTTTCAGTTTAATAAGGTTCCGTTTGTTTATTTTTGTTTTTATTTTCATTACTGTAGGAGGTGGATTCAAAAAGACATTGCTGCGATTTATGTCAAAAGAGTGTTCTATGTTTTCCTTTGATATTTAATCTATTTTGAATTTATTTTTGTGTATGGTATTAGAGAATGTTCTAACTTCATTCTTTTACATGTGGTTCTACAGTTTTCCCAGTACCACTTACTGAAGAGACTGTTGTTTCTACATTGTAGCTTTCTATCCTGTTCCATTGATCTATAAGTCTGTCTTTGTGCCAGTATCGTTCTGTTTTGATGACTCTAGCTTTGTAATATAATCTGAAACCATGGAGCCTGTTTGCTCCAGCTCTATTTTTCTTTCTTAAGATTGCTTTGGCTATTTGGGGACTTTTGTATTTTCATACAAATTTTGTGATTTTTGTTCTACTTCTATGAAAAATGCCATTGGTAATTTGCTAGGGATGACATGGAATCTGTAGAGTACTTTGGGTAGTTTAGCAATTTTGACAATATTGATTCTGCCAATCCAAGAACATGGTATATTTTTCCGTTTGTTTGTCTCATCTTTGATTTTTTCCATCAGTGTCTTTTAGTTTTTACAGTACAGGTCTTTTGTCTTCTTGGGTAGATTTACTCCTAGGTACTTTATTCTTTTTAATGTGATAGTAAATAAGATTGTTTCCCTAATTTCTTTCTTTCCTTTCACTGTTAGTATATAGAAATGCAACAGATTCTGTGTATTAATTTTGTGTCCTTCAACTTTATCAAATTCATCGTCAGTCGGTTCAGTCACTCAGTAGTGTCTGACTCTTTGCAACTCCATGGACTGCAGCACACCAGGCTTCCCTGTCCATCACCAACTCCTGGAGCTTGCCAAAAAGACATTGCTGCGATTTATGTCAAAAGAGTGTTCTGGTAACATCTTTGAGATTTTCTATGTATAGTATCATATCATCTGCAAATACTAACATTTTTCTTCTTCTTTCTCTATTTGGATTCCATTTATTTCTTTTTCTTCTCTGATTGCCATGCTTCAGACTTTCAAAACTGTGTTAGTAAAAGTGGTGGGAGTGGACATCCTTACCTTGTTCCTGATCTTAGAGGAAATGCTTTTAGCTTTCCACTGTTGAGTACGATATTAGCTGTGGGTTTGTCATATATGGCCTTTATTATGTTGAAGTATGCTTCTTCTATGTCCAATTTCTGGAGAGTATTACAGCCTTTTTTAGAAAAGAGAATTCATATATTTCAGAGATACATTCTGATATATTTAAAGATGAAATTATATGATGTCTAGAATTTACTCCAAGAGATTGGAGGTAGGGAGAAAGAAAATTCAGTGAGGCTATAAACTTAATAAGATTGCCAGAAGTTAGTATTGAAGAAAAACTGAGTGATGGGACATGGAGGTTCACTATACTATTTTCTTTTCACTTTTGTATATGCAGTATTTGAAATTTTCCAAAGTAAAGAGGTTTGTTGTTGTTTTTAATTAGTTACCATTCTGGGTGATTGTTATTTTCCCCTTATACTTTTATGTCTTTTCCAAGTTTTTCACAGTGATGGTGATTTATTTTATTTTTTAAATAATTATTTTTTAAGTATTTTAATTAATTATTTTTTTATTTTTGATTGTGCTGGGTCTTTGTTGCAGTGCATGGGCTTCTCTTGTTTTGGAGCACAGCCTCTAGACACACAAGCTTCAGTAGTTGCATCCTGGGGCCTCAGTAGCTGTGGCGCATGGGCTTAGTTGCTCTGCATTACATGGAATTTTCCTGGACCAGGGATTGAACCCATGTCTTCTGCATTGGCAGGTAGATTCTTATCTACTGTACTGCCTGGTAATTTGCTTTGAATGATGAGAAGAATACTTTGTGACAAGAAATAAAACAAAAAATTTAATCACTCCCTAATTTCTTAGCTCACTGTGCAAAGTTTGATAACACCTAAATGTTTATTGGTGTTTATTGCAGCTGATATGTTCCAAAATGTATATGTGGATTAACTTATTCTTTTTATTATTATTGAAGTATAGTTAACTTAAATGTGTTAATTTCTGCTATACAAAAAAAAAAAATTCTGCTATACAGCAAAATGATGCAGTTATGCATATATACATTCTTTCTCAGCATTCTTTTCCATTGTCATAGGATACTGAACATAGTTCTCTGTGGTATTTAGTAGGATCTTGTTTTGTATCCATTCCATACATAAGAGTTTACTTCTGCTAACCCTAACTTCCCACTCCATCACTCCCTAACCTCTTTCCCTTTGGCAACCTCCAGTTTGTTCTCTGTGATTCTACTTGTTTCAGATAGGTTCATTGGTGTCATATTCAGTTCAGTTTAGTCATTCAGGCATGTCCAACTCTTTGTGACCCCATGGACTGCAGCACGCTAGGCATACCTACCCATCACCAACACCTGGAGCTTGCTGAAACTCATGTCCATCGAGTTGGTGATGCCATCCAACCAATCCCATCCTCTGACATCCCCTTCTCCTCCTGCCTTCAATCTTTCCCAGCATCAGGGTCTTTTCCAATGAGTCAATTCTTCGCATCAGGTGGCCAAAGAATTGGAGCTTCAGCTTCAGCATCAGTCCTTCCAATGAATATTCAGGACTGATCTCCTTTAGGATTGACTGGTTGGATCTCCTTGCAGTCCAAGGGACTCTCAAGAGTCTTCTCCAATACCACACTTCAAAAGCATCAATTCTTCGGCACTCAGCTTTCTTTGTGGTCCAACTCTTACATCCATACGTGACTACTGGAAAAACCATAGCTTTGACTAGACGAACCTTTGTTGGCAAAGTAATGTCTCTGCTTTTTAATATGCTGTCTAGGTTTGTCATAGCTTTTCTTCCAAGGATCAAGCGTCTTTTAATTTCAAGGCTGCAGTCACCATCTGCAATGATTTTGGAGCCCAAGAAAATAAAGTCTGTCCCTGTTTCCATTGTTTCTGCATCTATTTGCCATGAAGTGATGGCACCGGATGCGATGATCTTAGTTTTCTGAATGTTGAGTTTTAAGCCAACTTTTTACTCTTCTCTCTCACTTTCATCAAGAGGCTCTTTAGTTCTTCTTCACTTTCTGCCAAAGGCTTTAGGGTAGTCAATAAAGTAGAAGTAGATGTTTTTCTGGAATTCTCTTGCTTTTTCTAAGGTCCTACAGATATTGGCAATTTGATCTCTGGTTCTTCTGCCTTTTCTAAATCCAGCTTGAACATCTGGAAATTCTCAGTTCACGAGAACATTATGAAAAGGCAAAAAGATATGACACTGAAAGATGAACTCCCCAGGTCAGTAGGTACCCAATATGCTACTGGAGAAGAGTGAAGAAATAGCTCCAGAAAGAATGAAGAGGCTGAACCAAAGCAAAAACAATGCCAAGATGTGGATGTGACTGGTGGTGGAAGTAAAGTTTGATGCTATAAAGAGCAATATTGCATAGGAACTTGGAATGTTAGGCCCATGAATCAAGGTAAATTGGAAGTGGTCAAACAAAAAATAACAAGAGTGAACATCAACATTTTAGGAATCAGTGAACTAAAATGGACCGGAATGGGCGAATTTAATTTAGATTACCATTATATCTACTACTATGGGCAAGAATCCCTACTATGGAGTTTCCCTTCTATGTAGGCAAGAATCCCTACTATGAGAAAAATCCCTCATAGTCAACAAAAGAGTCCAAAATGCAGTACTTGTGTGCAATCTCAAAAACGACAGAATGATCTCTATTTGTTTCCAAGGCAAACCATTCAGTATCAGAGTAATCCAAGTCTATGCCCCAACCACTAATGTGAAGAAGCTGAAGTTGAAGGTTCTATGATGATCTACAAGACCTTCTAGAACTAACACCCAAAAAAAGATGTCCTTTTCATCATAGGGGACTGGAATGCAAAAGTAGGAAGTCAAGAGATACTTGGAGTAACAGGAAAATTTGGCCTTGGAGTACAAAATGAAGCAGGGCAAAGGCTAACAGAGTTTTGCAAAGAGAACACACTGGCCATAGCACACACCCTCTTCCAACAACAAAAGAGACAGCTCTACACATGGACATCACCAGATGGTCAATACTGAAATCCGATTGATTATATTTTTTGCAGCTGAAGATGGAGAAGCTCTATACAGTCAGTAAAAACAAGACCTGGAGCTGACTGTGACTCAGACCATCGGATCCTTATTGTAAAAGTCAGACTTAAATTGAAGAAAGTAGGGAAAACAGTAACCCATTCAGGTATGACCTAATCAAATACCTTATGATTATACAGTGGAAGTGACAAATAGATTCAAGGGAATAGATCTGATAGAGTGGCTGAAGAACTATGGATGGAGGTTCCTGACATCGCACAGGAGGAGGTGATCACAGATTCCACACATAAGTGACATCATATAGTTTTTGTCTTTCTCTTTCTGATTTATTTCATGTACTAAGTTATTAAATCTCTAGTTGCATCCATGTTGCTGCAAATAGCATTATTTTGCTCTTTTTAATGGCTGAGTAGAATTTCATTGTGTATATGTGCCACATCTTCTTTATCCATTCATCTGTTAATGGACATTTAGGTTGTTTTCATGTCTTGGCTGTTGTGAATAGTGCTGCTGGGAACATAGGAGTGACATCTATCTTTTTGAATTAGAGTTTTGTCTGGATATATGCCCAGGAATGAGGTTGCTGGGTCATATGGTAATTCTGCTCTTAGTTTTCTGAGGAGCGTCTGTACTGTTCCCCACAGTGACTGCACCAATTTACATTCCCACCAACAGTGTAGGAGGATTCCCTACATCCCTACATCCCTACAGGAGGATTTTCCACATCCAGCATTTGCTATTTATAGATTTTTATAATGATGGCTGTTCTGACCAGTGTGAAGTCAGAATTATTAAATTATTTATTCTTTAGTATATTTTTTCCTCTTAGAAATGAGAAAATGGAAGCCCAAATACTTTAAGTAACTTGCTCAAGATAATATAGCTGGTAAGAGATAGAGCCAGGATTGGAACTCAGGCTGACTGACTCCAGGTCTTACTCCTCAAATCACAGGCATCCTTGCCTCCTGATTTCAGTAACTGCTTGGTGAAACGTCGACATCCTTCTCCCTTCTTCCATAGGAGCAACTCATATGTGTGCTTGAACGTTGTGACACTGTCACTAAAGAGTCTGACTCTGTTTGCAGGGTTGTGGGTGATCTAGGGCACCAAGTCTCTTCATGCTCTGAGCTTCAGTTTTATCACCTGTAAAATGAAGAGGTTGGACTGTTTGATGCTAGCTTATTGCTTACCAGCTGTGTACCTTGAAGTATCATAGCCTCTCTGAGCTAGATTCCCACCTCTGAAAAGGGCATCATTATTTCTGCCTTGTAAGGTGGTTGAGAAGATGAGAGACCATGTGTGAACATGGGGCACTGTGCCTGGCATGATAGTGATAAGTAATGATGGCCATTGTCTCTTCCCAAGAGTCCCTGAGTCTGGAGGGGTTTGGAAGAGGACTCACTTGCCAAGGGAGATCCTACGGGGCCTTGCAAGAGCATTCTGATGACACTGTGGTGAGGATGCCACACTAACATAGGCAGGGGATAAAGAGAACATTGAGCTAAAAGGGAGCCTAACAACTGTTTGAGCTGCTCTTTGTTAAGCCACCACTGTTCTCTGGATGCTTTACAAATACTTCACACAACCTTGACTCAGTCTAATAGGGCTGACATTAATGGCATCCCATGGCCAGTAGTGAGTGGAGGTACAAGAATTAAAAACTCTGCTCTTTCTCCTTTATCATTTTGCCCTGACTATGCCTAATTAGATCTTTAAAATTATGTGCACCAATTAAATTGATTTTTTTATTAAAAAAGACATTTTTAAATTACCAACTAAATAGATTTTTTTCAGGTGTACAACAAACACATGTGCAATATAGCAAATACAAGAAAAATCCAGAAAAATAGACAATCCACTAGCAAATCTACTATCCAGCATATAGACACAGCTGTGACTTAACATTTTTTTCTAGATCTTTTTTCTTTTTTAAATTTCTTTTTAAATTTATTTGGGGGCGTTGGGTCTTAGTGCAGTGTGTGGGCTGTTTTGTTGCTGTGTGAGAACATTTCTCTAGTTGTGGTGCACGGGCTCCGGCGTGCATGGGCTTGGTTTCCCTGCAGCATGAGGGATCTTAGTTCCCTAACCAGGGATCGAACTTGAGTCCCCTGCATTAGAAGGCAGATTCTTAACCACTGGACCACCAGCAAAGTCCATAGATCTTTTTTTCTTTGTATGTTTTTCTTATATTACAGAGATCAGGGAATGGTAATAGGTTTTTAACATCATTGAAATAATGAAATGACCTCAGATGATAAGGACCTTAGATTAGAAAGTACTGAAGTTCCTTGATTGCAGCAGGTCTCAATTGTGGGTCATTTTGCCTCCAAAGGAACATTTGGCAATGTCTGGCGCTATGGTATGGGTGTTTGTGTTCCCCCTAAATTCATATGTTGAAATCTCAATACCCAGTGTGATGGTGTTAGAAAGTGGGACCTTTGGGAGGTGCTTAGGTCCTAAGGGTGGAGCCCCCATGAATGGGATTAGGCCCCAGAGAGCTTACTAGTGCCTTCCACCATGTGAGGACACAGGGATAAAGTGCTGGCTATGAACCAGAAAGAGCCACTATCAGAACATAACCATGCTGGTACCTTGATCTTGGACTTTCCAGCCACCAGAACTCTGAGAAATAAATCTCTGTTGCTTGTGAGATCCCTCATCTGTGATGGTTTGTAACAGCAGCCTGAACAGACTAGGCCTCCAGAGACTGTTCAGTTGTCACAACTTGGGAAGGAGGGCCACTGTCACCTGTGGGTAGAGACCAGGGATGCTGCTGAACATCCCACAGTGCAGAGGGCAGTCAGTCCTTGCAACACAGATTATCCTGCTCGAATGTCAGCAGTGCCTAGATGGGGAACCCTGGTCTGTCTGATGCCTCCAAACACAGCGGCTTTGTTGGTGCTGGAAACAAGCAGCTGCATCCTGCTCGTCTCCATGGCAACACACCAAAGCACAGGGGGTCCAGCCTGATTAAGTGATTGGGGAAGGCTGGTAGCTTTGGCTGCATTTCTGAGGGGCTGGGATCCAGGTCCCTGGGGCTGGATTTCAGCACCTCCCTCTCAAAGATGGTTTCCCATTCCGGCAGCATTGCCACCACTTTCACAACCACTTTGTCAGGGGTCTGTAGTGAACCCAGAGGACTGGGAGTGAAGCTGGGGTACCATTCCCACTAATTATGAGACCCTGGGATTTGATGGGTCAGAGGTCAGAGACAGGTGGAAATTAAGAGGAGGACATAAAGACCCCAGCCAGGAGAGGTGTCCTGAGTCTATCCACGTGGCCATCTTTTGTTTCCTTCTGTCCTGAGGGAGTTGGGTCAGGAACACACTGCTGGTAGATACTGAGTGGGAGAACAGGCAGAGACTTTGCCCTCATGTATTAGTTTTCGGGGCTGCCATAACAATGCACCACAAATGGAGTGGCTTAGACTTCTCTGATGGCTCAGCGGGTAAAGAATCTGCCTGCAGTGCAGGAGACACAGGTTCGAGCTCTGGGTCGGGAGGATCTTCTGGAGAAGGGAATGGCTACCCATTCCAATATCCTTACTTGAAAAATTCCATGGACAGAGGAGCCTGGTGGGCTACAGTCCAAAGGGTTGCCAAGAGTTGGACATGAATGAGTGACTAAGCAAGCAAGCAAGACAACAGAAACTTACTGTCTCACATTCTGGAAGCTAGAAGTCTGAAATCAAGGTGTCAGCAGGCCACGCCCCCCCAAAGACGCTAAGAAAAGATCTGTTCCAAGCCTCTCTCCTGGCTTTTGGTCGCTCCTTGGCTTTTGGCAGCATTACCCCAGTCTTCATAGGCCATCCTCCCTATGTGTCATCCTGTCTCCAAGTTTCCCCCTTTTATAAGAACATCAGTTGGATTAGATTGGAGACCCACCCCACTCCAGTATGGCCTCATCTTAACTGCTTCCACCTGTAATAACCCTATTTCCAAATAAGTTCATATTCTGAGGTAGTGGGGATAGGACTTCAACCTATAGATTTAGAGGGGACACAATGCAATCTGTAGCAGAGCTCACATTTGGGAAGTGGCTTTGGTGTTGCTAGCCAAGCAGGAAGATCTGAATCACATTGCCTGGATGCTCACAGGTGCTTATTTACTGTGGAGTCCTTCCTGTGTAGATGTCCATCTTCTGAGGGCCCCCTGCCCCGTTCTGCACCTGAAAGAGGTAGGGATGAGGGGGTAGCCACTCAGAAGTCCTGCTTGACCCCATGGCACTTAGGCAGGAGGATTTATATGTCTGGCCTATGGTGGTGGGGATTGTGGCCCATGGCCAAGAATCCATGTGACCTAAACCAAAATGGAGAAATAAAAAAAAAAAAAGAGGAAGAAGGGAGATTGGAAACTGGGAGTAGGATATGTAGACACAAAAGGACAACTGTGCCCTGAAATGCTCTGCAATAGGAGGCACGTGGGCTGGAGCAGACTTTTTTTAGCACACATACTGGTCACATTGATGGGGGTTTCCCAACATGGATCCTGTGGAGTACTGCTTCTGTGGGATTTTAAATAGATATTACGCAAAGAAAGGGTTCCATGGCAGGATAAGTTTGGAGAACAATACTAAACTGAATTTTGTTTCCAACATCAAGATTTTGGAAACTTCAATATACTAATTTGGACTGTACCTCTTCCAGAAGAATGAACAGTAATCAGCATTCACAACTTGATTGGGCCACAGATTATTCCTAGGAGCATCTTGCAAGATGCATTTTGAGAAATATTGAACCAGGAAATGGACAAGCCCATAGTAAAGAAATCCACATACTTGATAGATGCAATAAGTAATAATCTTGAAAATTTTCTAATTTATGTTATTACCATTCTATAGTCCTCCCTTTTTAGAGCTTCCTCTGTTGCCAGTATATTGGATTTTCTTGGTTTGTGAAACATTTCTCGATGTTTATACCTTTTTGGGGGAATGACTGATAAAATCCTCAACATTGATTACACAACTGTCAGCAAAATTATTTTACATGATGCCACAGGCCTAGCACCAACTTTCAAATATATCCTGCTTTTTCCACCTCTAGTTGGCCACTCCCCCCAGCCCCTGCAACACACACAGTCCTTTACAAAGTGTCTGTGGGTCCCCCATGGTCTGCTTAAGCCAACATGGAATAGAAAGTCATCATCATATGACCCTTGAAAGGTCTACTGGCTTCCTGAGATGAGACAGAGCATATGAAACAGATTCAGGGCCCAAAGTTCATTTTCTTTTCATATTTTATCTAAAATATATCATTTGTTTGGGCTCCCCACCAAACAAACCTGGAGCCAGTTTCTTTGGCAGGTGATCTGAGAAATCCCAAATGAAGAAGTGGGAAAAGTGAGGCAGAGAAATGAGAAAATTCTGAAGTCAGTACATTAAGGAGTGGGTTCTTGTTGCAGGGAACTGAGACTCAGTCGAGCTGGGGAGCCTTTGGGAGACCATTACACATCTTGGAATTGTGTCACCTGAGGATGGAGTGACTGGAGCATTCACCTACCCACTCACTCCCTCTCCCCTCATTGGTTCAGAGTTGGCAACTAGACTGAAGCGTCCCCCTAAAATTCGTGTTCTTTCCCGAACTTCAGAAGGTGATCTTATTTTAAATTAAGGTACTTGCAGATGTAATTAGTTAAGATGAGGTCATTCTGCAGTAGGCGGACCCTTAATCCAATGTGACTGGTTTCCTTAAAAAAAGAGGAGAGACAGACAGACACAAGGAAAGGTGGTCAAGTGAAGACTGGGGCAGAGATTAGAGTGATGCTCCCACAAACCAAGGTACATCAAGGATTGATGGCTACTCCCAGAAGGTGGGAGGAAGCAGGAAAGGATCAGAGAGAGCATGGCTCTGTTGACACCTGGGTTTTGGACTTGATTGACTCCAGAACTGTGAGAGAGAAATTTTTGTTGTTGTAAGCCATCCAGTTTGTGGTACTTCGTTATTGTTGCTCAGTCGCTAAGTCATGTCTGACTCTTTGTGACCCCACTGACTGCAGCATGCCAGGCTCCTCTGTCCTCCAGTATCTCCCAAAGTTTGCTCAAATTTATGTCCATTGAGTCAGTGAAGCCATCCAACCATCTCATCCTCTGCTGCACTCTTCTTTTGTTTTCAATCCTTCACAGCATCAGGGACTTTTCCAATAAGTTGGCTCTTCTCATCAAGTGGCCAAAGTATTGGAGCTTCAGCTTTGGTCCTTCCTATGAATATTCAGGGTTGATTTCCTTTAGGACTGACTGGTTTAATCTCCTTGCTGTCCAAGAGACCCTCAAGAGTCTTCTCCAGCACCACAATTTGAAAGCATCAATTCTTTGGCGCTTGGCTTTCTTTATGGTCCAACTCTCACATCCGTATATGGATGTGAAAAAACCATACTGGAAAAACCATAGCTTTGACTAGACGGACCTTTGTCAGCAAAGTGATGTCTCTGCTTTTCAATATGCTGTCTAGGTTTATCTAGGTACTTCATTAGGGAAGCCCTAACTGATAAACCCCAGATGTAGAGCCCCCCCCACCCTACCTCCAATTCTCCCCAGGTACCTGAGAAAGCCTTCAGGCAAAGAAACAGAGATGCAGGTTGTTTGAGGTGGGACACTGTTGATGAGCTGAAACCATCCCAGCTGTAGAGAGCTCAGGGTGAACATGGGCAGTGTCTGCTATGGAAGTTTTCTTACTTATTAAGAGGCATTATGTCATAGCTAAGTGCATGAACTTAGAAGTCGGGTTCAAGCATCTGCTCTATCACTTATGAGTTTTAAGACCTTGGGCAAGTTATATAATCTTTCTGAGACTCAGCTTTCTTTATTTAGAAAATGGGCATGAGATCATACTTCACAAAAATGCTGTGAGTATCACTGAGTTCACTTTTATAAAGCATCCAGCCCATGGCACCATGCAGTAAGCATCATCTATTATCATTAGGTATTATTAGTGGAAAGAGTTCAGGCTTTAGATTCAAACAGATTTGAGTCTAAATTTCAGCTTTGTTGCTACATGACCTTGTGCAAGTTACTCATTTGAGTTTCGATTTTTCCATGAAGATAATAACACTGTGTGTGAAGCCCCTGCTAGTTTGAACTTTTCTCTGCTGCTCAAGGAAGCATGAAAGATCGTCCTGGAGGCGTCTTTCAAAGCTTCTGCTCACTCACGGATGAGGTTCCAGGGGGTATTTCTGAAACCCAACGTCTCTCCCTGGGCCCATGGTAGACTGCAGTGGCGTGTCCTCTTGACCTTGCTTTCTGATGCTCGTGTTTCATCTGCTGTCCCTCTGGTATCTTGTCGCCCCACCTCCCATCACCCTGCATCTGACTCGGACTAATAAAGCCCAAATCCCCAGTGTGACACGTAGAGTCTGGGCTGACGCCTTGGCCGGCTGCCGGGCGGGCATTCCTTTGAGTGAGGAAAGGAAGCTCAGACACCCGCCCGTGCCTTTGCGTCTGAGCTGGAAATGTGGCCACTGCCTGCGGAAACGTTGGCAGCAGTTTCATGGAAAGAAGCTGGAGACTCTTTCCATGGGCAAGGAGCGGGGAGGGGTCGGCCCCCTCTCTGGCTTCTTGGCTCGCAGACAACAGGCAGTGGGGCAGGTGTTGATGGGATGATGTTGGCTCTTAAACTTTCCACTCCCCATCTCACTCTCAACTAGCAGTTTATCCGGTGCTCTACGGGCAAGTGTGAACAGAGGGGAGGATGGTCCCCTAGGAGTCCTGCTTACATGCTCCAGTGCCCACTGTCCAGATGTCCAGTATGGTAGCCACAAGCTGTGTGTGGCTACAGGACACTGTAATGTCCTGTAATGTCTTTCTAGTGCCACAGAAGATGGAAACCTTGCATTTTATCTAATTTTTTATTTAAAAACAGATTCTAAATTCAGTTATTGGAAAAATTTTAAAAATTTATTTGGAACAACTTAGGTATGTGGATCATACCTTTTACTTTTACAACTGTAATTTTTTATGAAATCTAAAAACAGATTCAGTCTTTCCAGTGAAAATTTAGCATCTGAAGGGAGACATGCCTGTAAATATAAAATACATACCAGGTTTTGAGGACTTATTTTTAGAAAAGAATGTAAAATAAATCATTATAATTTTTTAAGCATTAATTCCTTGATGAGATGCTAGTATTTTGGATATATTGGGCTAAATATATTATTGAGAGTATTTACATACCTTTTTTGACTTTTAAAATATGACTAGAATGTTTTAAACTATGTGCATAGCTTGCATTTAAATTTCTGTTGACAGTGCTGCTCTGTAGATTGTAAAAGCATAAACATTAGTGCTGCAAAGAGCTTTAGTCATCATCTGGAGCATTCTCGCATTTTCCATGTGTGGAATCTGACACACGAGATGCTTCAATGGCCTTCCCAAGAACTAGAACCCAGAGCTTTTTTCTCCTGGCCACAGTTACACAGAAGCTGGGGCATTACAAATAGACCAAGTTGCATAAAGTGAGGTAATAGATTGAAAGTATATGAGGGATGGGAAGGGGAGGGAGGTGAGAGAGCATTTAAGCAGGGGATGGGGATATCTGTACACCTAATGTGGATTCATGTTTATGTATGGCAAGAGCTATCACAATATTGTAAAGTAGTTATCCTCTAGTTAAAAAAATTATATATATATATATATATATAGAAGGTACAAGTTGATAATGACATGACAATAGTATCACAAGGTGTTTTAAATGTGAAATGGAATTTTATTATTACTTATTTTCTGAGGAGCATAACTAGACTAGGAAGTATCTGTTGAGATTTCTCAGAGGTGCAGATCCCTCCCCCTCACCACTCCCCCCTGCACCCCGGGGTGTCTGCCTCATTCTGGAACTCCAATATCTAAGGCTCTTTCCTGTAAGGAATGTTCTCCTCTCTTTGAGGTGATGCAGAAAGCAGGCTCAGGGCAGGGAAGCCATCCTGTGACTTTGGGCTGAGTATCTCCTCCACTTTCTGTCTCTTCCTCTTTCTTCATTTCCCATTCCCCACCACTTTTGGAAGGGGACAAAGATAGTATTATTGGAAGGCAGGGACCCCTCTCACATATCCCTAGCTCTGGGTGACATGCTGACATGCTGGGGTTGGTGATAGGGAGATGATTGATCACTAGTCAGCCTGACCCTGACCATGGCATTTGGGTGTGAAGTTGACCAAAGCAGAGACTGTTAGTGTGATTCTAGCTTGGAAGAGAGGGTGACTATAAATGTAATTACAGAAAAGGGAGGGGGCATTGACTGGTCTGAGGGTCCTTGCATATTTGGCTTTGCTTGTACACTGGGGTATGTGTGTGGCTGTAACTTTAGGGGTATGGTTATGTGTCTGTGTGTGTGAGCTGAGCATGGTGTGGGAGTAGGAGGGGCCTGAAGTGGAGGTGCTCCATCCCAGTGTTTGGGTGAATGGAGAGCAAAAGGAATGGAGAAGTGATTTTGAAGGAGTCTTTGTAGACCTGGGGAAATTAGAGCACTGAGCCTATAGTGTGAGTTTGAATGTCTGCCCAGGTGGGTGTGGTTATGGATAGTGGCAAGTGTGGCTGTGTGTCTGAAGGTGGAGTCAGCCCCTGGAGTGTGTGTTCTGTGGCCTTTTTGTGTCAGAACTCAAAGCATTTCCTGTTGGCACCAAAGCATTGCAAGAAATTGTAGTAAGACAGGAAGAGAGTGGCATGATGGCAGAGTAAAAAGACCCCGAGTTCACCTCCTTTTATGAGAAATTGCAGTAAGATAATTATCTACTATCTTCCACCCTCTCGTTCTTCCTTCCCTGCTTTTCTTCTCTGTATTACATTTCAAGGTTACAGAACTCTTTCTTAATGACAGGCACTGTATTGGAAATATTTGTCACTTATCTTTTGTCTCCATAAACTAACTCCTTAAGCTGACTGGTAGGTGATTGAGCCTGTTGATCCGTGTCCCTGCTGCTTATTCTTCTGCAGCCCCATTGCAGACCCCAGACATGCCTAGCCAGGTCTGCAGCATCATGGTCAGTGCCACGTGCGGCCTGGGCCAGCCCTCAGGTCTCAGGGCATGATTGTCTCCACCAGCAGCCTGTCCCTCTGGCATGGACCTGGGCAGCCTGGCTGCCTGCAGGGTGTCACACAGGCGTCAGGACTACCAGCCAAACCTGACCCTGGAGCGGGTCACAGGACCCTGCAGAGGAGAGGCTCCTGGAGGGGTCACTTCACCCCCTTCAGACTGCTGACTGCAGTCAAGCACAATGTCCTCCTTGACCTGGCCCCTGGAAAGGACTTCCAGCTGCCCATAGGTCTTAGAACTTAGTGATGACACCACTTGATACACTGAACCCTGGCTGTCCCTGCCCTCCCAGGCTCTGCCCAACTGGGCTCATGGTCCACATTTGGTCCTCTTTGGCACAGCTGCTTTGGTACTTAAAAATGGGTTTGCAAAGGAAGAGAAAGTGCTCTCCTCAAAAAAACCCTTCAGCAAGCCTGGAGCCTGGCCCCCTTTGCTTCCCCTTGTTTTCTTAACTCTGTTTTTATAAAGAAAATTGCAGAGAGATAGGGAACATTGGGCCTCCCAGGTGGCTCCGTGGTAAAGAATCTGCCTGCCAATGAAGGTGATGTGGGTTTTTGATTCCTGGATTGAGAAGATCCCCTGGAGGAGGAAATGGCAACCCACTCCAATATTCTTGCCTGGGAAATCCCATGGACAGAGGAATCTGGTGGGCTACAGTCCATGGAGTCGCAAAGAGTTGGACATGACTGAGCCCAAAGGAAACATTATGGAATTTGAAATGTCCAGACCCAGGGGGCCTGCCTTGTAGGGTCTTGGGACATCTGCAGTGCCACCTGGACCCCAGCATGAACTCCTTTGTGAACTGTTTTTGAACCTCTCTGAGCCTCAGGTTTTCAAATCTGTCAAATAAAGACATCTTCTTGATCACTGTACAGGGTTACAGTTTAGGTGAAATGAACTAGGCAATGTGAAAGTAGTTTGCAAAAGAATGGAAGGAAAGGAGGAGACAAATGGTGACTTGGTACTTCCTGTATTACACGGACTTCACAGACTGCGTCTGATTCTGGAGCTGGACTCTGTAGACTGAAAGCTTTCCTGACCTCCACCAACTTCCTTTGCTCACACTCTAGTTCTCATCTTTCTTCCTCCATGGACTTGATATAAGCCATTCTCAAGGGGAACACTGACCATTTGGTAAACATCTGTGCAGAAGCATCAGTAGTGTGTAGACAACTTCTAGGAGTCAGGAGTCCTAGGCTCCAGTCCAGTCTTGCCACTCCTGGTGAGATTTGGACAGAGTAGCCAAACCGGGCTTTCTGTGAACAAGCATGTCCCTGACTCTTAATCCCCCTGACACCCCCAAGGATTCACCAAGCCTTAGTGTGAAACCAGATGCCTCAACTGGACATTCATAATCTCTAAAGTCTGACTTCCATTTACCTCTTCCAGTCTTAAATTCCTCCTTCTCTCTGCCCTGACTCCCTTTGTCCTGCCAAAGCCCTCAACTTTCCCCTCCACACCCTTACCTCCATCTGTGAATGAAGTGCGTTCAGGATGCTTAGAGCAGTGCCTGCTGCTGACCAAGTACTTTGTAAACGCAGCTTTTATCACTTCTGCCTGGAGCAACCATTCCTCGTCTTCTGTACTTGCCTCATCCACACAGCATCCCTCATACAGTGCTCTAGGCAAAACTATTCAACCAGACTTTAACAAACAAGTTTAGACGGTGGAAACACTGTACAAGATATTTGACTGGGATTTTTCAAAGATGTCCTCTATCCACCATTGGGTCCTTACATGGTTGTCTGTGGTCCTTTACTGTTTCCAGAATATTTATGACTCTTCTTCTTCAAACACATCAAGTTATGCTTCCAAAATATTTATAACTATCTCTTTCACCACATCTCCCCCATTCTCAGGGTGTCCATGACACAGCTTCTGTCAAAGTTTTGATTTTAGAGTGTTTTGTATATGATGCTTTTAGGAAAATTTTCATTCCAATTCTGACTTCTATGTCAACTTCTCCCCCACCCCCAAGCTCCTGCAACTACTGAGGACTGGGTTATTTGCTGCTCCTTAGCTGCCAGAGCCATGGGATGCCATTTTATAGTTGTGGCCCCCTACCTTATGGCAATAAATTAAGCATATGGCCCTCTGAGGTTCCTAAGGAGCTGCCCCTAACACAGGTTGAATGCCAGCTGTGTGCCAGGCCCTACTTGGGGCTCTCTGTTTACAGCATTTAGCCCTTAGTACCACTCTGAGTAGGACTTCCCTCGTGGCTCAGATGGTAAAGAATCAGCCCGCAATGTAGGAGACCTGGGTTCTATCCCTGGGTCAGGGAGGTTCCCTGGAGAAGTGAATGGCTATCCACTCCAGTATTCTTGCCTGGAGAATTCCGTGGACAGAGGAGCCTCGTGGGCTACAGTCCACGGGGTCATAAAGAGTCGGACGCGACTGAGCAACTAAGTACACACTTCAGTTCCTGGGTTGGGAAGATCCCCCAGAGAAGGAACAGGCTACCCTCTCCAGTATTCTTGGGCTTCCCTGGTGGCTCAGACGGTAAAGAATCCACCTGCAATATGGGAAACCTGAGTTCAGTCCCCGGGTTGGGAAGATCCCCTGGAGAAAGGAAAAGCTACCTACTCCAGTATTCTGGCCTGGAAAATTCCATGGACAGGGGAGCCTTACAGGCTTACAGTCCATGGTGTCGCAAGGACTTGGACACGACTGAGCAACTTTCACTTTTTCACATTTCTCACCCAGAAGACAGAGCTGCTGCATACCATCTGGCAGGCTGTACACTGCACAAAGGTACAACCCAGGGGCAGCCAGGGCTATTAATATCATTCAGATCATTGTCACTGACTAAACCACCAGCCCTGGTGGTGCCCTTTTAAGAAGGAAATCTATTTTCCTTTAGTTTAATTCAGTTCAGCTGCTCAGTTGTGTCCGACTCTTTGCGACCCCATGGACTGCAGCACACCAGGCCTTCCTGTCCATCACCAACTCCTGGAGCTTGCTCAGACTCATGTGCATCAAGTCAGTGATGCTATCCAACAATCTTATCCTCTGTTGTCCCCTTCTCCTTCTGCCTTCTATCTTTCCCAGCATTAGGGTCTTTTCCAATGAGTCACTTCTTCTCATCAGGTGGGCCAAAGTATTGGAGCTCCAGCTTCAGCATCAGTCCTTCCAATGAATATTTATGACTGATCTCCTTTAGAACTGACTGGTTTGATTTCCTTGCAGTCCAAGGGACTCTCAAGAGTCTTCTCCAACACCACACTTCAAAAGCATCAATTCTTAAGCTCTCAGCTTTCTTTATGGTCCAACTCTTGCATCCCATACGTGCTTACTGGAAAAACCATAGCTTTGACTAGATGAACCTTTGTCAGCAAAGTAATGTCTCTGCTTTTTAATATGCTGTCTAGGTTTGTCATAGCTTTTCTTCCAAGGATCAAGCGTCTTTTAATTTCAAGGGTGCAGTTACCATCTGCAGTGATTTTGGAGCCCAAGAAAATAAAGTCTGTCCCTGTTTCCATTGTTTCTGCATCTATTTGCCATGAAGTGATGGGACCGGATGTCATGATCTCAGTTTTCTGAATGTTGAGCTTTAAGCCAGCTTTTTCACTCTCTTCTTTCACCTTCATCAAGGCTCTTCAGTTCCTCTTCACTTTCTGCCATAAGGGTGGTGTCATCTGCACACCTGAGGCTATTGATATTTCTCCTGGCAATCTTGATTCCAGCTTGTGCTTCATCCAGCCCGGCATTTTGCATGATGTATTCTCCATAGAAATTAAATAAGTAGGGTGACAATATACAGCCTTGATGTACTCTTTTCCCAATTTGGAACCAATCCTTTATTCCCTGTCCATTTCTAACTGTTGTTTTCCTTAGGAGTTGCCATTAAGTTACTGCTTATGGCTTGATGACCCTGGTACTTCCAAGGCAAGCCTACAGGCTCATTCCAGCTAGAAGGAACCATAGAAATAGTCTAAGACCTCAGTTACCCTCTCCACCACCCTCACGTTTGCCTGGACCAGAGAGTAGCCCTTGGGATTCTCCTACTTTACTCCATTCTCCTTCCACGGCAGCCAGGGGATGCTTTCAAACCTGAAAATCAGCTCATATCACATTGCTTCCACCAGAAGCTCTCCCATGCTCCTTTAAATCCCCTCCCCGCATGGCACTTTAGATAAAACTCAAACTGCTTTTTGTCATCACTCAAAGATCAACTAAAAACTCACCTCCTCAGAGAGGCTTTCTCTGACCACCCCATCTAATAAGCACTCAATACCCTGCCTTCTGTTATTTTTTATCTCAGTGGTTTGAATTATATATTCACCTGCTTCCTGGTTTCTTTTATCTGTCTCCCCCACTAGACCGTAAATTATGTAGGGGCAGAGCCAGTGTGAGTCCGGTTCATGGTTTAACTCCTGTGACCAGCAGAGAAGTGGGAGGTGCTGGATAAGCTTTCCTGATCAAATGAAACAATAGATAGATAATTGTCTTTCCCTTTCCCATTCCCTCCCTCATAAGTTTCAGAGCTGAGCAAATTGAAGCCCAGGGTGAAAGGTGAGGTGTGTGGGGTAAATGTCTGAGTTCACTCCACACCATCAACCTACTGGTGGTGGAACCAGTACTATAGCCCGATCCACTGCCTCTCAGCACCAGGGCTGCCGTAACCAGAAACGCTGCAGGCTCACAAGGATGCCTGATGTTCTCAGGGTAACCTGAGTCATGGGTGACTTTTGGATGTCCCCGTAACCCAAGGGACGTGATCTGATGTCACATTCCAAGTCCCCCACTTCCCTCTGAACCTTTGAGAAAAAAGAAGTAGGAGAATAAAACCACTGGACCCGAACATCTAACTTCTTGCCAAGTGCCACACTGCATTCAGGTCTGATCTACTTACTCTTAACACATTTAAGAAGATCTTAAAATTCATGAAAGGCTTTTCAGATTAACTTTTTATCAAAAAAAGTAAAAGAGTTTAAAGAGTCAAATAATGCTAACAAGCTTGTAACTTAAAAAAAAAACACAAAGTTAATCTTGTTTAATGCTGAGCCAAGTGGTATACTATTATGACATTTATTTTCTTGTATAACATTTTTCGTTTCCTGGGGCTAATTACTGTTCATTTTTTTCATTGTTTAGATTTCTTTGAACCCTTGGCTAAGTTTTCCCACATCCTCTAATACACCAAAAGTGTTTCTTGATACAATTTTCCCCATTAGTAAATTTGTCAGCTAGTCTGTCATTCTCATGTTTTTGCAGAGATGGTGCTTCTGGCACCTTCTTTCCTCTCTTCTCTAGGTCCTGTGGCTCTCTTGGCCTCCTGGCCATGGTTAAGGGAACAGGCACGCTTAGAAGACAGTGACAGCCACATCCCCACTGGACTTCCCAGGTGGCGCTTGTGGTTAAGAACCTGCCTGGCAGTGCAGGAGGAATTATAAGAGATGTGGGTTCAATCCCTGGGTCAGGAAGATACCCTGGAGAAGGAAATGACAACCCATTCTAGTATTCTTGCCTGGAGAATCCCATGGTCAGAGGAGCCTGGCGGGCTACAGTCCATGGGGTCACAAAGAATCAGACACAACTGAGGGGACTTAGCACACAGCACACGTCTACTGTTCCTTGGGTCTTTGGTTCCATACCCGTGTTCAGTCACCTTCTCTTACCTACCTCTTTAAAAGAATGTTATCAGCATTACACCATATATCAGATATCCAGCATAGGACAAAAGGAAGAGGCTTGCTATTACACTTAGCCTGGGTCCTACTGATGCTTTGATTTCACCCCATGACTGGAATGTCTGAAGCAGATCTGTGTGAGATTTTGGCCTGGTTATTGCTGAAGTAAACTTAGTGGTGTCCCCTGATTTCCTCAGGCCCTCAAGTTTTATGGTAACTCAAAAGATGAACTCAATTAAGAAGAAACAGAATCTTCCATGCATCCCTCAGATCTTGTTATTCCACCCAAAGCCAGCCTTGTAAGTGGTCAGGACTGTGATTTGAAGGGAGTCCTAAGGAATTCAGTTCAGTTCAGTCACTCAGTCATGTCTGACTCTGTAACCCCATGGACTGCAGCACGCCAGGCTTCTCTGTCCTTTACTCCCGGAGCTTGCTCAAACTCATGTCCATTGAGTCAGTGATGCCATCCAACCATCTCATTCTCTGCCCCTAAATATCAACTCTGCCTGAATTTCTACCATTAGTGCTCTGACCTCTATTGCCTAAGGAGTTGTTGTTGAAATTCTCTTGGAGAATCACCTTTAAACTACATCCAGGTTTTTACTTTAGGAAGAATACGTATTGACTGCTTTCTGAAGAGTAGGTGGAGCAGAGGGGTAATAAAGCAAGCTCTTCCATGGGGCTGCAGCCCAGCATGTCCTGCAGAGTTGATGATGAACCCTCCATTAGCAGACTTGTCAGGGGAGCGTATAGGAGGGTTGGGGGAGGTACCTCTGTAGGAACTGCAAACCCTCAGCTTCTCTTTATTTTCACCCCTCACCCAGATTTCTCACCCCCAAGTTGGATGTGAATTTTCTGGCTTCCTTTTGTGCCCTGACAGCTAAGTAGACATCAGAAAGGATGGACTCGGTTCCTCTCCTTCTTCCTGCCTGTGGCGTGGCCCTTGAATGTTAAGATCCCCTAGTGTGAGCTGACTCACATCCCTAAAACTAGGGAGGCAGTCTTACAAGGTCACCAGCACCATCTCATGGTACCCAGATAACACAGACGTCTGCCCTGGTGCCCACAGCTGCTTCTCAGGGCTCTTTGGCCACGGCTGGACCAGAGGCTTAGCTGATGTCTGCAACTGTGGAACACCAGCGCTTGCTGGGCTCTTCCAAATATTAATATCTAACTAGCCCAGATAGGAGGGTTGACTCTTCAATTCAAACTCACCTCCTCTGTAAAGAGGAGACTTTAGGGAAAGTTCATGGCAGACTGATGCAGTGTGGGCTCTGTAGGGCAGGAGTCCTCAACCTCTGGGATCAAATGCCTGATGATCTGAGGTGGATCTGATGTAATAGTAATAAAATGCAGAATAAATATAATGTGCTTGAATTATACTGAAACCATCCCATGGAAAAACCAGGCCCACGGAAAAATGGTCTTCCACGAAACCAGTGCCTGGTGCCAGAAAAGTTGGGGGCTGCTGCTGTAGGGCACTCCACAGCCCTGGTTCTATGTGGATGCCATTGTCGCCATCTGTTTTTTCCCCCTCTCTCCTCTGGCTTTCTTTCTCCCTCTCTCTCATAGTCCCTTCCTTGTTTCCCCTTTTCTCTTTGTCTCTCATGTTCTCTAAACACAGCTTTCCTTTCACAAATCAAAGAAGCACTGAAGCAATGAGACAAACTTGGGTCCTGAAAGGTCTGAGCTGGGACGTCATCAGCCTTTGCTCTGCAGACGTGTGTGTGTGTTTGCTGATAGTTTCATGTCATGTTGAGAAGAAAAGGTCCTGGTCCATTTTCCTAGCAGGATGTGGACCCTTTTACCCCCTCAATGACTAGAAGCATGAGTTTGTCCTGAATTATCAACATGGGTCTTTGCCCTCCAGGTTCTGTCTGTGACTGTAACCTTGAGCATGTTCTCAATGTTTATTAAAAGCTTAGCTGAACCTAACTATAGATCAAGTTAATAAAACAAAGAGCCCATCCGAGAACCTTATGAACACAATTCTTACTGCACACCCTGGTGGGTTACAGGCCAACGATTACTGAGCTACAGAGCTCTTTTCCCTTCACTGAGGTGGTTTGTGGTCAGTAGTGGTTGTGGTGAAGTGATTCCTGAACCATTTTGAGTGCATTGTAGTAAATGAGTAAATAGATTGGTATTTGAGGGAACTAGGATTATATGGTGGAAGAAGGGAGATGCAAATATGGCAGGGGAAGGAAAGGAAGATCTTTTGGTGCTGGGTTGGAATTGGAGTATTCGTACAAACATACTTTAAAAATAGGCACCTATTTCCTAGTTTTGTTCCCTCCAAAGGCCTAGAAGCAATGATGCTCCAGGGGTAATGAGCTCTCAGTGGCACCAGAGCTCCTTGGAGAAGTGGTTACTTCCAGGGCCTGAGAAGGGAAAGTACTCAGTGGGTCTGGCATCTCCTAAGCCTGTGTGCCTAGAACTTGTGCTCCGCAGTGAAAGAAAGCACCGCAACGAGAAGCCCACGCACAGCAAGGAAGAGTACCCCCACTTGCTGCAACTAAGGAAAGCCCACACAAAGCAAGGAAGACCCAGCACAACCAAATAATCATAAGAACAGATATTTTAAAAAAAGTTTGGGCAAGAGCCAGCTTGTGGCTGGAGTCTGTAGGCTTGTTCAACACCATCCACTTTTCTAGTGGGTAAGACTTGATACTTGAGGCTTGGTCAGTGCTGGGAACAGATAAAGGAAAAGGACTTAAACCTTCCAGAAGATCAGCTCCCAAATACCAGTTGCCTCTGGTTGACTCTTCTCACTCGCCTTGGCACTGGTGGGGTGAGGGAACTCACCCTGAAGGACTGAGCACCAGCCCCTGCCCTGGAATAGGAATTTGTGATGAAATCCCAAGTGCTTGCCATAGCACGAGTTCCTATAAATCAGATCTCTGTTACACAGAGTGCTGCATTCGAATAGGAATATTCCACATTCTGAGACCAGGTGCATGGCAGTGCGTCCGAAAACTAGCAGCTCATCTAATCACCTCCAGGGCTTGTTAAACCAGACTGCTGATCCCTGCCCTCCAAACTTGAGATTCAGTCTATCTCAAGGACACCCCAGAATCCACATTTTTAGAGAAATGCCCCAGTATGTCTAATTTGGAAATAGGGATTGAAACCCGTGGACAGAAGTGGCCTTCAAGAAACTTTGCCACTCTTCAGTGTATCTCTGCTTAAACATAGAGAATAGAAATAAAGACACACTTAAGAAACTTTTCCCTGATCATTCTAGTCATCTGATGGTAATCTCTACTGTCTGATTCAAAGTCTGCAGTGTGAGTAGTACTTACTGCATTGGAGTAGATTAAAGAATCGAGTCACAACTTGGTCTTGAAGTTAGAAAGGTACCTTCAGATGTTGTACATGCCGGGTGTTTGGATCAGGAATGTGGTCTGGGTGCCTTCCAGGCATAGCCTACCCATGCCAGGCTGGCAGTCACAGCAGGGCTCAGCCCCTGTCTCCCTTGGCTTAGGAGAGCTTAGTCTCTGCCATGTGGGAAGGAAGCTGTCTAGGTCTAGGAATACAGCAAAGTACTGAATGTATTTGTGAAAGCTGGAAATCTGGAATCAGAGACAATTAGCACTCAGAAGAAATTAAGGCTTGTCCTGCTCCCCTCTTGGACCGTTTTGGCGGGGGAGAGCTGAGATCCAAGCTCCATCATGGCTGGAGAGTGTCAGGGATGCATCTCCTCCAATGAGTCAGAGTCAGGGTGGGGAGGGGGGATGCTGGCAGTGCACCCCACAGTCTCTGAAGCTTATCTCTGTTTGACCCAAACACCCTTGCCCTGGTTTTAGTCATATGTGAAGATAATAAAAGTCAAGCATTAGGTGAAGTGAAGACTACAGAGCAAGAAAATTTAGGCCAAGTTCTCCATAGCAAGAAAATGCCTAATAAGTTGTAGGATTTTTCTGCTCTTTATTTTTGCCTTGGATCTTTTTCTTCCCAAATGAATACTTTCCGTGTCTGCTTGTCCTTAAAAGACAACATTGTTTAGCACTTTGTGATAATGGGAGTGATTTCTTTTGCTGTCAGTTTTTGCCTGATTTGGATAAACTAAAAAAAAATTAATTATATGGGAAATCCTTTAAAATTACTAGTTTGTAACTCCATTGAAAGTTGGATATTTAGGGGACTTCTCTGGTGGTCCAGTGGTTAAGACTCTAAGCTTACAATGCAAGGGTTGTAGGTTTGATCCCTGGTCAGGGAACAAAGATTCCATATACTGCTTTGTGTGGCCAAAAAAAAAAAAAAAAGGATATTTAAAATTCGTTAATCCAGTATTTATGTGGGGACATAGTGAATAAACATACTAAAAACCTAAAAGCCCTCCCTCTTGAAAATTATGTTAGTGGATGAAATATTAGAAGTGAATCCAATAGGCAGTTTGTAGCAATTGTCTAAATAAATATAACTTTAAATGTTAACCATGCAACACAATAATGTTATGTGAAGACAATGTTATAGATAATACATTTTCTTGTTCTTAAATAAGACTGTGTATAAGATACATAAGATTTTAAATAAAATTATTATATATTTTTGCACATTTCTGTTGCTTTTTAAAAACGTTTTCATTTTCACCAAAAAATGTACCTGTTTGAATCTTAAGTTTCCTAGAGCTTTTTCTTCTCTTAATGGGGCTTCCAGAATTGAAAGGATTAGCAGTGTTTGCTTTGGGACAAATTCCTGGGGCAAGTAGATAGCAGTTTTGGGGGGATTCTACTCAGAATCTTTTTGGTTTCGAAGAACAAAGACTCAATGGAATATCAGGAAAAGGGCCTTAGTTATGAGAACCCAAGAGGAGACACAACCAAGTCTGTGGACCAGACCCCAACATAGGACATCTCACTGGAACTAGAGTGAGAAGCCCTAGGCTTGCTCGCTGTTGCTTTCTCTCTGTTTCTCTCTGTCCATCTCTCTCTCTTCTCCCTCTGTAATGGTTTCCTGGCTCTTCTCAGTGCATCTGCTCTCCACCCTGCCCCTCTCTGGCTTTCCTGTGTGGTTCCAGTGTCTCCTTTCCTCTAAATCTCAGCATGCTCATGTGCCGTAATGGCCTTTCCCATCTCAGTTCTCTTGTGGTTTTCAGAGGTAGCGCCACCACCACTGCCATCTGTCAAGTTCCCCTGGAGAATTTTAGTTTAAATTTGCAGGAGAGGAAACTAACCGGTCTGAGTCATTTTCTTAAGCCAGGCCAAGTAAGGATACGTTGCCAGCTAGTTTATGGATAGTCCCCTCATTGGGTCAGGCGACACTCCTGGTCCAACTAGTCATGGCCAGAGTCAGATGATACAGAAATGACCATTGGACAGCATCACATGCCAAAGAGGCAAATTCATCTTTGGGGACAGGCAATCTGAAACTCTTTTCATTTTGTGGTGATTATTTCCTCTCAGATCAGAACCTTTGGGGATACCCGTGGTTGCTCCTGAACCCCATGGTGTTTTGAGTAAAGTCGGGGATTGGGGGTTCAAAAAGCCAAAACTGGACCCAGGAACTCAGTCTTTTTTTTAATGCCCCTTACCCCTTGGTGTCTGTGAAATACAAATAAAAGTGAAACGGGGAGAGGGGAGATACCTGATTTGGATTCTTTGGCATCCTTGACTGCTCTTGAATCTGTATCTAATCCCAGAGTTCAGGGTAGGCTTGGGCCAGGATGAACCCTTGGTGGTGGTTAAAAAGAAGGACACTCCATGTGGCTCAATTTCAGGTAGAGCTCATGGTGGAACCTCAGTCAGGAAAGTCTTTGGGGGCGATTGCAGCTTAGAATGAGATCCTGAGTGGGATCTGCCAAGAATACACAGTGAGATTTGGGTTAATCCATCTAGAAAAGATGGCTGGGGCCATAGAAAAGTGTAAGTGGCCCAAAATTAAGCCTACAATGTTCTTGTCAGAGAGAAGTTAGCTGGGAATTATTAATACATCCTGGAAGCCCAGGTTGACTTATAAGGAGATGAAATACACAGTTTTCCAGGGAAATGGGAAGGCCAGTTAGGAGACTGTTGTGCTTTTGATCAGGTGGGGTTACATACAGCAGGTTTTGTAAAGCCGAAAAATGACAAGGCTGACTGTAATGTGGGCAAGCAAGGAGTTGAGAGAGCTGACTTTGGGGTCAGACAGAAACTTCCAGAGCTGTAGCCTCAGTTTCCTCATCTGTAACATGCAGATAATATCAGTTTCTCAGTGTTCTTAGGGAAGTTACATATCATGTTATCTGTAAGATGAAAATGTTAGCTATTCTTCAACAAACTACAGTCCTTATCATCAGAATAATTGTCCATGATGACTGACAAAACACATTACCAGGCAATATTTCACTTGGCTTTTGCCATTCAGAACTGCGTTCCTTGACCTCAGCAATGAGCAGAAATTAGGAGAGAACCAATAGGCTTTCAATACTTCCTTTGAAGTTGCCTCTTCTTTCTGGAATTCTCTTTCATCTAGGCTCAATGCTTCTATTGTAGGGTTGAGGTGAAGCCTTCTGGGAAAAACATGACTTGAATAAAAATTCACACAAGAGTTCTAAATGACTCATATAAAATTTCTCTTATGAGAAATGTTTTTGGTGGTCAGGGCAGGGGTAAGGAGAGAGGGAAGACATAGGCATATTGGGTGCTTAAAGGAAGCAAAAGTGAATGAAAATAGATTAAGGGAACTAAAGATCAAGGCCTCACTTTTTCTTGAGAATAGCATGGCCTAAGTGCTTCTCAAAAGGTCCTCTGTAAATTCTACAGCCTCTCCAAGAAATTCGTAATATAAACTAGTTCTGAGAAGTTCTGTAGCTAAGAAAACACCCTCACTTCACTTAACCCCCAATTTCTAAACTTCTTGTCCATGAAACACCTTTTTTGACCTAGAACCTAGTAGCCTCTTGAGGAACCAGGAAATCCTGCACTATGTGTAATCATGGAAGGATACATTCCACCCTGACTTCTCTATTTTCTCACCTTGACTTCTCTAGGTACATTAGAGAAGACAGGATTAGAAAAATAAGATAATTGTCTTCCAGTGTGTGAAACATTGTCACCTTAGACAGAAGGATTGGATTTGCTCTGGATAGCTCCAAATGAGAGAGTGAGGGACAGTAGCTGGATTCCAGGGCATTGGACTTCACTTCTGAATGAGAGAAATTTGTTTAAAATTTCCTTACTTCAGAAAACACATTGTAAACCCATGGCACAAAATTCAAAAGGTATTCATACCAAGCATGGCTGTGGGTCAACAGAAATACTTAAGCATTGTTGAGGATATCGCCAATTGGAAAAAGTGACCATTTACATGTTCCATGACCTAGCCATCTACCATGTAGGATATGCCCCCAGAGAAATCCTTGCACACGTGTGCCAGAATTTGTGTACAAGGATGTTCTTGGAAAGGCCATAAGAGCCTCAGTGACCAAATATCTACCAACAGGAGACTGGGTAAATAAATTATAGTATTTTCATACAGTGGAATAGTATATAGTGATAGAACTGAAGAAACTATAGATATATGCAGTGACATGGAAAAATTTTAGAAACAATGTCAATATGAAAAAGTTGTAGATCAAAGCAATCTATAGATACAATGCAATACCTATCAAGCTACCAATGGTATTTTTCAGAGAACTAGAACAAATAATTTCACAATTTGTATGGAAATACAAAAAACCTCAAATAGCCAAAGCAGTCTTGAGAAAGAAGAATGGAACTGGAGGAATCAACCTTCCTGACTTCAGACTATACTACAAAGCTACAGTCATCAAGACAGTATGGTCTTGATGACACACTGGCACAAAGACAGAAATATAGATCAATGGAACAAAATAGAAAACCCAGAGATAAATCCACACGTGTATGGACACCTTATCTTTGACAAAGGAGGCAAGGATATGCAATGGAGAAAAGATATCTCTTTAACTAGTGGTTCTGGGAAAACTAGTCAACCACTTGTAAAAGAATGAAACTAGAACACTTTCTAACACCATACACAAAAATAAACTCAAAATGGATTAAAGATCTAAATGTAAGACCAGAAACCATAAAACTCCTAGAGGAAAACATAGGCAAAACACTCTGACATAAACCACAGCAGGATCCTCTATGACCCACCTCCCAGAATAATGGAAATAAAAGCAAAAATAAACCACTGGGACATAATTAAGCTTAAAAGATTTTGCACAATGAAGGAAGCTATAAGCAAGGTGAAAAGACAGCCTCCAGAATGGGAGAAAATAATAGCAAATGAAGCAACTGACAAAGAATTAATCTCAAAAATATACAAGCAGCTCCTGCAGCTCAATTCCAGAAAAATAAACGACCCAATCAAAAAATGGGCCAAAGAACTAAACAGACATTTCTCCAAAGAAGACATGCAGATGGCTAACAAACACATGAAAAGATGCTCAACATTACTCATTATCAGAGAAGTGCAAATCAAAACCTCAATGAGGTACCATTACACGCCAGTCAGAATGGCTGCTATCAAAAACTCTACAAATAATAAATGCTGGAGAGGGTGTGGAGAAAAAGTGACCCTCTTACACTGTTGGTGGGAATGCAAACTAGTACAGCCACTCTGGAGAACAATGTGGAGATTCCTTAAAAAACTGGAAATAGAACTGCCATATGACCCAACAATCCCACTGCTGGGCATACATACCAAGGAAACCAGAATTGAAAGAGACACGTGTACCCCAATGTTCATCACAGCACTGTTTACAATAGCCAGGACATGGAAACAACCTAGAAGTCCATTGGCAGACGAATGGATAAGAAAGCTGTGGTACGTATACACAATGGAATATTGCTCAGCTATTAAAAAGAATGCATTTAAATCAGTTCTAATGAGGTGGATATCAATAACCTCAGATATGCAGATGACACCACCCTTATGGAAGGAAGTGAAGAGGAACTAAAAAGCCTCTCAATGAAAGTGAAAGAGGAGAGTGAAAAAGTTGGCTTAAAGCTCAACATTCAGAAAACTAAGATCATGGCATCTGGTCCAATCACTTCATGGGAAATAGATGGGGAAACAGTGGAAACAGTGTCAGGTTTATTTTTCTGGGCTCCAAAATCACTGCAGATGGTGATTGCAGCCATGAAATTAAAAGATGCTTACTCCTTGGAAGGAAAGTTATGACCAACCTAGATAGCATATTAAAAAGCAGAGACATTACTTTGCCAACAAAGGTCCATCTAGTCAAGGCTATGGTTTTTCCAGTAGTCATGTATGGATGTGAGAGTTGGACTGTGAAGAAAGCTGAGTGCCAAAGAATTGATGCTTTTGAACTGTGGTGTTGGAGAAGACTCTTGAGAGTCCCTTGGACTGCAAGGAGATCCAACCAGTCCATCCTAAAGGAGATCAGTTCTGGGTGTTCATTGGAAGGACTGATGCTGAAGCTGAAACTCCAATACTTTGGCCACTTCATGCGAAGAGTTGACTCATTGGAAAAGACTCTGATGCTGGGAAAGATTGGGGGCAGGAGGAGAAGGGGACGACAGAGGATGAGATGGCTGAATGGCATCACTGACTCGATGGACATGAGGTTGAGTAAACTCTGGGAGTTGGTGATGTACAGAGAGGCCTGGCATGCTGTGGTTCATGGGGTCGCAAAGAGTCGGACATGACTGAGTGACTGAACTGAACTGAACTGAATGTGGTGGATGAAACTGGAGCCTATTATACAGAGTGAAGTAAGTCAGAAAGAAAAACACCAATACAGCATACCATCATATGTATATGGAACTTAGAAAGATGATAACAATGACCCTATATGCCAGACAGCAAAAGAGACACAGATGTAAAGAACAGACTTTTCGACTCTGTGGGAGAAGGTGAGGGTGGGATGATTTGAGAGAATAACGTTAAAACATGTATATTATCATATGTGAAATAGATCGCCAGTCCAGGTTCGATGTATGAGACAGGGTTCTCAGGGCTGGTGCACTGGGATGACCCTGAGGGATGGGATGGGGAGGGAAGTGGGAGGCGGGTTCAGGATGGGGAACACATGTACACCCATGGCCGATTCATATGAATGTATAGCAAAAACCACCACAATATTGTAAAGTAATTAGCCTCCAATTAAAATAAATAAATTTTTTAAAAAGTTGTAGAAAAACTACATATAGCATGATACATTTTTTTATAAACTCAAAATCAAGTCAGATAGAACAGTATATTGCTTAAAGATAAATCTATATAATAAAGTTATTTTTAAAAGATAGTATGAAGCAATGTTATTCATAATAGCCAGAAGGTGGAAACAACGCAGCTGTCTTTCAATTGATTAAGTGTAGTATATCTATACAATGAAATATTATTTGGCAATTTTAAAAAACAAAGTCCAGATACACGCAGCAGCATGGATGAATTTTGAAAACATTATATTAAGTTGAAGAAGCCAGTCACAATGATTTCATTTATATGAAGTTCCAGAATAAATAAATTCATGATAATAGAAAGTAGGCTGCTGGTTTCCTAAGGGCTGGGGTGGAGGATACTTTGAGGGAATAAGGGAGTGACTACTGATGAGTATAGAGCTTCTTATGGGATTAATGAAAATGTTCTAAGACTGATCATGGTAATGGTTGTACAGTTCTATGAGCATAGCAAAAACCATAGAGTTGTATACTTTAAATGGGTGAATTGTATGGTGTGTGAATTATATCTCAATAAAGTTGATATAAAAAGTCACAAGAGTATAGCACAGAGAACTCTTCTCAATGTTATGTGGCAGCCTGGATGAGAGAGGAGTTTGGGGGAGAATGAATATATGCATATGTATGGCTAAGTCCCTTTGCAGTTCACCTGAAAGTATTATAGCATTATTAATCAGCTATACTCCAATAAAAAATAGTTTTCCTGCAGTGTATTGATAATTTACATAACATAGAACTGACCTGTTTTTAGTGTATAATTCAATGAATGTGAGCATATTTACAGAACTTTACAGACATTACAGCAATCTAATTTCAGAACATTCAGTAACTCTAAAGATAAACCTCATGCCGACTTACAGTCTTTTTCCATCGCCAGTCTCAAGCAACAACTAATCTCTTTTCTGTCTCTACATATTTGCTCTTTTGGGATATTCTACATAAGCGGAATCATATATATTCTTTTGTGACTGGCTTCTTTCACTTTTTGAGATTATCAGTATCGTAACTTTATCAGTACCTTATTCCTTTTTGGGCTTCCCTTGTGGCTCAGTTGGTAAAGAATCCATCTGCAATGTGAGAGACCTGGGTTCAGTCCCTGGGTTGGGAAGATCCCCTGGAGGGGAGAAAGGCTACCCACTCCAGTATTCTGGCCTGGAGAATTCCATGGACTATACAGTCCATGGGAGTCAGACACGACTGAGCAACTTTCACTTCACTTCACTATTCCTTTTTATTGGCAAATAATATTCCATCGTATGGATCTATTATATTTTGTTTATCCTTTCATCAGTTGATGGGCATTTTGGGTTGTTTCCACTTTTGGGTCATTGTGAATAATGCTGCCATTACATTTTTTTTAATTATTAATTTTTGGCTCTGCTGTGTCTTTGTTACTGTGTTAGTTATCTCTAGTTGCAGAGAGCAGTGACTGCCCTGTAGATGTGGTGTGCAGGCTTCTCATTGTGGTGGCTTCTCTTGTGTGCCCTAGGGCGCGTGGGCTTCAGTAGTTGCAGCTCCTGGGCTCTAGAGCACAGGCTCACCATTTGTGGCCCATGGGCTTAGTTGCTTCACAGCATGTGGGATCTTTCCAGATCAGGGATCAAACCTGTGTCTCCTTCATTGGCAGGCAGATTCTTTACCACTGAGCCACCAGGGAAGCCCATGTGTTTCATTTTTAAAGACATTTCCATATTGTTTTCTAAACAAACTTGCTTTAAGAGGGAAAGTAAATTTGCATATCATATGGGTGTTCTTGGCTTGTATTTCTTTTTCTCCAAAATAAAAATCACTCAGAAATTTTTTGATCCAAGGCAAAAAAAAAGTAGCAAGAGAATCATAGGCATGAAATTCAGGACAGTGATGCTTGTGGAGGAAGAGGGGATATAAGAATTGGGTAGAGGAGGAGCCTACATGTGTCCTTTATGTAGCTGAAAATATTCTAGTGGAGAAGTACACTCTCTGGGGGGATTTACAGGTATTTTTTATTTTTAAAAATTATAACTTCCATATGTGTTACACATATTCTTTTGTAGATATTGAATAATCCATAATAAAAATTTAATACAAAATGCACAAAAATGCATATAGTAAGAGTAGACATGATCCCCTTTGCCCAGGTTTGAGGGCAGCCGCTGTTCTCTGTTTATTCTGTGTCCTTCCAGAGAATCTTTGTGTTTACAAACATTACACCTGTGTACATAACCAGAAGTGACTGCATGTTCTTCACACTGCCTTACACATTGGTTCAGAAAGAAACTTGGAGAACCTCCCCAACCTGTACACAGAGTGGCCACAGTGTTACTGACTCAGAGGCTTTCAATCCCCTTAGGGAAGAAGCACTGGAATGCTTCTGGAGTCACACTGCCCTCGATAAACCTGTGCTGCCCGCTCCATTCAGGCCCCCTTACCTGAAATAGGAGCCTGCCATCATCCTCTATCCACTACCCTGTGTTGTTGTTTTTCTCAGTACAGCTTGTATGCACTTGTATAGTTGTTTACAGTTCATCTCCTGACTAGACAGCGAGAACTCTGTCCCATTGCCATATCAGGTGTATTGCAGTGGACACACAATAAATATTGATTGAACGGTCAAACTAATAAACACGTGAATGAATGAATGAATGAATGCCTGGTTTGAAATTCCAGCTCCATCTGTACTAACTAAGAATCTCAGGTAACTTACTAAAATTCAGGTTCCTTATCGGTATAATAGTATAAAAATAGCCATGAAGATGAAATAAATTTATACCTTCAAAACACTTAGAACAGAGCCTGGCACTTGTAATATTCATTTTATGTTGGTTCTTACTATTAGAGTATCCCGATGTAGGGATGTACGATCATTATTTCTACTGAGACTATTTCCAAACAGAGTTGTACTGCTGAACTTTGTGTATCAGATGACATTTGGCCTCTGAAAGTGAAAGTGTTAGTGGCTTAGTTGTGTCCAGCTCTTGCGACCCCATGGACTGTGGCCCACCAGGCTTCTCTCTCTATGGGATTCTCCAGGCCAGAATGCTGGAGTGTGTTGCCATTCCCTTCTCCAGGGTATCTTCCTGACCCTGGGATCGAACCCAGGTCTCCCGCATTACAGGTAGAGTCTTTACCATCTGAGCCACCAGGGAACCCCCTTTCACCTCTAAGAAAGTCTTATGGTTGGATGAATTTCTAGAAGTGGGGTTTCATGGTCTAAGGGTGCCTGCATTTGTGATTCTGAGAGATGATGCTGACTTGATGAGATCAGTAATGATGAGCAAAACAGGATCACAGTGGAGGATGCTGCTCCTTCTCTAGATGTGCTTATTTAGTCACTAGGCTTTGTGACTGGCTCTCAGGGATGTGGTGGCAACAGTTCTTTCTGCCGATGAGAGGTGGGGCTCTGTGGTCTGCAAAGTCCCTGCAGATCTGGAACGTAGTAGTGTGTCCCTAAGCATTGTTGGCTAAATGCCAGACATATTTGTAACAGAAAAATGCAAAGCTAAAATGTTCCATTTTATGTCCAGTTGGTGGCAAGGGAAAAATACTCTTTTAACTTATTTTTAAACTAAGAGCCAATTTTTGATTCACATTGTAGTGTTTGTTTTTTTGTGGGGAAAGAGGGTTTGTTTTATTTTTGGACCTTTTTGAAGGTATTCGGTGTAAAAAAAAAAATTAAAACATCCAGTATACCTTTTTAAAAAATGTGTGGTCAATTATTTGAACTCTCCCTATACAAATTAAATTTTTATATAATGATTAGGGTGGGGGTGGGTCAAGAAATATTGTATTTCTTTAAAAAAAAAAACTTTATTCGGTTTTTTTTTTTTTGCCCTGTTGAGTCTAGTCAATAATCCACATTCTCCAGCCACTCAAATGTCAAAATGTTTCAAAAACATAAAAAAATAAAGAAATGAATAGAAGCGTCCTTGTTCTTTAAATTATTTCTGTGTTACCCTGAACTGTAAGTGAACTCTCCTTGCTTATAAAAGAAGCAGCTGTTCATGCAATTGAAACCATGGTTCATTACAAGCTGACCTCGGATTCAGGAGTAAAACTTCCTCTATTTTACTACGACTATTCAGACAGGGACTGGAGATAAACAATAATCAAAATCAGGATGGAACTTGACTGGGAAACCCTCTATGTTCTTTGGCAGAATTATAGCAGCTCTCGAATTGCCAGGAATGAGGCAATGTGAAATGACCCTCAAACATTCCCTTCTGAAATGCAGTGGGTCCAGGCTGCCAGCTCTGAGCAGACAAAGGCCGATTGTAACGACTTCTTAAGCATATACTTATAGAAACATTAATTATCACCAACCCTATTTTAAACATTTATAGAAAGTCAAGATGAAAGGGCCCTTTTATATCCATTTTTATAATTCCCCCTTGCAAGAAACTATGATTACAGTATTTTCCCTCTCTCTGTCTCTCGTTGGAGTTCTCACTTCTAGGTCTTATTCTTAAAAGACTAATTTTGGTTTGAAGCTTATGTGCTCATCAAGTTAGATATGAGAGGATGCAGGGAAATGAAATTGGTTAGTGGGTGTGATGAGGGAGGGGACTCACTGAAGTGTGGGAGGTAGGGGCACCTGGGGTGCCGAAATGACCTGTCTTGGAAAGGTGGATGTTCAGTTTGCTAAGGTGCTGGTGGAAGCCAATTTGAGGTCAAGTTAGCTCAGCAATTGGGTCTGAACTGGTGGTTCTCAAACACAGGAGTTCATCAGAATCTCAGGGAAGGGCTCAGTTCACAATGACCATCATGGGGGTCGCACCCCTCAGAGATTTTGATTGAGTGTGTCCCAGCCGTGTGTTAACCAAGACTCCTGGTAACTCAGATGCAAGTGGCTTGAGGTGATACTTTGAGAGGAAACTGACTTGAAGATTAATTATTCCCAGCCTATGCCTCACCTCCAGCCATTATGTTTACTCAACCTGCTTGAATCCAATTTACCGTTCCCCTCCCAGGTCCCCTCCATGGCACATGGCATCACATGCTATAGACTTGGCTTCAAAAATGGTGTGTGGCAGCTGTGTGCAAGGGTGTTCTTGGCTGAGGCTGTCCTTAAGAATGCTTTGACCTCTTAAAGTCAATCGTAATTCTTTATAGAGTCACGAAAAGAAAAGAGAGACAAAAGAGAGATCACAGGCCACACTGTCTGCTAATTGGGAGCAGATATCCTTGGCATGCAGAAGGCTGACCTGGGCACAGTGGGGTAGTGGAGAGATCTGAACTTGCCTGCAGAGCTGGCAGTGCAGTGAACGCAGTGTAGATGTGGGGACCGATACCAAGAGCCGGGCTGTTTCTTTGGAGGAATCATGAGGCTGCTTGAATTCCACTGAGGCTACAAAATGAGACTTGGTTCTCCTCTGGTTTCCCAGTGCCCACTCCCTCCTCTCTTCCTCCTTCTCCTGCACTCCCATCCCTAGGCCAAGAGAACATGCGTCTGTGACTACTTCACCTTCTCATCCTCTGCTCCGTGTGTGAGAACATGAACTGGAAATCTCAAATGAGGTGTCAGGAGGCCAGGACTTTGCCTTCCATTGGGTCCAATTCCGTAGTGTCTTGAGAAAAAGCCACTGGACCAGGGCTAGCATTGACTGTGGCCCTTCTCTTTTAGCTTCTTGCTGGTGACACAGGTCTTCCATCAGATAGGAATCAGTGATTCATTCAGAACGCTCTTTCCCACGATGGCCAAAGCAAGGGGTTCCAACGTAGGACTGAGAGAGGGGACTGTTATTTATTAGGTGCCTACTGCATGCCAAGTGCTTTGCATCTTTGTTGCATTTACTCCTCACCATAACCCTGGGTGGTGTTATCTTGTGGCAAGTGGGAAACAGGCTGAGGATTCTGCAGCTTGTCCAAGACTGCATACAGAGGGCTAGAACGTGTAAGGTATAGAGAGGCCTTTTTGCTTTCTAGTTGTTGCTTTAATGATTTGTCTACTTCTGAAGCATTTACCGTAGCTGTTCTTTCTTTATTTTTTTGTCCTTACCAGATTTTATTTTTAATTTATTTTTTTTAATTTATTTTTATTAGTTGGAGGCTAATTACTTTACAATATTGTAGTGGTTTTTGCCATACATTGACATGAATCAGCCATGGATTTACATGTGTTCCCCATCCTGAACCCCCCTCCCACCTCCCTCCCCATCCGATCCCTCTGGGTCTTCCCAGTGCACCAGCCCTGAGCACTTGTCTCATGTATCCAACCTGGGCTGGTGATCTGTTTCACCCTTGATAGTATACTGTTTCAATGCTATTCTCTCAGAACATCCCACCCTCGCCTTCTCCCACAGAGTCCAAAAGTCTGTTCTGTACATCTGTGTCTCTTTTTCTGTTTTGCACATAGGGTTATCGTTACCATCTTTTAAAATTCCATATATATGCGTTAGTATACTGTATTGGTCTTTATCTTTCTGGTTTACTTCACTCTGTTTAATGGGCTGTTCTTTATGCCCACCTAGAAGGCAGTATGGACTTCCCTGGTGGTTCAGTGGTAAAGAGTCCATTTGCCAGTGTAGGAGACATGGGTTCAATCCCTGGGTCAGGAAGGTCCCCTGGAGAAAGAAATGACAACCCACTCCAGTATTCTTGCTTGGGAAATCCCATGGACAAAGGAACCCGGAGGGCTATATTCCGTAGAGTCACAAAGAGTTAGACTTGACTGAGCTACTAAACAGCAACAGGAGGCCATACAGTAGAGAGGTTAGGGGCTTTCCAGACAGACTGCTGAGGGTTCGACCACTCATTAACTACATTCTATCCTTCAGCTCTCTTGGGATAACAAGAATAATGATAATATAATACTTACCTCTTTGAGATTTGAAAATTAAAAAAGGTAATACGATGCTTAGCCCAGGGCCTGGTATAGTGTCAGTGCCTCAGCTAATGACTGATTGTCATCATTACCATCACCACCACCATCATCATCTTTGCAAGTTGCCTTATACATGTGTATGGGATATGAATGCATGATAAACAAACAGCCAAGTGGTGGCTCAGTGAATTCATGAAAGATGCTTGAATGAAAAAAGAGAGTAAAGGTTGGGTGGTGAGAGGGAGGGATGGGTCATAGGATGACTAAGGTGAAGCTATATCTTGGCCCTCAGTGACCTGCTGACCCAGTTTGTGGCCTGAGGAACTGCCCACCCTCTAGTGGCCCAGGCAGGTGATCCAGGGTACAACAACAGTGGTGGCCATTAATTACTTCCCAGTTGTGCTGCCCGATGCTTGGTGGGTGGAGGTAGGGTGTTTCTGAGATGTTAAAGAGGTGGCATTTCCAACCCTGCCCAGCTGGTCAGGTCCTTGATCAGTTTTGAAGATCCCAGCCCTGAGACTGAAGTGTGCATCCCTGCCTGGCCACCCTGGGTAGGAGCTCTGGGACTGGACGGAGGAGTGAGGTCCTGAGGAGCTGATTAGACCAAGTCCAGAAAGGTGGAGGTTCTTCCCAAGAGAGGGGTGGGGTAGGGTTGACAAAAGGTACACATGGTCCGTCCTCATTGTACAGATGGTAAGTCAGAGGTTAGAAAAGGAAGTCGTTTACCCATGAGTGAACTCAGAGGTTGAGGGCACTTAGAAGGAAGGCCTTGCCTCCAGTGGGTGGGGAGGCATCCTAATATCTGCTTAGTGTACATCGTGTGCTGTGATAACCATCAAAGGAGTGATAACTATTTCTCTGTCCTCATCTTCCATGTCTGCAGTATTTATTGTGAGCCCATGAGCCGGGTAAATTATTATTACATCTATGGTTCTATGGGGAAATACACATTTTCCATCCACATCCTGAAGATATTGATTGTCCCAGAATAATACCTATAGTAAGAATAAAACTACTACCACTTACTTAATATCTAGTATGTATCAGGCATTTTATGCTGTTTAGTTCACTGAGTTGTGACCACAGTTGTCACGGAGTGGCTATTTTTCAGCCTGTTTTATGTATAAAGAAATTGAGACTCAGGGAGGTTAAGTAGCTTGCTCTTCATCAAGGACATAGAACTGCGGGTCAGTGCCAAGGCCAGGGTTCTGAACCAGACTCTGTCTAACAGCAAAGTCCTTGGTGTTAATTACTGGCCAAAGTGGGGAGTATATTTGCCTGTGAAGGATCACCCACTAATTGAAGGTGGATTTGAAGCCACTCAGTCAGCCAGAGTGATCTGGGAATGCTTCATGGAGGGCCAGGATGAAGGAGGATTCTGCAGGCTGAGGGGAGGGGTCAGTGAGGAAGGGCAGGGACAAAGTGAACATGAGGACAGTCACAGATGCTACCGTCTCCCTTGATCTTCTCCATAGCCAGTGAGGCACAAGCAACAGGGGTGACCCTTCCATTCTGAAACTGGAAGTTCAAGCCCAGCTACTAAGTGATAGAAATCGGTCCTCAGACTCCTGGACTCCTTCCATTCAATGAGCAGGGACCTATGGAAGTTTCACGGGTAGAATATCTTGTGTCACTAAAGGTGGAATTTTCATTAGTTGTATAAGAGCAGCTTTCTTCACATTTTTTTTTTGTGTCACAGACCCGTTTGGCAACCTGATAAAGTCTGTGGATCCCTTTGCCAAATAATTTTTTAAAAAATTTAATTATGGTAAACATAGAACATAAAATTTATCATCAGCCACTTTTTTTTTTTTTTTTTCCCAGTGGGTTTTGTCATACATTGACATGAATCAGCCATAGATTTACACGTATTCCCCATCCCGATCCCCCCTCCCACCTCCCTCTCCACCCGATCCCTCTGGGTCTTCCCAGTGCACCAGGCCCGAGCACTTGTCTCATGCATCCCACCTGGGCTGGTGATCTGTTTCACCATAGATAGTATACATGCTGTTCTTTTGAAACATCCCACCCTCACCTTCTCCCACAGAGTTCAAAAGTCTGTTCTGTATTTCTGTGTCTCTTTTTCTGTTTTGCATATAGGGTTATCGTTACCATCTTTCTAAATTCCATATATATGTGTTAGTATGCTGTAATGTTCTTTATCTTTCTGGCTTACTTCACTCTGTATAATGGGCTCCAGTTTCATCCATCTCATTAGGACTGATTCAAATGAATTCTTTTTGACGGCCATCAGCCACTTTTAAGTGTATAGTACAATAGCATTAAGTACATTCACTTTGTTGTGCTACCATCCACAGAACTCTTTTCATCTGTAAAACTGAACCCATTAAACGCTAATTCCTCAGTCCCTCCTTCCCCCAGCCCTGGGCAACCACCATTTTGCTTTCTGTCTCCCTGAATTTGACTACTCTGTGTACCTCATGTAAGTGGAATCATACAGTATTTGTCCTTTTGTGACTGGCTTATTTCACTTAGCATAATGTCCTCAGGGTTTATCCATGTTATAGTGTTTGTCAGAATTTCCTTCCTTTTTAAAGTTGTAAGTCTATACCACTTTTTGTTTATGCATTATCCATCAGTGGACACACAAGTTGCTTCTACCTTTGGACTATTGCAAATATGTGTCAAATAATATTTTAAAATGCATAAAATTATGTTTGTGTGTATATGTATATGTATGATGGATATAATTGTGTGTCTATATATAAATTAGATGTAACATGATTGTAAAATAGTTATATTGATATACAGTTATCTATATATATTTTAAAGACAAATTGTGTCATAGAAATATATCATCTCCTTTACTAATGTAGTAAATAAGATCTAGGAGCATGGACTCGCATGGAGATCCAGTGGTTAAGACTCTGTGCTTCCAGTGCAGGCAGTGTGAGTTTGTTTCCTGGTTGGGGAACTAAGATCCCACATGCTGCAGGCCAAATAACTCTTAATTTTGAAACAGTGAGGCATGTAAATGATATTTTGAGATATGTACAGTCATTAGAATGTGATGTAAAATATCCATGATTTCAGTGACAGAGTCCCATGTTCTGCTAATATTCATGTAGTTTGTGGTCTACATTGATCATGAAAGGAAATATGAGATTTCAGTTAGAGATTCATGAAAGAAAGATGTAATTATTTCCCATAGAAGTCTGGGACCCCCTCCGGAATCCCCTCTGCAGGTCCTAGGAAATTATACCCTCCTGGGGCCTTGATGAGAGTTCTGTTTTGGAGCTTGAAGAAAAGTTCTTTAACCATTCTGGCCTAAAGTGACAGCTCCAACTTCTAACTTTTTGGTGTCAGTGATCTTTTCCTGCCTTGGTCCATCTTTGTGAACTTGGACAGGTTTTGTAGCTGCTTTGAGTCTCAATGTCTCCAATACATATGCTACAGAAGTCGCAGCTTCCTGTGACTCCTGAGGTTCCTTTAAAAGATATATAAAACTGGGTGAGCATTTTGGCCCAGATTTATCTAAATCTCAAAATCTCCTTCTCCATCCATGATGGATGACAGGATAACAGGCTTGTTACATCCATGTTTTCCAGAACCTTATTTTCTTCCTGCTGTCTTGGGTAAACAACACAACTAAGCCAGACCCTGACTTGTCCTAGCATCCTAGCCTTTTGGGAGCCAAGATTGGCATCTGTTTTTACAGACTCTAAGTTGTCTAAAAACTTTTACAAACCAGGGGTGGTCTGGGATCCTATCAGGGGTCATAAAAGATGATCGCCAGCAAAGATAGGAAATCAGAAGGGATCATCTTAAACAATTAGCTAGAAAAAGGAAGCCACAAAGGGAAGTTTATATACAGGTGTCCAGGCATCCCAGCAATGTGCCTTTAGATGACCGGGTCCCCAGCTGGGGATGACAGATGGCGATTCACTACATTTGCTGCTTGTTGGATAGGCCTGGTCATTTTCTCTTTTAATACTGAGCATCTCCTACTGTAATCCCTGAAATGGGATAATGCTAGCTAGTTCCCAAGAACTGCGGACAGATTGAGATCATATGTATGAAAGCTGCTGCCCAGGTTGAGCTAGAGCTGAGTCACAGCTGTGAAGGGAGCAGGGGGGCCCCCCTCACCCCAAGGCTTGTTTGTATGAGTTGATATGCACAGCAGTTTAGTTCTTGGTCGACGGAGGAGGGTGGAGGGTCTTCTCTATTGTTGTATTTTATCTTCCCCTCTGGAGTGTCTGGAGAGAAAGGAGGAAGTGACCACCTTTTCTGGCCCCCTGTCTCAGATACTGGTCCTCAGCGGTGGGGAAGGAGCTGTGTTTATGGACTTTTGGAGACTGTGCCCAAGCACTGTTAGTTCAGAGCCTAAGGGACAGAATGTCACCTGAGCAGGGAGAGAGGGCCAATCTCCCCCTGGACTCTTCCCTTTTGCCCAGCCTGCAGGGCAGCACAGCAGACCCAAGGGGGCCACCAGCAGAGTCCCTGTAAGGGCGGTGGCTTGGTGGGGAGAGGGCACAGTGCCTCACAGAAGCAGGAGACTATGAGCAGACTCCTTGCTGTGCCCATGGAGAATTCTGGAAAACAAGTGTTAGGAGAGAAAGGAGATGTCAAACAAGGTCAAATTTGATGAGCTGATGGGGCTGGAAGCTAGCAAGGGTCAACTCTTTACCACGTTTGCACTACTTCTATTTTGAGCCTGGGTCATAATAAGTCAGACCTCGTCCTCATAAAAAACTGAGAAATTCCTTTTTTTATGAGTCTGGGACACAGTAAAGTATCACACACGTAATTGCTTACTAGTAGTGCTGTGGTTGTTAACATATTGCTCTCCCATTAACTATGTAATAGAAAGGTTAACAGGTCAACCAGCTACTTGCCAAAGAGCTGGGATTCAGGTTTCTCTGCTCATGCTCTTCATTCTAAGATAACTGTTCCCTTTTATCCAAAGTAACTTTGGTAAAAAAAAATCTTCAATAAATGAAACAGAACTACCTACCATCTGCCCCAACAGTTCCACTCCTAGGCATAGCCCCAGAAGAATCGAAGGCAGAGTACAGCCGCTATGGAGAACAATGTGGAGATTTCTTAAAAAACTGGAATTAGAACTCCCATATGACCTAGCAATCCCACTTCTGGACATACACACCGAGGAAACCAGATCTGAAAGAGACATGTGCACCCCAATGTTCATCTCAGCACTGTTTATAATAGCCAGGACAAAGAAGCAACCTAGATGCCCATCAGCAGACAAATGGATAAGGAAGCTGTGGTACATATACACCATGGAATATTACTCAGCCATTAAAAAGAATTCATTTGAATCAGTTCTAATGAGATGGATGAAACTGGAGCCCATTATACAGAGTGAAGTAAGCCAGAAAGATAAAGACCAATACAGTATACTAACGCATATATATGGAATTTAGAAAGATGGTAACGATAACCCTATATGCAAAAACAGAAAAAGAGACACAGATGTACAGAACAGACTTTTGGACTCTGTGGGAGAAGGCGAGGGTGGGATGTTTCGAGAGAACAGCATCGAAACATGTATATTATCTAGGGTGAAACAGATCACCAGCCCAGGCTGGATGCATGAGACAAGTGCTAGGGCCTGGTACACTGGGAAGACCCAGAGGGTCTTTGGGTGGAGAGGGAGGTGGGAGGGGGGATTGGGATGGGGAATACATGTAAATCCATGGCTGATTCATGTCAATGTATGACAAAAACCACTACAATATTGTAAAGTAATTAGCCTCCAAGTAATAAAAATAAATGGAAAAAAAAGAATCGAAGGCAGACGATCAAACAAAAACTTTGGCATTAATGTTCATAGCATCCCTGTTCACAGTAGCCAAAACACATAAATACTTCCAAATATCCACAAAATGATTGGATAAACAAAATGTGGGATACACATACAGTGGAATATTATTCAGTCATAAAAATGAATGCATTTCTGAAATGTGCCACAACATGGATGAACCAGAAGCACATGATGGTAAATAAAAGAAGTCAGTTGCAAAAGAACACACATGGTATGATTCCAAATATATGTTATGTCCAGAATAGGCAAATCCACAGAGACAAAAAGCAGATTCGTGGTTGTCAGTGGCTGGGAGGTGGGGGAAATGAAAGTGACTATTCTTGGGGACAGGGTTTGTTTGAGAGATGATAAAAATATTTTAGAATTAGATAGCTGTGATGATTGTACAGCAGCTTCCCAGGTGGCTCAGTGGTAAAGGATCTGCCTGCCAATGCATGAGACACGGGAGTTTGATCCCTGGGTTGGGAAGATCTCTTGGAGGAGGAAATGGCGACTCACTCCAGTATTCTTGCCTGAAAAATTCCATGGACAGAGGAGCCTGGTGGGCTACAGTCCATGGAGTCACAAAAAGTTGGACACGACTGAGCATGCATACACGATGGTTGTACAACCTTGTGTACGTATGAAATGCCGTGGGATTATGTGCTTTAAAATAGTTAAAGTGGTGAATTTTGTATTGTGTTTATTTCATCCAAATTAACATAAAAAGAAAACAGCAAGGAACAAATTTTTAAATAGAAAACAACACATTTCAGGAGCATTCTTTTTCAGCAACCTATTTCCTCAAGTGTTAGTACAATAATATTTTGCCCATCTTAACTCTTTAGGCAGCCTCACCTCAGCAGAACCCATTTGAGAATCAGGAGGCAAATGGCTCTAAGAACCTCTTTCTGTGCCTGTGAGAGGAAGGCCTGAAGGGGGAGCCTGTGAGCTGATTCCGTCCAGGTGTTAAAACCTAGGACATGCCTGCATCATGATGACTCCCTGAGCTAAGACAAGGATAACCCTACTCTAGGTCTCTGCAATACAATTTTAGGTCTCACAGTTTGCTTTCTGCCTTATTATGTAGCAAACTGTGTGTCTTTGATTCATTTCTGAGAACTTCAAAGATTTTAAAGGAGTTTCAGGAATAGACTCAATTTAGTGGCTCAGATGGTAAAGAATCTGTGTGTAATGCAGGAGATTCGAGTTCAATCCCTGGGTCAGGAAGATCCCCTGGAGAAGGGAATGGCTATCCACTCCAGTATTCTTGCCTGGAATATCCCCATGGACAGAGGAGCCTGGGCGGGCTACAGTCCATGGGGTCGCAAAGAGTCGGACTCCACTGAGCAACTAACACTTTCACTCTACATAAAGTGAAGTGAAGTGAAGTGTAGCCCAGCAGGCTCCTCCATCCCTGGGATTCTCCAGGCAAGAATACTGGAGTGGGTTGCCATTTCCTTCTCCAGGGGATCTTCCTGACACAGGGATTGAACCCAGGTCTCCCACATTGTGGGCAGACGCTTAAACCTCTGAGCCACCAGGGAAGCCCAAGGACACACAAACTCATATCCTCCAATGTCCCTGGTTAGAACACAGTTCTGAACCTAGGACCAAGTGCTGAAAGACAAGAGTTTGGCCTAACAGCCACAGCAGTTCCAATATGGAATTTGTCAACTGTAGGGCAACGTGGTCTTAACACAGGGCTCTTCTGAGTGTCAAGTGTGGTTATGTGTGGAAAAGCCTTTTATGAATGATGAGATAATGTACACATACCAGTTACTAATTATTGCGTTGGCAGCAAGAAGTCCCCATGCTAGCTCACTGCTAATAATAATAGGTACTGTTATAATAATAGTATGTGGATGGCCCTTCCTACACATATGGGCCATCCACAAGGCTAGCATTTCACGCAGTGTCTGTATACAGATAGGATAAAGTGCTATTTTAGTGCCAGTTAACAGTGAAGAAACTGGCAGAGAGAGATGGTAAATAACTTATCCATGGTCTCAGAGCCACTTCATGATGGAGTCAGGATGTGACTGCAGCAGGCTGGCTCAGTCTTCACACAGCCTCCTGGGTATATCTCATTCTTCATAAGATGGCAAGGAAGAAGTCAAGCAGAACTGAGGGATGTGTAATCAACACTTTTAAAAATGAGTATCCTTGGATGAAATGATACCTATCACCACTGGGACCAGCTCAAAGATTGTTGTTAGCATCCCCTTCCAGACTCCACAGTCAATGACATTGATTTCAGTAGTTTAAAATCGACCATGGTGGGAGTAGTTACACCATGGAAATTAGCAAGTGCTCTGAACCAGGGCATTTTCTTTCCTTTTGCTGCTGCTGCTGCTGCTAAGTCGCTTCAGTCGTGTCCGACTCTGTGCGACCCCATAGACGGCAGCCCACCAGGCTCCCCCATCCCTGGGATTCTCCAGGCAAGAACAGTGGAATGGGTTGCCATTTCCTCCAGAACAAGAAAGTGAAAAGTGAAAGTGAAGTCGGTCAGTCGTGTCTGACTCTTAGCAACCCCATGGACTGCAGCCTACTAGGCTCCTCTGTCCATGGGATTTTACAGGCAAGGGTACTGGAGTGGGGTGCCATTGCCTTCTCCATCTTTCCTTTTGAGAGCCTGTTAAATACTGGGTTGGCCAAAAGGTCCATTCAGGTTTTCCATAAATGGAAAATCCTGAACAAACTTTTTGGCCAACCCAGTATTTACCAGTGTACCATTGGCTATAACAATTCCTATTGGCAGAAAGAATTGGCAGTGTACCATTGGCTATAACAATTCCTATTGGCAGTAATAACATCTGATAATGATAATAAAAGAACATGGGGTGCATATATCTTTTGGGTTTGTGTCTTTGTTTTCTTTGGATAAATACCCAGAAGTGGAGTTGCTGGATCATATACTAGTTCTGTTATATTTTTAATTTTTTGAGGAACCTCCAGACTCTTTTCCACAGTGGTTGCATCAATTTACCATCCCACCAGCTGTGCACAAGGGTTGTTTTTTCTCTCCACATCCTTACCACACTTGTTATTGCTAGTCTTTTAGCCATTCTGACAGGTATGCGGTGGTATCTCATTGTGGCTTTAATTTGCATTTCCCTGATGATTGGTGATGTTGAGTATCTTTTCATGTACCTGTTGGCCATCTGTATGTCTTCTTTGGAAAAAAGTCTATTCAGATCGCCTTCCCATTTTTTTTTTTTTTTTGCGGTTCAGTCAGTCAGTCATATGTGACTTTTTGCGACCCCATGGACTGTAGCACGCCAGGCTGCCCTGTCCTTCACCATCTCCTGGAGCTTGCTGAAACTCATGTCTATTGAGTTGGTGATGCCATCCAACCATCTCATCCTTTGTTATCCCCTTCTCCTCCTGCTGTCAATCTTTCCCAGCATCAGGGTCTTTTCCAATGAGTTGACTCTTCCCATTTTGTAGTTGGATTTTTTTTTTTGCTATTAAGTTTATGAGTTCTTTTATATGTTTTGGATATTAACCCTTTGTCCTATATATGATTTGCAAACATTTTCTCCCGTTCAGTAGGTTGCCTTTTCATTTTGTTGGTGATTTCCCTTGCTCTGCAGAAGCTTTTTAGTTTGATATATTCCCGCTTGTGTATTTTTGCTTTTGTTACTTAGATTCTATGAGTAACGCCATTTCACAGATGTGAAACTGAGGCTCATGTCTCACAATTAACTCTGAACACTGAGTAACACCGCCCTTGGAGCATCAGGATGGGAGGTAGGGAGGGGCTGGTGGAGCAGGCTGGATGCCACCTGCTGACTTGGAAGAGAAAAGGGGAGAAGAGGAGGTCACAGGCATGGATAGGAATCTTAGGCAGAGTTTTAGAATGTAGGGTGAGGCAGTTTGGGCGCCTACTGCTAAGTGTAAGTGATCCCGGAAAGGCCAGGCTCTCTGGGGGTCCTGAGCTCTGGGCCATCCTCTATGGGAGATCTTTCCTCATTGCCCCAAGATGTGCGCCCTCTGTCCCCTGCTAGCCTGGATTAGGTTGCCCTATCCTTCCCACCTTCCAAACCCCGCATTCCTACCGCCCCAGTAGGTTATGTTATCTCTTTAATATTGAGTTAGCCAAAAAGTCCATTTGGGTTTTTCTGTAGGATGTTATGGAAAACCTGAATGTACTTTTTGGCCAGCCCAGTACACACACCACCTCGCACTAGGATTGTCTGTCTGGGTTTCTATGTGCCTTTTAAAGGCCAGCAGTCTGATAAACACTCTAGTCCCAGCACCAGCACTCCTGATTAGAGCTTAGTAATGCCACCTCCTCCAGGCTAAAGACTCCATTGATGATCAGGGAGAGAGTCAGCATCGGATCTTTCACCTCATGAAGTTTCACAGGTGAAAGCACTTATTGAGAAGAGAGGGTGGAGCGTCATGGCCTTTGCTTACTAATATCCAGCGTGGAAGCTCATGCTTCTGCTCCATACAAAGAAAGTTGTTACAGTGTTGAGGTCCCTTAACAAGTTTCTTGATTTATTGGAACCATCCCTCCAAACCATGTGTTTTCACACATCACAAAGTCCAGATGGACTGCCTGTTGCCAGGATGGACTGTGATTTTTCTAACCACTGCAGAATCATGTAGGTTCTTTCCATTTTTACTCTTTCAAGCGATGCTGCCAAGGTCATTTCTGGACCTGTCACCTTGCACTGTTGTGCAAGTGCATTCCCAGAGGGGAATTGCAGGGTCAAAAGCATTCCCATAAAGGTTGCATCTTAAAAACTCAAATATTAGAAAGTGCTCATGCTAATGACAGTTACCTCAGAGGCAAATACCTCAAGTACCTTTCCCATGACGTGTTATTTATCTCTTCTGACTCAACATCAGGGTTCACAACTCTTGGAAGCCAGTTTTCTCGAGATTGACATTGCAGTAAACAGCAGGAATGCCCAGGAGAATGTGTCAAGAGAAAGGGACGACAGAGTCACGGGCAGCAAGAAAAACAACAGTGAAGAAACTAAAATAGAAAAGACGGCTTGTAACCGAAAGTATGATCAAATCAAAGAAAGAAGGAAGATAAAGCTAGTCTCTACCTGCAAAAGGATCTTAAAAAAGATTTCCTTTGAAAAAACCACAGTGCTAATAAATAGCAAGACTTTGGTAGGAAAAGCAAGGTTTTGAAGTGGAAAGAGATCCTCACAATTCATCCTGTTAATTTGTAGATGAAGGAACAAGGGTAGAGGGGTAAACTGACTTGCTCGAGGACATGTGGCTCTAGTTAGTAGCATTGCGAGTACCAGAACCCTTGCTTCTTAGTCATGCTGCATCATGGCCTTTATGTTTCCTTCCATCTTCCTGCACTTATCCCTTTATAATTACTTTACTTAGGCAATATGGATAATTCATTCAGAGCTGGAACATCATTTTCTCATTTCACTGAGTCTAAATAGAGATGACAGGGCCTATTCTTAATGTTTAACAATCAAAACCAATTATGACTCTTTCTTTCCCTCATGCAAAAAACACACTGCCCTTTTCAGAAGGCAGTGTTTTCATTCTATGGCATAAACAGGCCAATGAGAACAATAACATGGCAAGAAAACCTCCAAAGAAGATAAATACAAAATATAATCAAGTAAGCCCAGTTAGTCAGGGTTGGGGAAATAATGCCATGGATACAAGATAAAGAATGAAAACAGCTCAAAGGACACTGAATTCATGGGTGTGAGTCAGGGCATACTCATGTGTGTTCAGCCCAGGGATGTGACCAGCACCAACAAGCTCAATTTCCTTCTAACATGTGGAGGGGACCAGAAAGCCCCTAGATACTTCCCTGGTGTAGAACCAAATCCCCTAAACTGCCCAAGTGATGCTTGACTAGACTAGGGAGACTTCCCTGTTGCCCTGTAACAGGATAACTGAGTCAAGAGCCACCCTTAAACATTAAGTTCAATTAATCACGCACCTACCCACCCACCTATCCTTCCCTCCCTCCATCCCTCTATCCTTCCATCTAACAATCCATATTTGTTGAACTCACACCAAATTGGAGCTCAATTTGTGAATTTTGAAATAGCTTCCTGATTCGAAATAATAGCCAGGTCTTGACTTCCGGTTCCACAATATCCCTGAGTGTTTGTTCCTTGTTTATAGAAAAAAGTGAAAGAGTTAGTCATGTCTGACTCTTTGTGACCCCATGGACTATAGCCCCACCAGGCTTCTCTGTCCATGGGATTCTCCAGGCAGGAACGTTTGAGTGGGTTGCCATTCCCTTCTCCAGGGGATCTTCCCAACCCAGGGATCAAACCAGGGTCTCCTGTATTGTAGGCAGATTCTTTACTATTTGAGCCACTAGGGAAGCAGAGAGACAGCCAGTTTTCTGAGGTTTTTGTCCATCAATGTAATTTATATGGATGTGATTGCTCTTCTTTTTGTCATCCTAAATAGTAGAGCTAGAGAACTGAAGCCAGACAAATAGTTAAATGTAGTTTTTCTTAGACTCCATCTTGAGGAAGCCATTCATTTGGAAATCCTAGGAAAAATATTGGCAGTAAACCCTTCGAAGAGGCAGAAAGAATTCCAGTGGACCCAGGGAAGACAATCTTTGTTTATGAAAGAAATACTTTTGGAAGTCCCTTTCACACGTATAGATGCTACCAGCTTAATTCAGCTTTAGAGGTTTTTGACACCAGTGCCATTGCAAAACTGCATCCTCAAGACATCTAGGGGGCTCTGGCCATGGCACTGCCCTTGTCCCTTTCCTTGGCAAAATGCTGTGTTTCAGGTTTTAGGGGACTGAGAACCCAAACAGAGCCATTGCCTAAGATCCTTGGAAAAGTTCATAAAATGTGACTGTCTGAACTTTAAGAGAGGAGAGTGTTAAAGTGAAAGTGTTAGGGTTAGCCTGTCAGACTCCTCTGTCCATGGGATTTCCCAGGCAAGAACACTGGAGTGGGTAGCTATTCCCTTCTCCAGGGTATCTTCCTGACCCAGGGATCAAACCCCGGTCTCCAGCATTGCAGGAAGACTTTTTACCATTTGAGCCACCAGGGAAACCCCAAAGGAAACTGATACAAAGTGGCTAAGCCACACCGCCTCCTTGGGTGTCAGCTCTGTGAGGATGGAGACTCTATTGACCATATTTGTTGTTTTATCTCTAGTGTCTGGCAATGTGATGTTCAGTGCTCAATAAACGGGTTTAATTAAAATCATTGTTGCAGTCTTCCCAGGAAATGCTGTAGCACTTAAGCTACTAAACAATAAGAAGTACATTAGATTAGAAGTAAGAAAGCCCAAGACTGATTTTTGGTATTTCTAGTAACTAGCTGTGAGCATCAGTTTCCATATCTTTAAATGGGTTCAGTAGCATCTAACTCACAAAACTACTGGTAGAGTTAAATGGAACAGCATATTTAAAAGGCTTGAGCGCAATACCTGATACAGTGAAGTGTGCTTAATAAATATAGAGTCTGTTAAATAAAATTAGAGGACTGCATACATCTTAGCAAGATGACTTAAGGATTAGCTGAGGTTCTGGGAAATTATCATTTTGTTTGACTTATTATTTATTATCTGTTATAGGCTAAATGTTTGTGTGCCCCCAAATTTATATGCTGAAGCCCTAATTACTGCTTAAAGTCCAGAGTCTATAACTTTGGCTGTTAACTTGTAGAAATTCAATGTGTTGTTTTCCCACTAGGCATGTCAGTGGTTTCTGTTTGTAGAAATGAGAGCCCTAAAGATTACAATTTTATCAACTGGCAGGGCATTAATCATTTTTATCTAATGTGACCTGAGCCTCAGTTTTCCTGCTTTGTAAAATGGCATTAATGTTTCTCCTATGTGATTAAATATAATGCATATAGCACTTGTAAGGCACTGCCTAACACATGGCACACTCAATTAAATGATACTATGATTATGTAGATCAGAGGTTCACAGCTGTGTCTTGTTGGGTGTGTGTAGTGTTTAAAAATATTGGTGGCCAATAGGTAAAATTCAGGACATTGCATTTTAATATATACATTGATTTTGACTTCTCTTAAAAAATCAAAAGGTCTGACAGTATAAGGTTTAAATGCCTACATGGCAACTAACAGCTCTAAGTGGGTGGCATCTTCTCTTTGGGATGGGCAGGTATTGTCCCACTTGCTATGGGCCACACCCAGGTCTCTTTGTTCCTTTCCATTCCCTGCCTGGCCCTTGAGGCTTCAGTCTCTGGCTTAGAGCATCATCTCCTTATTCCTCAGTTGCACAGGAGGTCTTCACATAGCATTATTTCTTTTCCTCTGTTCACCAGCCCTGCAGGAAGGGCATGGCGTGCTCAGGCTGAGTGCATGGGTAGTAGGTCTTCCTGAGGTTCTCTGAGATTGTCACGTCCTGCTGGAGACTCTCCATGGCTGAGCACCAGATAGTGATAGTCAGCAGTCATAGAGAACTCCCACTTATGTCAGCCACTTGATGTGAGTTATCTTGTAGAATCTTCTAGACCATCTAAAGTCGGTATCACCAGTCCACAATCTAAAATTTCAGAGCTCTGAAAACCAGAATAATTCTTGTGGTAAAATCTAACTTGAACCAACATGAAGGTATATACAGACTTTATTTCCCCCACCTAATGTAAATAGCTCATTTTGCTGCAGAAATACTAATGTGTTTGGTTACTAGGTACTGCCCTAGACCTCACCAGAGGCATGATATTCACACTGTCCTAACTTGCTAAGGTCTGAATACCTGGCTCAAAGGGTTTCAGATAAGGTATGGAGGACATGTATTACTCCCATATTAAAGATGAAGAAACGGAATCCTTGAGAAGTTAAGAAAAAAATCCATGTAAGTGCTTAATTGTAATGACACTCATCAGATAGTGTTTCCTTGGAGACCTGAAACAGGTCACTTTTCTGGACCTCAGTGACTCCATTTGTATTGGGTTGGCCAAAAAGTTCATGTGGGTTTTTCCATAAGATGTTACAGAAAAACCCAAATGGATTTTTTGGCCAACCCAACAAAATGAAGGCTGGCACTCCTAGCTATATGCCATACACTTAATAGATTTTAGGTCTGCTGTCCTGTAATGCAGGTGGTGGTGTCATTATCCCCATTTTGCTGATGGAAGGTACTGAAGTTCAAAGAACTTAAATACCTTGCCCAAGGTCACCTAACCAGTGCCTGGAGAGCTGGCTTGTGAACCAGGTCTGTCTGACTTTGGCATCAAACACCCTTTCATGGAGTTCAGGGCTCCCCGCAGCTGTAAAAAGTCTCTCTCTCTTGTATCCCTATCAGATTTCTTCACTAAAAAAATCATGCCCAGCCCATTTCATCTCTCGTTCCCCACATTCCAACAGTCATCGGCTTGATGGAGAGGCCAGGAAAGCTTTGAAAATGGTGTTTACTGTTTCCTACCTCCCCCACCCCAGGGGAGACTTACAGCTATGCCAAAATGTCCACTTTCAGATGATTGTAGGCACTTCCTAGGGTCTCATTTTCTAGAATCCAGTGATCTGTCTCTCCCTCTTCCTGCTGTAAAGATTTCTGCAAGTAGGTGCAACTTTTCTCTAGGGACCTTCAGCCCCAATAAGTCTGACCTTAACAGGCTCAATTCTCCAGCTCCTGTTAACGAGGTCCATCCCTCCTCCTTCCTTCCATCTCTCCTGTATGATTACTGTTCCTCTCACTTAGGGGACACAGGAGAAATCACAGGAGCTCCTGGGCTGCCTATGCCCGGGGACCTTGGCCTCACTGAAAAGGGCTGGGGGGCCTGTGATCTTCCAGCCAGTCCAAGTGACCAGGGAAGTTGTGGCTGTTTTCCATAATGTCATGTTTTTCCATATCTGGATGATAAATACGCTGGCTTGTGAAATCTGCTGTCTTTAATCGTGGGCTCTGGTAGATTCACTCTCCACCAAAAAAGAGATGCTACATGGAGACAGGAAGCACCAGGGTCTGCTATCTCCCTCATCTTTACCCTTCTGGCTTTGGGCAAGACACTTGACTTTACTGAAACTGATTTATTATCTGGAAAATGGATGAAACGATCTAGTTCTGCCTATCTCAAAGGACTACAGAGAGAACCATAGTGTTAATAGTCATGGATATGACATCCTGTGCTAACATCACATACAATCATCATGTAAACCTGAGAAGAGTGGGTGAGTTATAGCCAAGGATGAGGAGGGAAGGTCACAGGAGGTCAGATCTACAAAGAGGTGAGATGAAAAGTTCAGTAGACTGAACTCCAACAGACCTGGAGAGATGATCCTGAGTTTATACACATAAATCCAACATATATTTCTTTCCCCTACCACAAAATGATGGCAAATGATTGGATTTTATGAATGATTGGGAATTTTGTTTTGGTATGTCTTTTAAAGCATCTTTATCCCTTAAGATCTTGGGTAGTGGAAGGAATGCAACAGGAGTAAAAATTGAGAGAAACAAAATGTAGCAGAAACAAACCTGTACCTACTCTCAGTAGTGAAGTTAGATTATAAAATTTATTTATTATATAAATTATAAATTCAAAAATATTTGCAGGGAATCAGTTGTTCAGTTCAGTCACTCAGTCGTGTCTGACTCTTTGCGACCCCATGAACCGCAGCATGCCAGGCCTTCCTGTCCATCACCAGCTCCTGGAGCTTACTCAAACCCATGTCCATTGAGTTGGTGATGCCATTCAACCATCTCATCCTCTGTCATCCCCTTCTCCTCCTGCCCTCAATCTTTCCCAGCAGCAGGGTCTTTTCCAATGAGTTAGCTTTTCACATAAGGTGGCCAAAGTACTGGAGTTTCAGCTTCAGCATCAGTCCTTCCAATGAACACCCAGGACTCATCTCCTTTAGGATGGACTGGTTGGATCTCCTTGCAGTCCAAGGGATTCTCAAGAGTTTTCTCCAACACCACAGTTCAAAAGCATCAATTCTTCTGTGCTCAGCTTTCTTTATAGTCCAACTCTCACATCCATATATGCCCACTGGAAAAACCATAGCCTTGACTAGATGGCCCTTTGTTGACAAAGTAATGTCTCTGCTTTTTAATATGCTGTCTAGGTTGGTCATAACTTTCCTTCCAAGGAGTGAGCATCTTTTTATTTCATGGCTGCAATCACCATCTGCAGTGATTTTGGAGCCCAGAAAAATAAAGTCAGTCACTGTTTCCACTGTTTCCCCATCTATTTCCCATGAAGTGATGGGACCAGATGCCATGATCTCAGTTTCCTGAATGTTGAGCTTTAAGCCAACTTTTTCACTCTTGTCTTTCACTTTCATCAAGAGGCTCTTTAGTTCTTCTTCACTTTCTGCCATAAGGGTGGTGTCATCTGCATATCTGAGGTTATTGATATTTCTCCTGGCAATCTTGATTCCAGCTTGTGCTTCTTCCAGCCCAGTGTTTCTCATGATGTACTCTGCATATAAGTTAAATAAGCAGGGTGACAATATACAGCCTTGATGTACTCCTTTTCCTATTTGGAACCAGTCTGTTGTTCCATGTCCAGTTCTAACGGTTGCTTCCTGACCTGCAAACAGGTTTCTCAAGAGGCAGGGCAGGTGGTCTGGTATTCCCATCTCCTTCAGAATTTTCCACAGTTTATTGTGGTCCACACAGTCAAAGGCTTTGGCATAGTCAATAAAGCAGAAATAGATGTTTTTCTGGAACTCTCTTTGCTTTTTCGATGATCCAGCGGTTGTTGGCAACTTGATCTCTGGTTCCTCTGCCTTTTCTAAAACCAGCTTGAACATCTGGAAGTTCACGGTTCACGTATTGCTGAAGCCTGGCTTGGAGAATTTTAAGCATCACTTTACTAGTGTGTGAGATGAGTACAATTGTGCGGTAGTTTGAGCATTCTTTGGCATTGTCTTTCTTTGGACTGGAATGAAAACTGACCTTTTCTAGTCCTGTGGCCACTGCTGAGTTTTCCAAATTTGCTGGGAATGATAAACTCTAAAAAAAATCTAGCAGATACAAAAAAAAAAAAAAGCCAAATAGAACTTCCAAAACAGAACCTATAGGAACTGAAATTCAACACACCACAGTTTCATAAACGGCTTCTCTGGTGGCTCAGACAGTAAAGAATCTGCCTGCAATGCAGGAGACCTGGGTTCAGTCCTTGGGTCAGGAAGATCCCCGGGAGAAGAGAATGGCAACTCACTCCAGTATTCTTGCCTGGAGAATTCCATGGACAGAGGAGCCTGGCAGGCTACAGTTCATGGGGTTGCAAAGAGTCAGACATGACTGAAGTGACTTAGCATGCACGTACACTAGCTGGGAAAAGATTAGAGACAAAGGCCTCCCATGGAAACAAACAGTAGGCTAGGTGTAACTGGAGTTGTGGGTTGTGGGGGAAAGGAACTATACAAGACCTCTGGAAACTAGACCTCTCCCTTGACAACAATAGTAGCAGCAGCATCAGGGCCAGATTGTTAGGAGCAGAAGCTTGTACTTCTTTGGGAAAAATAGAAAAGGGATGGGAGAGGGAGGCATCACCAGCTCTTACCAAGTTGTTTGGAAGTAGGCAATGTCTGTCTATCATAAATTCCAACTATGATCCAAAACAAGAAAGTATCATTAGCAAACTCAGGAAGTATTCTTGAATATCAGCACTAATTAAACAAAGGCCATTTGTGTTTTCCAACTGCATAGTCTTAAAAGTGAAGGCAGCAATCCAGGTTCATGAAATCTTTTTTGGAGGTGAGACCTCTTAGCAAAGCAAAAGGGCATAAGAAATGAATGGAAATATACCTCAGAGTCCAGAATCCGAAAACTTGGCACTCAGAAGAAACCACAGAATTACAGTGGGGCAATCCCTTCATTCAGAGTAGAGGGAACTGAGCCTTAGAGAGAGTGGCAGACCCAGAGCACACAGTTGACCTCCACTTTGAAACAGAAGGAATACCACCGGCCAAAGCAGTCTCCCTTGGCTCAGCTTTCCAGAGGGAAACATTACTGTGGGTGGGGTTGTGAACCCCTGGTCATCTGGTGGGCCAAGTCAGCGGCTGGTAGAGCACAGAGAGGAGAGCTGGTCAGAAAAGGGTTGGTGGAGATGGGCTTTGAAGCATACCCTCCCGCGGCCCCTGACAGGTTGTGCCAGGACTGAAGACACTTAAGTGAAGAAGGAAAAGGTGCTTTAGGTCCAGGCAATTACATAAGCAATGGCCCAGAGGTACGGCTCTATGTAGACTGACTTGGTTAATTGATTTATTCAAAAAGCATTTGCTGGGACCTGGTCATGTGTTGAGCTCAGCACAGGCCAACTGGACATGGTCCCTCTTCTCATGGACTTTATGGTCCAGTGGGCTGGGGAGGAGGGAGAAAGGTGAGACGGCCAGCAGGAGTTTGAATGTCAACTGTGGAAGGATTTTTGATACATTCCTGGGGAAAAGAAAGAAACCAGACAACAAACAACTTCCCAGTTGCCATTATTACTGTTACTGCCAGAACCCCCTAGCTCTCAGGGTTCTGGTTACTCCAAGCTGTTCCTTCAGGAAGCAGACCAAGCTGAGAACAGTGGGTGTTCCAGACTGGGGATTTTAGGGGCTTTTGTCTTCTTCCTTGTACTTTTGTATATCTTTTAAACTTTCTCCCTTAAATGTGTGCTACTTTGAAAATCAGGAAAATTAAAACAATAAACCGTATACTTTTTACAAAATATTTAAATGACTGATATTGACCATAGGTATCAAATATATAGATATGGAAAAAAAATCCATAATGTATTACTAAGTGGAGAAAAAGAGCAAGCAGGTGGCCACAGGGCAAAATATATAAAGTGATTTCATTATTGTAAAAAAAAAAAAACTATATGTATTATACATGCATATAATACATATAAATGTATATATATACACATACATACATACAAAGCTCTGGAAGAACCTACACCAAATTCCAGTGGTGGGGGCTGAGAGTCTTACTTTCACATTCTTCTGTGATATTTGAATATTTACAGGAAGAATGCTTTAACTCTTACCATTTTAAAGTCCCAAAATACATAGCTATAATGTCTTATTTATTGAGGGGCTTCCCCGATAGCTTAGCAGTAAAGAATCTGCTTGCAAGGCAGGAGACGCTGGAGATGCTGGCTTGATCCCTGGGTCAGGAAGATTCCCTGGAGGAGGAAATGGCAAGCCACTCCTATATTCTTACCTGGAAAATCCCATGGACAGGGAAGCCTGGTGGGCTACAGTCCATAAGGTTGCTAAGAGTCAGACACAACTGAGCACACACACCTTTTATTGGGTTTTTTTGCTCTAGATACTGTGCTAGCATATTCCTTCTCGCTCCTGGTGGCTTCTACTCTGTCCTACTCTCTGGGCACCAGGGAACAACTCACTCAAATCTGTGCCCACCCCTGTCTGAAGACAGACCCTTCAGATGGAATGTATCTTGGGCTCCTTGAATCTTCCCTCTCGGACACTCCTCCAGGGGTGGTCAGGCTTTGTGAAGCAGGAACTGGAATTCTTTTTCTGCTTCCTCTGTGGAGCTCCTTTGCCTGAGGAGGTGTTTGCAATGGGGATGGTGACAGGACAGTGAACCCAGAAGGTCAGTGGAATGAGGATGGGGCCATCTCTGGCTAGTCCTGCCCCAAGAGGAGGGGAGGGAGGGAGAAGAAGGGCTAGGGAGGTGTCCCCACCTCCCCACTTGGCACCCACCTGTGGCTGACAGCCTCTTTCTTCCTTTCACCCTGCCCAGCCCAGGAAGAAGGTTGACATAATTAGCACCTAAGTGGAAACTCTTTTACAAGAGAGTGTGAACTTCTCCATGATCTGCATTTTAAACCTTCTGTCTGTAATTGCGGAACGCAAGCTTTGTCTTCTCTGAAAGGAAGGAAGGCAATGGAAATCAGGTGAAGAGGGTAGGGGGTCCTTTTTGGGTAGGGCCCCCCAAACATTCTACCTCCGAGCTTGGTGTATGTAGATGAGAAACCCAGGAGTTGGGGGAGGGTGACTGGGAACAGTTGGTTCCCCGTTCCCCAAAAGTTCTGGAAGTGAGCTCTTCAGTAGCCCAGTCCAGGGTCTGCTGCCTGTCTGTGACCTGGGGCCCAGCCATCTCCTTCCTAAAGCAGGTGAGGCCCTACCCGATGCCCCAGCCCTCAGGACAGATGAACTATGTGTAGAAGCAGTTGGGAGCCCAGAAATAGGTCTGAGCATGATTAAACTGGTAGAAAACCCTAGAGAAGAGTGACTCAGCATGAGCTGGAAGAATTTTTCAAGGGTTGATTAATTTGGTGAATGGGTAGACCATTTAAAAGGTTCAGGAGAGAAAAGTAAGTTTCCCTCTTACCCCTAGCCGCCAAGTGGCTCTCTCTCTTTACATATCTGTGTGTGTGATGGCGCCAGTGGTAAAGAATCCGCTTGCTGATGCAGGAGACACGAGACATGGGTTCGTTCCCTGGGTCAGGAAGATACCCTTGAGTAGGAAATGGCAACTCATTCCACGATTCTTGCCTGGAAAATTCCATGGACAGAGGACCCTGGTGGACTATAGTTCATGTGGTCAGAAAGAGTCAGACATGACTGAGCATGTACACACACATGTGTATTTACATATAATGACTCTTCATGGAACACAGTCTTGTTCATCTTTTTTTTCATGAAGCAATACTTTCCAGGCCTACTATTTGCTGTGAGACCTGTTAATATCATTAATTTCCTTAATGCTCAACCTCCTCCTTTGTAAACTGGGGGATAAGAAGATTACTGACCCCATGGGGTTGTTGTGAGGAATAAATGTGTTAATTCATGTAAAGTCATTAGGCCAGTGCCAGCACACAGTGAGCCCTGTTGAGCATTAGCTGTTATTATCATCTGGGGCATTGAAAACAAAGAATTTTAGCCTGTGATCACCCCCAAGAACTTGAATCTTTGTCTTTTATGGTATGTAAGAAGTGTGGGGGCAGGGAGAAGGGGAGATCGAGATAAAGAGATGATTCAATGTTACAAGAAAAGAATAGTGATTGATTCTGCCATTCTGATTCTGGAAACTGAAAATTAACATGAAGAGAAGACAACAGCAACAAAAGCTTCTATTCATTACCTGTCTACCATGTGTTGGATGCTCTCCTGGCCCTTGACATACTTTATTTCAGACGTGCAGCAGAGCTTTGAGGGTGGTTATTATTATTCCCAATGTACAGAGTGGGACACTGAGACTTTGGTTGATTTATAACGAGAAAACAAAGTCATGTAAACTTAGCCTTATGAGTTTCCTGTTTACACCTACCACATAGTACAATAGTTGTCATGTCAGGTCAGTGCTGGTGGTTTTATTTGATCCCACCCTGTGCTCTGTACCTGGCTCCTGGGGTGTGGTCTGTGCTTAAACCAAATAAATAAGTAGGTGAGTTCCTGACCTCGAGCCTCATCAGCACCTCACTTATTGATACTCTATGCCATGTGATTGAAGGCAGTCATTGAAGCTGATTGCTTCCATGGTAAAACATCATCCTGTTTCTTTCCTGAAACATGCCTGAGAAACTGCATTTGATTCTTCTTTCCATCTCTCCCAGAGGTGTAAGAAATAAAAAACTTAAAGTGGTCCATTTTCAAGAATGGCTAGCTTCAAGTGACAGCTTGCTGATGTAATAGCCGATAGTCTTAAGGGTTACAAAACTAGAAAGTCCAGGCAAACAAAGGAAGGGCAGGATGCCTAGGATTATCACATGGGTTTATCCTATTGGTGAATTCAAAACATAAGAATGGGAATCGGTTCACAGGAGAGGAGGAAACAAGATGTCAGGGAGGAGCCAGGCCATAAAAAGGGAGGGAACAGACCTAGGCGACATCCTGGAAGATGGTTCACCCCATAAAACTCAGCCAATGAGGAACTGGGGGAAGGACTTTTGTGCTAGGATAACTTGCTCTGTGTACTGTCTCTGGGTATGTCTGCCCACCGGACATCCGATTGTGCAAGACTGTCATTAAAGCCTCACTTCCCACTGCACCGCGTGTCTCCAAGTTCATTCTTTGTGTTTGGGCTGGTGAATGTGTTTCTCACAGAGGCATCACCTCAGAGTTGCCCTCCGCCTGCTGTGCCTCTGACCAGATTGTGTGCCATCAGTTGGTTTCCTGTGGCACAGCCCTGGTCACGGTGTCTGTCATGCTGAAAGCAACAGATGACCGGTCTTGATAGAGTTGTACAGAAAGCCCGGACTGACAAAAGTCAAGGGAATGTCAGTCAGTCCTGTGGGGTAAAGAGCGGCAACTCTTTAAGGCATTTTATGCCAACCTTCTGGGTTCTTTGCATTCTGGTTGGTTGGAGTTGCAGAAAACTAAAACCATGATGAGTGATCACAGTCGATACCACGTTTCAGACTCTGATGGGAGCCAAGAATAGTGAGGGAGGAGTTGGCAGAAAGCAGCACCAGTGAATGTCTGATGCCATTTAAATGGTGTGGGTTCTGTCTCTTTCTTCAAGTGCAGTGGTTCGCCTCCTTCTCTACTCCACATGGAGCCCTGGCACCTGTGGGAGGGTTGGCAGGAGTTTTGGGCACTGGCAGGGGAGGGAGGGGGCCCCCTGTGTTGTCTTGGCTTTGCAGGCTGTGTTGAGAACTCTTCCCTTGAAGAGCTGGATCAGGAAGAACATAAATAACATGACAATCCTAAGCAAATACATAACTGAAAATTCCACCGATGGAGTTTCTACTGAAAATAAGTCACAATAAAGATTGTTCAGTGACCTGAAGGGATGCCATTGTAAGTGCTGCCCAGTTACCCTGGGTCTTTGGTTCTCTGAGCTGCCTGTTCACCTCTTGCTCCCTTTTTTCTACTGATCTGCTCTTACAGATGTTTCTGCTTGGAGTGAACTCTTTGTAAAATAGGAAACTAACCTTGTATCAGTGGTCACAGGTTACAAACAATGTTCTCCAGTGTTATCGATCTTACTTTGTTTGTTTGTGTTTATTTTTGCCATACAGAAATGGTACCTTTTTATGTAGTGGGATGCATTTGTCATTTCTTTTAAATTTGGGGTTTCATGGTCTGCTTGAAAAGTTTTTCTCTACTCTTAGATTATACATTTTGTATGCTTTTTGGAGACATTTTATGGTTTCATTTTTAAAATATAAATCTTTTATCCTTCTAGCACATTTTTGGTGTTAATAATTAAGGTAGGAGTCTAACTTCGTGATTTTTTTCCAACTGATTATCAATGGTACCTCCAAATCATTTATTGAATTCTCTCTTTCTTCACTAAATTGAAGTGCCACTTTTATCATAATCTAAACGTCCATGTGTATTTCAATCTATTTATGGTCCCCTCCTATTCTGTTGCACTGTTTTTTTCTCCACTATAAACCTTTAGTTATTGTTGATTCATGATGCATTTTAATATTTAGTGGTTGTGCTAAATCATTATTTTCCTTTGGATTTTTCCCCAGCTATTTTCACATGTTTATTTTTCTAGATAGATTTTAATATCATTTTATAGCCCTCCTTCCTTGGTGGCTCAGCTGGTTAAGAATCCACCTGCAATGCAGGAAACCTGGGTTCTATCCCTGGGTTGGGAAGATCCCCTGGAGAAGGGAACAGATACCCGCTCCAGTATTCTGGTCTGGAGAATTCCATGGACTGTATAGTCCATGGGGTCGCAAAGAGTCGGACATGACTGAGTGACTTTCACTTCACTTCACTTCCATCTTCTTGGTATTTTATTTGTAAATGCATGGAGTATATACATTACTTTAGGGAAAACGACATCCAAAAGAAGCACATGTCTTCCCATTCAGTTTTCTTTTAGGAACCTCTTTAGAACTTGACACTTTTTTTCTTATGGATCCTATATTCAATTGGTTAAATTTTATTGCTACGAATGTTTTCTGTCGTTATAGTAAATGAAATACGTGCTCCTTATGTTTTCTGAGTGGCTGTGTGACTTTAGGCAACCACTCACCCTCTCTGGGCCTCAATTCTCTTGTCCATAGAGAAGGGAGCATGTCTCTAAGGCTCTGCATCTCAAACTAGCCAAGGAGTTTATGGAGTAGTCAAGGACTTTGTGCATGATGCTGGTATTTTCAGGGGCAGCTTTGCCCTCATTGCATTTTCATGAGAAAGACCCAGGGTCAGCTCAGTTTCTCTGGTCCCAGCTGTGCAAACAAATGCCTGGGTCAACCCTAATTGGAGCCTCTGTGAGCCTCCTGCCCCCTCCAGGGATTCACCAAGACTCAATTGCACCTCACTCCTCTCTGCCAGCAGGCTGGACACCCTGCAGAATGGGCAGCAGCTTTATCCCACACCAGTCTCTCTTTACTGGGCCTCTGCCATGTGCCAGGCACTGTGCTAGCCTCTGGATGGGGCCCCTAGCTATTTATCCAACGGGGGGACAACCGCTTTGAATAATCCACAGCTCCAAGTGTTTCGGAAAGGGTGACCCCTTCCATGGCCTGAAAGCGGACTCTCACCTCACATTTGGAAATGAATTGTCCGAGGAGACACACATGCTGACAAAGCAAGAGAGTTCGTTGGGAAGCCCGCCCCCCCCCCGCCCCCCTCCACCCCCGTCCCCCGGCAGTGAGCAGGAGGGTAAGGGAACCCAAGAGAACCGCTCTACCACATAGCTCGAAGTCTCGGATTTTATGGTGATGAGATTCGTTTTCAGGTTGTCTCTGGCCAATCATTCTGTTTTTAAAATCTATTTATTTTTAATTGAAGGATGATTGCTTTATAGTATTGGTTTGATTTCTGCCATACATCAGCATGAATTTGCCATAGGTGTACATATGTGGCCGATCGTTTTGACTCAGGGTCCTTCCTGGCGGCGCACGCATTGCTCAGCCAAGATGGATTCCAGCAAGGAGGATTCTGGGAGGTGGTAGAACATGCGGTGTATCCTTTTGACCTTTCTTGAATTCTTTCAGTTGGTAGTGACTTGTTGAGTCCCTGTTCCTTACCAAGACCTCCTGTTGTAAAATAACTCATGCGAGTGGTTACTATGGTGCCCTGTCAGGGTGGGCGGTTTCGGCCAGTGTTCCCCCTAAACAAGTACAACTTGCATCTCAGGGCTGATTCTGGGTTGGTTTGGGCTTCCTTGTACCCTGAGGGACTAGTCAAGGGCCTTTCCTCTAGGATGTGAAGACAACCCAGCTGGCAGGTGTGGTAATAGTGGGAGAGGATGCTCAGAGAGAGAGCATTTCCTAGAGAGACTGAGAATTGTCGGGCTGGCCAGCCTGGGGGAAGCCAGCTCAGCCCCCCACCCTGCGGTGTGTCTCTTCCACACTTTCCAGCTGCCTCGCACCCCGCTGTGCTGGGTGACAGACTCACACTCCTTGCTAATTCCAGGAGGGACCCATGTGACGCATTTACCATTTAACCTAATTGTTGCTTTAATTGAAAGTCAGCAGATAAGCATAGGTTTCTTTTCCATGCAAAAGAGGTTTGAACTACAAGAAACAAGCCCAGGGCATAAAAAAACAAATGCCAGCTTTAGTCTGACTTGGAGGAAGGAGGGCTTTGTGCCTCTGGTTCTTGCATCATAATGTATTTGAGTTAATTTGACTGGTAGGGGGGCTTAGTTAGCCAAACACTTTAATAGGATTGAAGTGAGATTGAGGTGGGCTACTTTCAGGCCCTGCCTGGATAAGAATGCATGGGCTTAAGCCCTCTTTTCTTTAAGGAAACAGCCCCCACACTGGTGCAGGCCAAAATAATTAAGTAATTAGCAAAGGCATTTGTCAAAATGCCCAGTGGGGCTGACGAAAATGACAGCTTTGAGAAGGATGAAGAGCTTGCAAATGGCATTTTCTCCAAGCTTGGGGCTGGGGTCAGGCCTGGAGCCTGCGAGGAAAACGCCTGCCTGGGACTCCAGGGTCCCAGCTCAACCTTTGGGGTTCAAGTTCACTTCCCTGTGGCAAAAGCCAAGCTCCTATTTCTAAGGAGGCTTTCTTGAAACATCAAAGGGCTCTTAATACGCAGCAAGCAAGTGAAAAATAAGGGAGTCATTTTCCTTTTCAAAGGATTGAGACCGTTAAACGGCCAAGTCCGTGGTAGAAAAAGCATTTGTGGTTTATTGAAATTAAAAGACTGGAGAAATAGCTGGAGGTTATAAGCCAGTCACCACTGTCGACAGTGAACTGATCCTGTACCTACTGTGTGCAGGAGAAATCCCTGGGTTTTCTTAGGGCCATAAGGATGTCTATCCTTAGGTGTACCATGTTTGCTGTTATGAGGACACTCATGTGGCTTCCCTGATGACTCAGTGGTGAAGAATCTGCCTGCAATGCAGGAGACGTGGGTTTGATCCCTGAGTTGGGAAGATCCCCTGGAGTAGGAAATGGCAACCCACATCAGTATTCTTGCCTGGAAGATTCCATGGACAGAGAAGCCTGGCAGGCTACTGTCCATAGGGTTGCAAAGAATCGGACACGACCGAAGCGACTTAGCATGTATGCACAAGTGAGCACATAAGGGCATTCACAGTTACAACCACTTAGGAGCCTCTTTGATGTGCCAGGCACTTGATACCTCATTCAACACCCACAGCAACCCTATGATGCTAGCATTCATTTTCCTCCTTTAATGGATGGGAAAAGGAGGCTCACAGAAGTTGGGTGACTTAGAGCTAAAAGGCAATAGAAAGGAAAGGTTAGGAGCAATGGAGTCACAGGGATCTGGTTTTGATCTCAGGTGGCCTTAACCTGCAGAGGCTTGAAACAGGATTTCAGTTCCGGCTAGAGAGTGAAGTCAGGCCGTGGCAGTAAGAGCGCTGAATCTTAACCACTAGACCAGTGGCCAATGACAAGGCTCCTATCCCTTCAGCTTTGCAGAAATGAATTCCCACAAGGACAGAAAGTAGTGAAACTAGGCAAGTGTTTATTAGGAGGAAAAAGAATACGTGTGGATAGATACATGGGCAGACTCATACACGGGGAGAGAAAGAGTCGTGGCTCATGGTAGTTTAAATCACATATAGGGCATTTCTTCTGGGTTTCCTTTGGTCAGTCATTTTGCTTTGCCTGGTTCTGAGTTTGTATTTATATATCTCAGGATCCTCTGATGTGCGCACGCTCACCTCTTAACCAAGATGGATTCTAGTGAAGACACCTATGGGTAACCTGGCATCACTCCCTTTTTGACCTCCAAGGAGCTTTTCTGTGCATGCATAGTTGGGAAGGTCTCCTTGACCTCAAGAATGAGAAATATGTGGTTTCTATCTTTAGCTGGGCAGGGTTCAGCCTCTCCTATTATTCTCCTGCTAAGAAGTCTGAGCTCCAAAGAACTGATGCTTTTGAACTGTGGTGTTGGAGAAGACTCTTGAGAGTTCCTTGGACTGCAAGGAGATCCAACCAGTCAATCCTAAAGGGAATCAATCCTGAATATTCATTGGATGGACTGATGCTGAAGCTGAAGCTCCAATACTTTGGCCACCTGATGTGAAGAACTGACTCATTGGAAACCAGATCTGAAAGAGACATGTGCACCCCAATGTTCATCGCAGTACTGTTTATAATAGCCAGGACATGGTAGTAACTTAGATGTCCATCAGCAGACGAATGGATAAGGAAGCTGTGATACATATACACAATGGAATATTACTCAGCCATTAAAAAGAATTCATTTGAATCAGTTCTAATGAGATGGATGAAACTGGAGCCCATTATACAGAGTGAAGTAAGCCAGAAAGATAAAGACCAATACAGTATACTAACGCATATATATGGAATTTAGAAAGATGGTAACGATAACCCTATATGCAAAACAGAAAAAGAGACACAGATGTACAGAACAGACTTTTGGACTCTGTGGGAGAAGGCGAGGGTGGGATGTTTCGAGAGAACAGCATCGAAACATGTATATTATCTAGGGTGAAACAGATCACCAGCCCAGGCTGGATGCATGAGACAAGTGCTAGGGCCTGGTACACTGGGAAGACCCAGAGGGATCGGGTGGAGAGGGAGGTGGGAGGGGGGATCGGGATGGGGAATACATGTAAATCCATGGCTGATTCATGTCAATGTATGGCAAAACCACTACAATATTGTAAAGTAATTAGCCTCCAACTAATAAAAATAAATGGAAAAAAAAAAAATGAATGAGGATCCAAAAAAAAAAAAAAAGAAGAAGAAGAACTGACTCATTGGAAAAAACCCTGATGCTGGGAAAGATTGAAGGCAGAAGGAGAAGGGGACGACAGAGGATGAGATGGTTGGATGGCATCACCGACTCAATGGACAGGAGTTTGAGCAAGCTCTGAGGGATGGTGAAGGACAGGGAAGCCTGGCGTGCTGCAGTCCATGGGGTCACAAAGAGTTGGACATGACTGAGCAACTTAACAACAGTCTTTATCTTGGAATATCTGTCCAGTGGGGACACATTCCAGCTACTCTGCCTAGGGCCTGTTTATCTCCTGCCTCAGTTTGATAGCAGATTCAAATGAAACAAGAACAGAGAAATGATCTTTCAATTTAGAAGCTAGGAGCTGGTGGTGGCAGGAGAGGGGTGTTTCACTGGAGTGAAATGGTTAGTCAGACATGGTGAAAAGAGTATGGAAGAGCGAGTCTTCCAAAACCAGTCAAAGGGAGAAACATCACCACTGGTGCAGCCGAGGAAGTCGCTCAAGCCAGGGGGAGATGCTGCAAGAGAAGGAGAGTTTAAAGATGCCAGGAAGTGAGGGAATATTTGAGAAAGACGGGTTTTTCTGGAGGAGGTGGCCCAGAGAGTGCCAAGAAGCTTAGAGAGAGGGTAGCCTTGTGGAGGTGGGGATGGAGTGGTAGGGAGAAGAGGGATGACTGTCCCTGAGAAGGGCAGAAAATGAAGGAGAGATTGGATAAAGTTATTGTGGTATTTAAGGTTAGAAAGAAGGGAGTGGATTCAGAGGGGCTTTGGGGGGCAGGGGAGGAGAGCGGAGAGGACTTAGGTGGAAAGGAAGTAGCTGACGTGAGTGCTGTCTATGGTGGGAGTCAAATTAGGCCAAGAACCAGTGGGGTTGGTGAGAGTGGTGATGGGTAGAAGGTTGCAGTCTGAGACAGGAGCACAAGATCTTGGAGGCAGAGCATTTCCATGAATATCAATGGTGTCAGGGCTGAAGTTTGGAGGTGTCTTGAATGGAGGAGAGATTGAAAGGATAGGGGCTTCCCTGGTGGTCCAGTGACTAAGACTCCATGCTCCCAATATGGAGGTGGGGAGGTGGGGGCGTGGGGGGCGTGGGGGGGGTGGGGGGGTGGGTTTAATCTCTGGTCAAGGGGAATTAGATCCCACATGCTGCTACTAAGAGTTTGTATTCTGCAACTAAAACTCAGTGCAACCTCAGTGCAGCCAAATATATAAATAAATATTGGGCTTCCCTGGTGGCTCAGCTGGTAAAGAATCTGCCTGCAATGAGGGAAACCTGGGTTTGATCCCTGGGTTGGGAGGATCCCCTGATGAAGGAAATGGCAACCCACTCCAGTATTCTGGCCTGAATTCCATGGACTGGATAGTCCATGGGGTCGCAAAGAGTCGGACATGGCTGAGAGCTTTCACTTTCATTGGGTTGACCAAAAAATGTTTGTTTGGGTTTTTCCGTAACATCTTAGGGAAACCCCCGGATGAACTTTTGGTCAACCCAATAAATAACAGATCTTAGAGGGCCAAAAATCAGGGGGTCATAGGTCTCCCCATGAGTACTAAATGAATGATGACGGGTAAGAGTGTGTCAGGTGCCAAAGTCCTCCAGGAACAGTGCCAAGGAGGGTGGAAGAGGTGGTGGCAGAGATGAGGTGAGAACTGTCCAAGTGGTCATGAGGGCTTCTGGTGGGAAGAGTTGGGGCCGTGGTGGTGCCTGATGGACAAAGACTAAACCTTTGCCTCTTCCTTTTTAGAGATGGTGAGAAATACTGAGGCTTTTGGGGTCAAGACCAACCTGGCTTCTAATCCTGGCTTTTAGCTTCCTAGCTGTGTGATCTTGGAGACATCACCCCAGATATTTCTGAGTATTCAAGCTGATCTACGAAATGGAGGTGCCACTCCTGCTGGTGAGGTGTGAATGAGGATTACCTTAGGTTATGACCATAGAGAATATGCAACTGTATGTGGCACACAGCTGGTGCTCAGAACATGGCTGCAACAGAAATGTTGGAGCCAGAAGAGCCCTCTAGTCATCTCGGCCAACACACTAGGAAAAGGAAGCCCAGAAAGGCCACAGATCAGGGATGATGATGGAATTGCCATGAGATCCAGGACTCTGGTGGAAGCCTCATGGGGGAGGGCATGCAGGACAGAGAGATTCTGGAATCTGCTAAATCCCCAGCCAGCCGCCAGCTTTGGGTACAGGCTGGGTTGTGTGTGTGTGTTAGAGGCAGCAGGGCAGCTCTTTCCAAGCTGAGGAGTACACATGGGGATGTAAAGCTTGCCTTCTAAGTGTTTGTGACAGTATCTTCTAATCAGCCAAGTAAGCATGTGGCCTGTAAGAGAAGAAGGATCCTCATCCATTTGGTCTTGATCTAAGCTCTGGGCATTGGCCTCCCTCTTTGGTTGAAGGGATATTCCAGGTTTGTTCACACCTCTGCTCTCTAAGCTTGGACCTGTCACGGCAGCAGGTTCTTTGTGTGGAGATTGCTTTGTATGTGACAGTATTCATCTTTGCATGTCCAGTGTCTGATGGGAACGGGTGCTCTGCAAATACTAGCTGAACTGATGAATGCATAACTTCTTCTTTGTCTTGGGTGATGACACAGCTCTCTGTCCATCTCTGCAGCTGGCTGACTGTGCAGGGGTGAAGGACCCCAGGTCCAGGAGTTTGACCAACGAGGGTTTAGATCCCATCTTGATCTTGTACAACCAGTGACCTTCTCCAAACCACTTCACTTCCTGGACCCTCGACTTCCTCATCTATAAAGTGAAAACAATATACCTCTTTCACCTCTTCTGGTGATTCATTTGGTGATACATGGTTGTGACCTCAGCATCGTGTCCGCCCGGCCCTCTCAATAACGCTGGCTGTTTTTCTTAATTGTCATCGGAGCACTGGGTGTGGCAGACACACATACAAATTTTTTTTTTTCACACATACAAATTTATCTTCATTTTTAAAAAAAGCTGAATGCCATGTGCCTGGCTAGCTCAGTCGGTAGAGCATGAGACTCTTAAAAAGCTGAATGCCTCTCTTGTCCCACATTCTAGAAGTGCTATGAGGGACTGAAGATATATCCCTGTTTCCCTCCTCCAGGCCCCACTTCATGGCCACTGGGTTTGGCACTTCCGTGAGAGAAGAGCCAAGCCAACGGTCTTCGGATCCCTTGATTACAACCTCGAGGCACCTTCAGCCTCAGGTGTGTTTGCCCTGACGAGGCAGCCAGGTAAAGGCTTGCCGCTAATAGCCCTGGCCTTTTTGGGGTGCTCACCGCCAGCAGGAGAAACACTCTGAGTGGAAATTACTTTAATTTGCAGTTGACAAAAGGCAAATTGCTGGCATTTTTTTGCTTGGAGCCTGGAATGTAACCTTGCATGGCTGCCCTAGACATTCCAGATGACGGCTTCCATTAGACCGGCCCAGATTTCTAGCTTAAAGGAGGGAGAATAAGCACTTAAGTAATTTTACTGGGGGTAAACCCCCCAATCTGATGACGTTCTCCTAACTTCAATCCCTTGGGATTCCCTCCCACTGTTGCACACAAAGCAGAGTCAGTGTGACTTGCGATCACGTACGTGTCTTTCTTTGCTTAACCTCCAGTTGCGTATTTCCACAGTCCACAGGCTTGTCATCCTTAGCTGAGGGGAGGCTCCTTCCCATGATCTGTCTGTGTTTGGTTTCTGTGGCAGGTCATGTGAGCAGGGCCTTCTCTGCTTTGTTGCTTGGCACAATACCTGGGATGCGGTAAGGTCTCCGTCAGTACCTATTTGATGAAGGAATGAATGAGTGAATGAATGAGTGGGTGGCTTCTCGTTTTTCCTGACACCAGAGCATCTTTGTCTGTCTCACCAGAGACTTCCATAGCATTCCAGAGGAAGGGCATCCTTTAGATGCGGTGCTGGTTGCCTTCCACTTAAAATATGTCCCAGAGATGCCTGTCTCGGGTGGGGTTCCTGGAATGCAGGCTGAATGGAATGCCTTGTAGACCCAGGAGGAAACTGAGGCCGCTGCTGCCATCTTGTGGACAGAATTTGAAACATACGTGAAGCGGCAGCAAAGTGGCCCTTAGGCCCTTCCATTTCTCCCAAAGAAATCTTGGCTAATTCTGTGATGGAATAATCTCCTTTGCAATACATTAGGCGATATTTCCAGATCTATGTGTAACCTACTTATAGTCTCTGTTGAAACCATCATAATTATAGCAACAGTAATAAATCACATTTATTGAGTTCTAGGCTCTGTGCTAAGTGCTTTATATGGGGGGGGGGGGGGGCGGGGGGCGGCTTCTGATGCCTGTGCTGCTAGTACCATCTCTGCTGTAGAGAAAGGAAATTGAGACTGCGTAGCTTGTACCTGGCTAGTAAGTGGGAAGAGAGAACCAAGATTTGACCTCAGCTTGACAGGCTCTGGGCCCAACTCTTGGTCATTATACCAAACTCTTTCCTACTTTCTAAGTTCTTCCTCCCTTTCCAACCCTCTGTTTTGACAATACATCAGCCCCTGCCATCATATCAGGTCTTGATGATTTATTTATGTGTTTGCTTCCTCAACAAGAAGACAGTGAGCCCCCTGGGAGTTGGTCAGAGCTGTTGAGGAAGGGATTTTATGTATCTCTGAGCAGCAGCTGTGCACTGGGACTGTACTAGATTAAGAGAATATAAAGATCTGTTAAACTGGGGCAAAGACCTTCCTTGTATATGCCTGCCAGGGATTTGCTAAGCCACAGGAAAGACCCGGAGTGTGCTCCTGGGATATAGTTTGTAATGGAGATGGCAAAGGTAGTGAGTTGGAGTGGGGGAAATTAGTCATTTAACCAGTTCGTGTGTGTGTGTGTGTGTGTGTGTGTGGCTCAGTTGTGTCTGTTTGCAACCCCATGGACTGTAGCCCTCCAGGCTTCTCCACCCAGTTCTTTACAACCTGTTTTTATATGAGCTGGCCCCCTGCCCCAGCACTTCTCATGTAAGGACGAAGAGATAGTAAGGCATGTCTCAGCTCCTGTTGGGGTTGGCAGATTTTTCAGCTCTAAGTGAAGTGATGCCCATCGGTGCTAAAGACATACATACAGGGGATACAGAGAGGAAAGGAGAGCATAAGAAAGAACTGGAAAGGGGAGAGGGGAGAAGCAAAGAAAAGATAGACTCTAGAGGAGGTGATAGGGATCCAGAGGTCTTGGAGGCCCCCTGAAATATACAACCCAGGAGCCTGGATTCAGTCAAACAAGCAAGTGCCCTGTTTGGTCCATTCCAAAATGCCTGGCAGCAATTGCCTTCCCATGATTACTGCAAAGGCATCTTCCAACCTTCATGGGTGTCCCCAGCACTGCTGTTTTTCTTCTGAGGTCAGAGGCCTTGCGCAGAAAGTATACCACCATTATTAGTCCCTCCACACCATCCTGGGGTCTGAATGTGCCCACCTTCTCGGGTAGCAGGTGCTGGGCGTGCAGCCAGGTCTGGAGGGATGAGGCAGGTGCTTACAGTGGCAACCCAAAGTCAGAGAAAGCCCCCCAAACAAGTAAGATGGTGAGAAACCCCCAGAGCATGTGGCCAGGGCGTGGACCCACTTCCGCGGGGTGGCGTGGCTTCCACCCAGGTGTGGCTCCTGGATATCACTCCATCTGCATGCGGGACACATGGGGACATCCTCTCCCTAGGCAGCAACAAGGTGGCCTCCTTGAGAGCACAGCTTTGATCTTTTTGCTGTCCTCTTCGTCTAGCTTATTATCAAAAGCCTGGTGAAAAGGAAAAAAGACTTGGTCAAGAATTGAAAAGCTGTATGCTTCATCATGATGTGTTGGCAAAAAAATTCATTTGGGTTTTTCCTTAACAGCTATGGAAAAATCTGAATGAACCTTTTGGCCAACCCAGTAGTTTGTCAGTTGTAAGAGTAGTCTTCACAGGACTGTTCTTTCCTATCACACTCTGACTTGTATCAGAAATCATTACAAGAGGTATTTCTGCACTTTACAAATAGTGACAACATAAGTTACCATACAATTGTGGACATAGCAAATGTCACGAACTGTTCTTAGATCCTGGGGGGACTTTTTAAAAAATATTTTTATTGAAATATGGTTGATTGACAGTGATTCAGGTGTACAACAAAGTGATTCATATATATATATATGGCCTTCCCTGGTGGCTCAGAGGGTAAAGTATCTGTCCACAGTACAGGAGACCCGGGTTCAATCCCTGGGTTGGGAAGATCCCCAGGAGAAGGGAATGGCTACCTATTCTCGTATTCTGGCTTGGGAAGTCCCATGGACAGAGGAGCCTTGTGGGCTACAGTCCATGGGGTTGCAAAGAGTCGGACTTGACTAAGTAACACACACACACACAGGAACTGCACTAAATCAAGAGAATATAAAGATCTGTTAAACTTGGGCAAAAACCTTTCTCATATATGTCTGCCAGGGGGTTGCTAAGCCATGGGAAAGACCTAGAAGCCTATATATGTAGGCTCCCCCAGTGGCCTAGAGGTAAAGAATCCGCCTGCAATGCAGGAGATGCAGGTTCTTCGATCCCTGGGTCAGGAAGATCCCCTAGAGAAGGGTATGGCTACCCACTCCAGTATTCTTGCCTGGAAAATTCCATGGTCAGAGGAGCCTGGTGTGCTATAGTCCATGGGGCCGCAAAGAGTCAGACACAACTGAAGAGACTTAGCACGCACATATATATATACACACACATACATGCATATATCTCTGCTGAGTATATGTTTATATATGATATATATGTTTGTGTACGTATATACTTTTTCAGATTCTTCTCCGCTATAGAATATTACAGGATACTGAATATCTTGTGTCTACCCCTGTGCTATACAGTAGGTCCTTGTTGTCTATTTTATATGGTAGTGTGTCTCTATTAATCCCCAATTGCTAATTTATCCCTTCCCCCGTTTCCCCACTGATAACCACTAGTTTGTTTTCTGTGAGTCTGTTTCTCTCTTGTAAATAAGTTCATTTGTATCATTTTTATAAAGATTCCACATGTAAGTGATATCATATGATATTTGTCTTTGTATGACTTAGTTCACTTAGTAAGTTAGTCTCTAGGTCCATTCATGTTGCTGCAAATCACATTATTTCATTCTTTTTTATGGCTGAGTAATATTCCATTGTATATATGTACCATATCTTCCTTATCCCTCCTTCTGTTGATGGACATTTACGTTTCTACCATGTCTTGGCTATTGTAAATAGTGCTGCAGTGAACATTGGGGTGCACGTGTCTTTTCAAACTAGAGTTTTTGTCTTTTCTGGATTTATGCCCAGGAGTGGGATTGCTGGATCATATGGTAACACCATATTTAGGTTTTTAAGGAACCTCCATACAGTTCTCCATAGGGGCTTATCAATTTACATCCTAGAGAGATGTTTTTATCACCTTTTGGTGTTAGAAATAAATTGCATTTTTTCTTTGGACCTAGTATGTTTTTATGAAATAGATAAAAGCAGCCACGTGATATTCTTCTAACCTCAGTGTCCTAGACATTCCAAGCCACATTTTAAACCTAAATAAGAGCAACTGTGCTGTCTTAGAATTGGCATAGTTTTTCCTCTGTTACCTCTGTTTTAACCTCCTGAAAATTTCATTTGCTTGATCTGCTTTTCTTTTCTGTGTGTGTGTGTGGGTGTGTGAGTTAACTCAAAGCCCCTTCTTCCTCTTTATAAAAAGAACACAAAGAAGTTTAATTTAAAACTTGGTGAGGTTTAAAGATGGACTTAGATCTCACTTTATTGGTTGGGGACTCTTGCTTAGGTTATTTTAAGCACATTGAGAGTTCTTTAGCAGAATTTACATTTTCTAAGTGAAAAAAAATGTCTAAGCATGTGCTTTTCCTGAAGGGTGTTGGAGGATTTTTCTGCCTCTCCAGACACAGAGGGGAGACTCTGTCCTCACAGGAGGTCCTCGGAGAGGACTTATGGCAGCCTTATTATTAAGCTCTGACAGCAGTCTCTTCTTCTCACGCTGCTCTAGGGGATGTCCAGCAATCAGGGCTTGGGAAAGGCACCCCATAGGGATGGAGAGCAGCTCAGGAATGTCTATCAGTTCTGGCTTGAACCCTCTCAGACTCTGCTGGGGGTGGGGTGGAGCTGTAAATTGGTACTACATTCCAGGAAAGCAATTGGCAATTTGTCTTAAGGGTCTTAAATATGCTTCTGCTTTTTGACTCAAGGATTTCTCTTTTTAGAGATTTAACTTAAAAAAACTAATGAGAAATGCATTCATTCATTCATTCAACAATGGCTGCTCTGTGTCATATACCAGGTTGGGTGAACAAAACACTGTCCCGCCTTCATAGTGTTAATAGCTTAGTAGATCTAGAGGCCTTGAACTGCAGGCAAAGATCTTTGTTCCAGGGTCATTTAAAGCAACATTACTTAAAATAGCAAAGAATTAGAAGCTTCATATATCCCATGATAGGGGATTAGTTCAATTATAGTAGATACATATCATGGTATTTTAAATGGCCATATTTATAAATCAGATTTTTCCTTAATGTGAAAGAAAAAGTTTTATGAAATACAATTTCAAGAGGGGGAACAAAAGTAAGCTATAAAACCAGTGTGCTGTGAAGACAAGGCCAGGGAAGTTCTGGGGATGGGATCCCAATTTTATATCTTAAAAAAAAAAAAAAAAAAGACTATGTAGAAGGAAGTAATGCAAATTATTAATGGTAGTTATCTCATGATAATGAGATTATGGATATTTTTAATGCTTCTTTTGGCATTTCCCAAAGTTTCTACAATGGATATAAATTAATTTAGAAATCTTTAAAGCAATGAAGAGAAAAAGAAAAGTAGTAGGAGATATGTTCAGATCTTCTATGCTGCCGGTATAAGGAGAGAATTATCTCCCAGATTCTTCTGTCTACAACATTCCTGCCAGAATCTTCCTCCAGGGCCGAGGGAGCTTGTATCTGAAACCTTCACTACACTCACTGCATGAACCAGTGGACATCAGGAGTGGAAACTCATCAAGGACATATGTGAAACTGGTGTAACTGGGAAGGCCTGTTGGTTTCATTCTGGAAGCCCTCCTTTTATTCACTGGGAGAAATGTGGTGTAGGTTTGATACAATGGAATGGAATGAAAATTACACAGTAAAAACATAGCTCTTTGGGGAGAAAGATAGTCATTAAATAACTTATTCTTAAGATTTTGGTCCCTTAGTTTGATTTTGTTATTATTTCACCTGCTGCTGCTGCTGCTAAGTCACTTCAGTCGTGTCAGACTCTGTGCAACCCCATAGACAGCAGCCCACCAGGCTCCCCCAACCCTGGGATTCTCCAGGCAAGAACACTAGAGTGGGCTGCCATTTCCTTCTCCAATGCATGAAAGTGAAAAGTGAAAGTGAAGTCGCTCAGTCGTGTCCGACTCTTAGCGACCCCATGGACTGCAGCCCACCAGGCTCCTCCATCCATGGGATTTTCCAGGCAAGAGTACTGGAGTGGGGTGCCACTGCCTTCTCCGTATGTCACCTGATCAAAGCCTAAATAGGATCTGAAGGAGTGGGCGCAGCAGAGAAAGTGGTTCTGGAGTAGGACTGTCCAGGTCTAAATCCTGGCTCCACCACTAAATTGCTGTGTGTTCTTAGGCTGGTTACTTAACCTCTCTGAGCCTTCCTCACATGTAGAAGAGGAAAAATGTACAACCTACCCAACTAAATTGTTGAAGATTAAATAAGAGAGCCCAGACCCAGGTGCCGGGTGCTGCAGCTTGTCTGAGTTTGTGCTCAGAGCCATTGCCACCCTTCCCCGTGCTCCTCTGTACTGAACGGGGTCAACCGATGTGAGCTCCGTTCCTCGGGCTAGGAGGCCGGAGGCAGGAGGAAGGGAAAGGCAGGGCACTGTCCCTCTCTTGCTCTGCTTTGGGCAGTCTTGCTGACAGTCCCTGCAATTTCCTCGGAGGAGCCCGCCTCCTCCCTGCTCCTTTGTAATTATAGTTCCCTCTGCTGAAATCTCTGATGTGGACTCAGTTTCCTGATTAGACCTGGACACTCTTCCAACCTTTGCTGGACTTGATGTTTTGAATGACTGTGATAAACAACTTTTACACAACTTGGTGATCACCTTTGCAATGAGTTTGATTATGTCAACAAGAATATCTTTCTGTTTAACCTTAGCATCCTGTCCAATTGACCTAATCATTTGGGGAGAGGAAACCAATTTAAAAAATTATATATTGGATATGGGGCTTCCCTGATAGCTCAGTTGGTAAAGAATCTGCCTGCAATGCAGGAGACCCTGGTTTGATTCCTGGGTCAGGAAGATCTGCTGGAGAAGGGATGGGCTACCCACTCTAGTATTCTTGGGCTTCCCTTGTGGCTCAGCTAGTAAAGAATCCACCCTGGGTTCAATCCCTGGGTGGGGAAGATCCCCTGGAGAAGGGACTGGCTACCTACTCCAGTATTCTGGCCTGGAGAATATCATGGACTGTATAGTCCATGGGGTCACAAAGAGTTGGACACGACTGAGTGACTTTCACTTTCACTTATATATTGGATATAAAAGAATGTCTTCATAGGATATATGCAATATAAAGAATAATGATACAATGAACAGACCCCCACCCCCTGGATCCATATCTTTGGACCATATCTCTGGACCAAGATCACCATGTCTTTGGACCCTTCTGTGAACTCCTTCCTGATTCCATCACCACCTCCTCATCCTTAACATTTCCACCTTCCTGAGTCTATCACCCCTTTGCTGTTCTTTGTGGATTTACCTTGTCTCTACCCCATAAACAATATATTTGTGTGTGTATGTACGCGCACATGTGTGTGTACTCAGTCATGTCTGACTCTGCGACCCCATGGACTCTAGCCCACCAGGTTCCTCTGTCCATGGGATTCTCCAGGCAAGAATACTGGAGTGGGTTGTCATACCCTCCTCCAGGGGATCTTCCCGACCCAGGGATGGAACCTGAATCTCTTGCACCTCCTGCATTGGTAGGCAGATTCTTTACCACTGAACTACCTGGAATGCCCAAACAATAGATTTACTTTAACATGTTTTTAAATTGTGTGTGTGAGAGGTAATGCATGCGTGCATGCTCAGTCACTAAGTTGTTTCTGACTCTTTGCAACCCCATGGATTGTAACCCGCCAGGCTCCTCTGTCCATGGGATTCTCCAGGCAAGAATACTAGAGTGGGTAGTCATTTCCTCCTCCAGGGGATCTTCCTGACCCAGGGATTGAGCATGCATCTCCTGCATTGGCAGGCGGATTTTTTTTTTTTTTTTAAACCACTGAGCCATCTGGGAAGCCCATAAGAGATGTATTGCTTCAGGTAATCTCCCTCCACTTAGCACTGTTTCTAGGGTTTATTCATGTTGTCATGTGTAGTTGCAATTCATTCTCTTCACTGCCTTACAGCATTCTGTTCTGGAACCGTGCATCAGTGTACTGTTCAATTACCATTCATGCCCACAGGGGTTCCTCCAGTGTTTGCTATTTCAAACATTCTGAAGTTCATCTCCAGTGTGTGGATGTTTCTCTAGTGCAAAAACTGAGGAGCAGAGGATGGGTCACAGAACAGGACTGTCACCCTTAGCAGATGCCTTATTGTTTCCCACGTGGTTTTACCAATTGTACTCCCACCAACTGTGTAGAAAATTCGCAATTGTTCACATCCTTCGTGGGTCCTTGCTATCAGGCTTTAAAATTTTTTGCCAACCTGGAGGGTGCAAAATGATCTCTCATTGTGGCTTTCCTTTGCATTTTCCTCCCTATTAACAGGGTGAGTTTCTTTGCATACTGGCCATTTGGATTTTTGTTTCTGAGTGAAGCCCCTTTGAGAGCAGCTGATCATATTTCCCTGAACCTTGGAGTCGTGGCTGACTTGGGGCAGCTGGGGAGGTGAGAAGAGCCCAGGAGTGAGGGAGGTGATGACCTGAAGTCCAGGGTGGAACAAGGCAGAGGCTTGGCTGCAGTGGCAGAGACAGACTGAGAGCTCCCCAGCCCGGGGGCTTACAGTTGATCCCATGCCTTGGTTCCTTTGACAACAAAAAGTGTATCTGAGTCCCACACTCAGCCTCTCAGAGCTGGGCAAGAAGAGTCTAGGAAGTGAGGGGCACTTGGTGAGGTTGGGGAGTGGGGGCTCAGCGGTGAACCGGCAGACATGTGACTCCAGCCAGGTTTTTGCACTCTGAAGTATTCAGTGAACTTACAATTGGTAGAGAAAAAGCTCAAAATATGATTTTTTATATGAATTTTTCCATTTTCTTTTTAACACTGGCAGCTCATTATAAAAAGTCAGTTTGGGCCAAACAAACTGTGTCTGTTGCCACTGGATCTAGTTGTCAGAAGGCCGCTTTATGATCTGTTTTTTGGTCATGAAACAGGGTTTATCCCTTGGTCAGTCGGCAGGTATTATCTGCCGCCTGGGACCAGGATCCTGAGGGAACAGGTGGAAACTGACTTCCTGGAAGGGGCTGTGTGAGGGGACCTTTCATTCTCTCAGTATTCAGGTATGTGTATGTAGATAATATATAATATATATATAACAAAGAATTGACCTTTTAGGTGTAGATGCAGCTCAGTGGCATTAAGTACTCTCATGCTGTTATGTTACCATCATTGTTCCCATGGAACTCTCTTCATCTTGCAAAGCTGAAACTCTGTACCCATTAAAAACAAGTCTCCATCCCCTGCCCCACCCCTACCCCTAGCCTCTGCAAACACCATTCTATACCTTCTGTCTATGATTTTGGCTACTCTAGGACCCTCATGTAAATAGAATGATATTAATATTTGTTCTTTTGTATCTGTCTTATTTTACTTGGCAGAATGTCTTCAAAGTTCACCCTGGTGTAGAATGTGTCTGAATTTCCTTCCTTATTATAGCCGGTTAATATTCCACTGTGTTTATAGACCACATTGTGTTTATCCATTCATCTGTTGAGGGACACTTGGGTTGCTTCCACCTTTTGGTTACTGTAAATAATGCTGTTACGAATTGGGTGTACAAATACCTGTTTGAGTCCCTGCTTTCAATTCTTACAGGCATATACCCAGAAGTGGAATTTCTAGATTACATAGTAATTCTATCTTTAATTTTTCGAGAAACTACCTAGCGTTTTTTGTCTGCTTTTGTTTAATTAGGAATATGCACATAGAACTTGAGGGGGAAAATCAGTATCATTTTGGATAGTGGTGATTCACATCCTTTCAAGGGTGACATTTTAAAAGCAGAACATGTCTGACACCTTCTGGCCCATAAGTGTTCAGTTGTTCTTGTCTTATGTTGATGATGATGATAACTAGAATACACTGAGTGCTTACTTTGTCCCAAGTTCTGTTCTAAACACTTCTGCATCTCTTAAATCATTTTGTCTCCACAGTCATCCCATGGCAATTATTATCTCAGTTTTATAGATGAGGAAACTGAGCTGCGGATAAGCTGAACTATAATTCTGAGTTGGCCAAAGTGCATTTGAATTTTTCCATAACATCTTATGGAAAAACCCAAATGAACTTTTGGGCCAACCCAGTACAATTTAAGGTCATTTAATCCAGTACTTACTTCACTAAAGAGGAAAGGGAGGCTGGAGAGGAGATACCCAGAGTCACAGTTACATTGTGACCAAGCTGGGGTGAGCTCACAGGCTTGAAGACATCTGGAATCCCCCAGCCCCACGTTCTTGCACCCTCTAAGACAGAATTCCATCTATTCATTTTGTTTATCCTGTTGACCCAGATGAAACCTCATCTGAGAGGCTGCTTCGGAATCCAGCTGGATATTCCGGGTCCTCCTCCTGATAATTGCTGGGGCAGGACTTCGCTGAAATATGATGGGGAAAGGATTACGGGTTTGGCTCTAGGATTTTGTGCAAACACAGGAGTAGCACATTAATATTAGTCAAGGACTAAATGGGCCTTTTTAAGAAATTGAGATAAATTTTGGCAAAATCAGGTTGCCCCGAGAAGCATTCAATTTACTATGAGGGAGTTGCTCAAAAAGAATTGCGGTTTTTCTCTTGTGTTAAGTTTATTTAAATAGTAAAAGTCTAGAGTTTGCGTCTCCTGCAAAGTTGCACCCCTGAGGTTCTGAGCTTGACCATGCATATGGCGGGCCTGTGTTTTTCATTATGTTCCCTTACTTGTTAGGCTTTGCAGTTAGTCCGAGTACACGTTTCTCTGGTGTTTTTCTTGAACTTCATGAACTCTGGCATTTCACTTCAGGGATGGATATCCAAGGGAAAAGCAGCCTTTCTTTGATCTTCCTTGGGACCCCATTATGTTTAACCTAAGAAAGATTAGGGAGTTGCCATTCAACGCTGAACAAACACAAAACTCAGCTGCCAAGATGGCGGGTGCTTAATCTATTTACAACATCGACTCCGTTATTAACTAATTCCACATCAAGCTGACTTATGAAAGGCATTCTTTAGAATGGAATTCCCATATGCCTTGGGAGGCTATGTGCATATGGTCCACAGTACTGAATGTATTGACCTAATAAAAAAATCTATTTAGCATGAAATATTTAAACTGTAGAGGGTTTTTAAACCTCGAAATTATTGTCGTCGTTGGTTCCCCATATGGTAGTCAAGTTGTACTTTCTCTGAACTGAACAGCCATTTCTGGAACGCACCCTCACCTTTTAGCTGTGTTTGTAATAACATCTGCTCAACAGTGGTGAGACAAGTCAGCTCCAGTCTTTGGACAAACAAAATCCTCTGAGCCTGAGTGAGCTCTGAGGGGCAAGGAGCTGCCACTTGGCCAGCACCTGGAAAACCAGACTACTTTGCTCCCCTCGGCTTCCTTTCCAAAATGGGTTTCAGAACTCTGCCCATAAATAGCTCTTTAAAGTAACATGCAGGTCTAATTGTGACATTTTTTCCCCCTTCTGAAAATGAGAAAGGAAGAACAAAACAAAATCAAATGTTAGCCTGTCAGGATTTTCAGTTCCCTGTCACTCTCAAGACATTGATGGAGATTTATTTTCCTAATGAAGGCTCCAGCATTAATGGCGGCACTTGCTAGAATCAGTTAGGACTAAGTGTTATTTAATTCACAGTGAAGCGACAATCTGACTGGACTGTGATTAGTTCCAGCTTTTAGCTATCATTTATAGGTCACCGGGCGGCTAACAACCTCAAATGAGGGACCATTATCTTTTGACAAGATGAAGTGTTTTCTGGGGGGATGGGAAGAGGGGGAAGGGTGCTACCCAGAAAGCCCAGCTCAACATTCTCTGTGGGAATTACTCATTCCTGATAGGGTTTTGCCACCAGTTTCTCAAAGGAACTTCACTGGTGGATACCAGTTAGGTGTGCTGAAGGCAAAGGAGGAAAAGCCCGTCCTAAAAGCCATTCATGTATCCATTCAGCCTACTTCAGTGAGGCACTATGGGAGAGTGTGTTGGTGGGGGTCCCTGGAAGGAAGGCTAATATTCTGTCTGCATATACTGGTACGGCTGTTCTAGTTTTTTCATGGTCATTTCTCCATTTTTATGGGGTGAAGCATCTGTTCAGATTAGCTGGTGCCAGGGCCTTGTGCTGTGCTTAGTTGTGTCCGACTCTCTGAGACCCCATGGACTGCAGCCCACCAGGCTCCTATATCCATAGAATTCTCCAGCCAAGAATACTGGTGCGGGTTGCCATTTCCTTCTCCAAGGGATTGTCCCAACCCAGGGATCAAACCCAGGTCTCCCACATTGCAGGCAGATTTTCTACCATCTGAGCCACCAGGGAAGCCAAAATGGTGGTTAAATATTCCAAATAACCATCTTGTCTGGAACCCTTTTTCATTTTGTTGATGGCTTTCTTTGCTGTGCACTTCTTAGCTTCTTTTAACCCCAGTGCTATACCACCGGGGGGAGGGCTGTCAAGAGGAGCATGGACCTGAGATAGTCAAACGATGAGTGACAGACAGTAGCAACCCCGTGGCTCCATGTTGAAACCAAGGACAGTTGGTGTGTCTTCTATAACATGTTGAGAACATTGTCCTGTTAATGTATGAGACCATGGTGAGATCAGGAAACACTTCTATTCAAAGAGCAACACAGAACCAGCGGGGCAAGAAATGGTATGGTAATGGTGAGGCTTTGGGACATTTAGACTGTCTTGCACTGGTCATTGTTTTGGAATTATTGCTGAGTGGTGCATTGTTGGTAAATTGGTGTAGACATGGGAAAACAGTATAGAGGTTCTTTGTAAAGTTAAAAATAGATTAAAAAATTAAAAAATAAAACTACCATACGATCTACCAATTCCACTTCTGGGTATTTGTCCAAAGAAAACAAAAACATTAATGGAAGAAGATATATACAGCCCCCCACGTTCATTGTAGCATTTTTCACAATAGCCAAGCTATTGAAACAATCTAAATGTCCATTGATGGATGAATAGATAAAATGTGATATATATACTTAATGGGATATTATTCAGCTATAAAAGAGTAGAGTCTTGCCATTTGCCACCACATGGATGGGCCTTGAGGGCATTATGCTAAATGAAGTCAGAGAAAGACAAATACTGTATGATCTCACTTATATGTGGAATCTGAAGGAAAAAGATTCAAAAGGTCTTAAATAGAGAAAATATATTGGTGCCTACCAGAAGAGGGGGGAGGGTGGGAGTGGGTAAAATGTGTAAAGGGGGTCAAAAGGTACAAACTTGCAGTTATAAATGTCATGAGATATAATGCACAGCATGTGAATATAGTAATACTGTATTGCCTATTTGAAAGTTGCTTCTTTGAAAGTTTCTAAGAGAATAGATCTTTAAAGTTCTCATCACAAGAAAAATATTCTGTAACTATGTACGGTGTCAGATGTTAACTAGACTTATGGTAATCATTCTGCAGTATATACAAATTCAAATCATTATGTTCTGTACCTGAAACTAATATAATGTTGTATGTCAGCTATTTCTCAATTAAAAAAAAAGACAAATACATACAAATATTGAAGTGAAATGTCCAGACCCATCACCGCCCCCCACCCCCCAAAAAAAGTTAAGGTGAAAAGAACCCATACTGCCTGGGCTCAAATTCTAGCTCTTTGATTTATTAGTTGTGTGACGTCGAGTGAGTTACTTAGTCTCTTTATGCCTTAATTTCTTTAAAAAATTTTTTATTGTCTTTCTGTTGTACAACAATGTGAATCAGCTACAAGTATACATATTTCCCCTTCTAAATTTTTTTGAATTCTAATTTTTGTAATTGAAGTCTAATTGATTTACGGTGTTAATTCCTACTGTACAATAGTGATTCAGTTATTCATATATGTACATTCTTTTTTTAGAAAAGATTCTTTTCCCTTATGATTTATCATAGGAAATTGAATATAGATCTGTTATAGAGTAGGACCTTGTTGTTTACCCATTCTATATATAAAAGCTGACATCTTATGACAAAAACCACTACAATATTGTAAAGTAATTAGCTTCCAATTAAAACAAACAAACAAAAAAGCTGACATCTGCCAACCCCAACCTCTGACTCCATTCCTCCACCAACCTTCTTCCCCATGACAACCACCAGTTATTTGTAGACTTCTTAATGATGGCCACTCTGACTGGTGTGAGGTTGGACCTCACTGTAGTTTTGACTTGCATTTCTGTAATAATTAGTGATGTTGAACATCTTTTCATGTGCCTATTGGCCATCTATGTCTTCTCTGGAGAAATGTCTCTCTAGGTCTTCTGCCCGTTTTTGCACTGGATTGACTGGTTTTTTTTTTGTTGTTGTTGTTGAGTTGTGTGAGCTGTTCATATATTTTGGAAATTTAGCACTTGTTGATTACATCATTTGCAAATATTTTCTCCCATTCTGTAGATTGTCTTTTTGGTTTATGGTTTCCTTTGCTGTGCAAAAGCTTTTAAGTTTGATTAGGTCCTGTTTATTTTTGTTTTTATTCCTATTGAACATTGGTACTATTTATGTCAGAGAATGTTTTTCCTGTGTTCTCTTCTAGAATTTTTATGGTGTCACGTCTTATGTTTAAGCCTTTAAGCCATTTTGATTTATTTTTGTGTATGGTGAGAGAGTGTGTTGTAATGTCATTGATTTTCATGCATATATCTCAATCTCTTCAGCTGCAAGATGGGGTTAACAATGTTACCTACCTTTTACAGGATTACCTTGAGGACTAAGTTAGTTAATATGTATAAAGCATTTACAATAATAGTGTGCATAGAATAAATAAGTGTTAATTTATTATATTGGCAAGATTTGGCAATATGCTTATAAAGGAATTATAGCCAACTGCCAGGGCCTACCATTCTATCCACTGACACCCAGACTAGAAGTTGCCTCTTTCTCAGCTTGGCCCACAGCTGCAACAAACACGTATACACTGAAGGTGAAATGTTTTTATTTGGGTTCATCACAGAGGTTGAATACACTCTCATGACATTTATCCATATAAAATATAGCAATGGTTGCAGGCATAAATAACAATTCCTCTAACTATTCTACTATTTTATAATGCACAGCCCTTTTTGTGGACTACAGGTAAGAAGTATATGAAATCACAATGCAGGAAATTCTCATGTTCGATTTCAGCAATTTACAAAAGCTGAATTATAGAAGTAGGACACATAAAAAAAGATTTTTAAATGGAACCAGCCACCTTGAAAATTACTATGAAAAAACATGGTGAAAACCTTTAATACTTCAAAAGGTAAGATAAAAATGTTGCCTGTTAGCCTGACTTGGAACCTAGATGCACTGGGAAGTGATGGGGCTCGGTGAAGTATGTAATATCATCTTTGGTTTTGTTCTGTTAATAGAGACAGGATTCCCTCATTGCTGGATGACTCTTGAAGACTTTGCTTCTGTTATGCATTTGGTCTCACAATCTTCATTGACAAATAGTTCTGAAAAGGAAACAGAAACAGGGTTTTTAACTTAGGGATTCATCATGGTACCATTGACACTTAGGGCCAGATGATGCTTGTTGGAGACTGTGCATTGCAGGATGTTTAGCAGCATCCTTGGCCTCTACCCACTAGATTCCAGTATCACCCCCCAGTTGTGACAACCAGATGTCTCCAGGCATCCAAATATCCTGTGGGGGGCGGGCAAGATTGCTCCCAGTTGAGAACCACTGGTTTAAATCAATACAGTCTAACTCAGGAAGAAGAAATAACTATAAGCAGTTTTCTAAATGGTAAAGACAGATTGAACTACCTACAATAAGAAAATTTTGGGTTGGCCAAAAAGTTCGTTCAGGTTTTGCCATAAGATCTTACAGAAAAATCCAAATGAACTTTTTGGCCAAGCGGTAGTATGCGTGTACTTACAGTTAACAAGCTGAAAGTTTCTGCTGAGAGAAAAGGAAGACACCAACTCCCTGCTCTTGTGGTTGTGCGACTATGCTACTAAACCCAAAATAATCTGTATTATTAATATGAACTGAAGGAGTGGTTTCTGAATGCTTGGACTCTCCCTTCTCCACTGGGCAAACTAAGCTTAAATGCCCCCTCCTTGGTGCAACCATCCTCAGCAATAGGGTCTGATGGTCACTTTTTCCTACCTCTGGACCAGCCTATCTTTCATAATCATTTACTTGTTCCTATCCTGCAGACAAGCAGACACGTGATCTGCTTGTGGGCAGAAATCCTGCCTTGGGCATCTCTGTATTCCAATTTCTACCTATAGCAGATGCTCAACAAATTCCATGATTCTCAGAGGAAGGAAGGCACTACTTCCAGGCACCCTGATGAACCTCCCACTTGAACTCCCTTTGTAGTCGACTGTGGAGATTAAGGGGGATGTTATGTGATGTGGGCCTTAAAGAATGAGGGAGGTTTTAACAGGACGCAGGTAAAGGAACAGTCTTGGCAAAGGCATCCTGGCAGGTTAGGGCAATACTTGTTCGGGGAGGCCAACTCAATCTGGATGGAGTTCAAGGGTGTGTGGTAAGTCGCTCCAGTCGTGTCCAACTCTTTGCAACACTATAGACCATAGCTTCTCAGGCTGCTCTGTCCATGGGATTCTCCAGGCAAGAATACTGCAGTGGGTTGCCATGCCCTCCTCCAGGGGATTTTCCCAACTCAGGGATTGAACCTGTGTCTCTTATGTCTCCTATATTGGCAGGCGGGTTCTTCACCACTGGTGCCACCTGGGAAGCCCCCAGAGTGCAAGGGTGGTGTAGGCTTCTAATGAGCCTAGGATGCATGAAAGGTCAAGAGTTAGAATGTAGGACGGTTTGGAACAAAAAGTCTGAAGGCAGAAAGATCCATCAGAAATGCTGGCTCTGGTTCAGACCCACAATGATAAAGGCCTGAGGGGTTTCTTCTAGAGTTCCTGAGACCAAAGTTTTGTTTTGTCTTGTTTTTAATAGACCCTGAAGTTCTACCTGTAATTCATAAAATCTGGAGAATGTAATTCACAGAACATAGTACTTTAAACTTTCCTAAAGTTGACAGGTTGTAATACCACAACTGCTATGTAGGTCATTTTTGTTGTTGTTAGTCGCTAGGTCATATCCTACTCTTTCGTGACCCCATGGGCTTCCCTGGTGGCTCAGATGGTAAAGAGTCTACCTGCAATGCGGGAGACCTGGGTTCCATCCCTGGATTGGGAAGATCCCAATGGGGGCATGGCAACCCATTCCAGTATTCTTGCCTGGAGAATTCTCATGGATGGAGGAGCCTGGCAGGTTATGGTCCACGGGGTCACAAAGAGTTGGACATGACTGAGCGGCTAAGCATAGCACAGACTATAGCCCACCAGGCTCCACTGTTCATGGGATTTCCCGGGCAAGAATACTGGAGTGGGTTGCCATTTCCTTCTCCAGGAGATCTTCCCAACCCAGGAATCAAACCTGAGTCTCCTGTATTGCCAGGTGGATTCTTTACCACTGAACCACCAAAGAAGCCTCGAGGTAGGTAATTTTGCTGAACAGCAAAAAAAGCAACTACCAACTGAGATGACCAACCAAAATTCACACCCAGAAAGCCAAGACGAGAGGCCAAGGACGCATACCGGTAAGGAATAGAGAAGCACAGCCACAAAGAGCAGCAGGATCAGCAGGATCAGCAGGGCGATGATGACCCACTTAAATCGGCGCCACACGATGAACCTCATGGTCTTGCACGGGTTGGTGAACCACAGGAAGGAGGTTTCTGGTCGGCTGCATTGCAAAGAAATGGTTTTACCTACCCAACTCAGGAGGGACAGATATTTTACATCTCAGAGCATAACACAGTTTAAAGAATAATTAATAATATTTTACAAAGCCAAGGAAAGATATTATTCCCCTTAGTTGGCTGAGAGAGTCTTTAACCTTTTATGACTTCTTAAGATGCTGCAGACACACTGGACTTTGGTTTCACAGAAAGGAGAATGGTTAAAATGAGGCCAGATCACCAATCTCTCCATCCCCCCATCCTGCCTGTTCAGTACAAAATTAAGACAACGGCTAATCCATTGCATTAAGTCAAGTGGAGGGGGGTTTTCAGACTGCAGGTGTTTTGGGATCAGAACAAAGAGGGCCTCTCACTTTGGTGGGTCCAGTTTGGGGTTCATGTTGGGTTCATCCCGTCCCTTCCCGGCTGGCCTCTCGTCGGCCTCCTTCTCATTGAGGACTTCCAACGTCATCTCCACTTTCCCCTTCAGTAAAGCAGAACAGGTTAAACACATGACATCACGTTTCACAAATATTTTCACTCCGACCCAAGGCGTATTCCCCGAGCAGTGATTTTTATTCTTGTAAAACAATCCTGAGATCGCCTTAAATCTTCCTCCAGAGATCTCATCACATTTCCTCTTCCATGTGTTTCTGAACTGACTCCTTGTGGGAAACTGAGAGGACAAATTGCTTTCCCTCCTCCCTGCTTTCCAGTCTTCTTGGATCCCCATCATTCTAACTTTCTCACATCCATCTCCTTGCCTGCTCACATTATCTCCCTTTGTAACTGTGCTTGGACCCAGATTAACTTGAATACTGCTAATGACAATAGCTAACATTGAGCATTTATTGTGGGCTCCAGGAGAGCCTCTGTGCTTCATGAGACCCCTACTGTATGGAGCAATGCTGGCGCTTAGTGAGCATCCATTGTATACTTGCAGAAGAAAGGCATGAGTGAATGAATGAATGCTTCCTCCCTGTTCACAGGTCCCTAAGTGGTGCACTGGGCACTGCTTAAGCCTTTTACAGGGACACTCTCATGTGATGCTCAGGACAATCCTAGAAGTCAGGTACTGCTGCGATCCTCCTGTGCACCTGAGGACACTGAGGCTGCAAGAACTCTAGAAATTTGCCCACTCTGATAGCCAGGCTTAACCAGGGTGGTAACAGGCTTTCTAGAACCCTGGAACTCACAAAGTCACCAGCAATTTGAGAACTTCTGACATTGATGCTCATTAGGTGATGAAGCACAGATGCCTCCTCAGTCAACAAGTCAAAGATGGTCTGTCTATGGCAGTGAAAGTCGTTCAGTCATGTCCGACTCTTTGCAACGCCATAGACTGTACTGTCCATGGAATTCTTTTGGCCAAAATACTGGAATGGGTAGCCTATCCCTTCTCCAGGTGATCTTGCCGACCCAAGAATCGAAGCGGGGTCTCCTACATTGCAGGCGGATTCTTTGCCAGCTATCAGGGAAGTCTGTCTATGACAAGGTAGTCCTTATTTCTAAGCCTGTTCTTTCAAATCTATAAAATGGAGGTAATGTCTGCTTCATGGGGTTATCAGTAGAACTAAATGAGATTATGTACAAACTGCTCTAGAGTGGCAGGAAGCTGCACCAGGGGTAGAGGAAGTGATAGATTGCAAAGGGCACAAGGAAACCTCTGGGGATAATGGGAATGTTCTGGAGTTTGATTATGGTGGTGGTTTCATGAGCATATACATCAGATGTCAAAACTCAAATTGTGCACTTCTGTTGTTTTATGTTTTAAGTTTTAAGTGAGTGCAGTTTACTTTATGTATTGGGTTGGCCAAAAAGTTCCTTTGGGTTTACAGAAAAATCTGAATGAACTTTTTGGTCAACCCAATAAATTTTAAAGTTGTTTAAAATACAAGATTATGAATGTAAGTCATTCAGTATGTTGTCTAGTTTATAATAATTAGTATAAAATGTTTATTAGTAGTAATACACAATGAATTAAGAATTAAGTAGCTTTTTGTGACAGGGCATGGCAATTTGCACTATGCTTCTATGTTGAAATTGCTCTTAACTTATGGCCTTAATGTTCAATGGATGCTCACACTCCTTGCTTCTTCCATCTTTAAATTTTAATTTTTTCAAGATGAGAAAAGCTTAAATTTGAAGTTGCTTTTTCTGAATTGGACTGGAAGCTCAGCCTAAATTAGCATTTCTGGTGAAAGAGAGTCCCACAGAAATATAGTATAATCACTTGCACTCCCAGTTTTTTGACAATTCCAATCCTTCTATCTTCCACTCAACCCCAAACATATGTTCGCAGCATCTGCCACCTTCTCCTACAATCCCAGGTACAACCTGTTCCCCAAACTTAAAAGTACCACCAATTCAAGCTTTCTTATCTTATATGGAGCAAATCTACTCATAAAAGGGCAAAACCTAAAGAAGAAAAGGAATAAACAACCCCCAACCAGGAATTACTCATACATACAGCCATCACACGGGAGCCATCTTTCTCCGTGTAGCAGGGCCACCATCCTTTCATGGACTTCTGCTCAAAGAGAGAGGCAGTTTTCACTTTCAGGGGGTTCATGGCTTTGAGGTCTGGAATCATGTCTAAATTGCATTTCTCTGATGATTTTGCTGGAATGATGGTATGATGCAAATCAAGTTCCAGGAAACCTAGCCAAGGAAATATTAAACCCAAATAAATTTCAAGTGGATCAGGTGATGTTCACAAGTAAACAGAATGTCTTTGTCAGAAGAGAGGTCTAGACTGTGACTTTGAGCAGGTGACAGGTGAGTTAGAGAAATGCAGCCTGTAGATAGTTAAAATTCTTTCCAGATAGGATGGAAAGTGGCAAAAGTACCTGTCCACTGCTCTGCATCTCACAGAGGACTACCCACTGTATTTCTCAGGGACAGGAGCATAAATAGAGTTCTTCTGCAAGCTCAAAATAATTAAACACCTAGGAACACAATTTCCACTGAACTTGGAATTTGCTCACGTTGGTTCTGAACTTCCCTGAACATAGTCATTTGGCTTTGGGTAAAGACAACCGGTACTTGGAACATGGGAAGCGCCATCAAACACACAAGTTCAAGTCTCTCCAAGTGTAATTTCAGAAACAAGAATTTGAGAAGGAACATTGAATTCTCATCAGAAAATTCTCCCCAGGAACTAGGAAGCCCAGCTCAGGGTGCCCGGAGAAGCACAGGTTTTCTTCCATGATGAGGCGTGAACTCTCTTGTAGTTAATGACCGTCTCTGATTGTCTTTGGGGTTTGGGAACTCCTGGGACCCCTCTCCTTCAGATAATGGTCTGGGTATGTTGGGTCAAGTCTATGAATTACTTACTGGGACAAAAGGTGGTCTTCAACAACAGCAAAGAGCACCAGGGAGGTGGTGGCAGATTCTCTATAAACTTCTGGACTCGGAAACTGTCCTTCATCTTAATGCATCTGTAGCCCACAAGCCTTTCTGGAGTTTATGCCTGTTTTTATTTTGTCTTTCTCCTTTTGGTAATAACTGCAACCATTTACCCACTAGTTATCAGAGATACAGTCATCCTTATTTGTTGTCAGACTGTTTCATTTCAGTTCCAAGGGAAAACTCTCTACTGTTCTTCATGCTAAACTAGCATACTCCTGTGAACAGGGAACATTGCCTGGCATTTCAGTAAACAAAGTGTTACCCATTATCCCAGTTCTACAAGGATCAGGACCTTAGTCACTGCAGCCCCCACCTGAGTCTGTGACCCAAGGGGGATTCAAGATGGAGGGGGAAGCATTCTGACCTTTGGGTCTGGCTCTGTCTAGCTAAGATGAATATCTAAGGCATAATTTCAACAGGTCCAGGATCTTGTATCTCCCCAAACATAGCAAAGCACTAAAGTCATTAACTTGAGCTATCTGTTCTTTGTGATTAGGAGTAATCTTTTGATGTTTGACTACCTGTTTTTTTCTCCCCCGCAGCACAAACCTCTCCATCCTGGCTCCTCAGAGCTCTCTGAGAGGTGGTGTCCTAGTTTGCAGTCCTCAGTAAGATGCCTGGACTCACAACTTTTAGGTTGTATGTTTTTCTTCAGTTCAACACTTTCATACTCATTTGTCTGTTCAGTTCTTATTAAGAACCGACTAAGCCAAAGCCACTGCACTCTGTGTTGTGAAGGGCAGAGGGATGAACAAGATGTAGCCACTGACCACTGGGGGCTTCTCCTCTGCTAGGAAAGATGCTCTGGAGGCAGGGAGATGAGCTTGGGGCTTCTGTAATGCTGGCTTTGAGAAAGTTACATCTGAAATGGCACAAGTGGCAGAGATCATAGAAATAAGGAAATAAATGTGCATGATACAGCAGGTTACATTGTTTAGGAAAGTGGGAGGAAAGGAGAGGAGGGCCTCAGAGGACTCCGGGTGTTTCGGCCTGAGCTACTGGGAGAAGCTGAGAGCAGGTATGAGGTCAGGGAAGAAAGGCTGAGTTTGATCTTAGTCACGATAAATTTGAGGTGCCAGCTAAACATACAGGTAAAAAGGTTCTGGTGGGGGGTGGGGAATAATCATCATAAGTGTTTCTTTTTTTCAAACGGAGATATAATTGACATAGAGCACTGTGTAAGTCTAAGGGGGATAGTGTGTTGATTTGATACACTGCACAGAGCAGTCAGTATGAGTCATCACAGTATTTCTTGTTACTATATGGCAGGCACCGTGGGCGGCCAGGCTGAACCTCCAGGTCTAGGAGTCATACCTTGCACAGAGGGAGAATGGAAGCTTTGCCTTCAACAGAGGAGAGGGTTGCTAAGTCACTGAGAGAGCCTGGGGAGGATCCACCAAACCCTGGGGAGAACAAAGGCCTGTGTTTAAAGAGTGAGAGCAGGCCAGTGAGACACCCAAGGCCTGGGAGAGAGAAAATCTGAACACTGTGCTTTGCAGGGACTGGGGAGAGTGCCAGGAAATGGAGGGGCCTGCGGTGGGGAGAGGGTGTGTAACAAGGGCCTTTTACCACAGAGAAGGGTGGGGAGGAACAAGGGCTGGGACGTTAGAGGACTGCAGTGACTTCTGAGAGGAGGAGGAAGCCAATTCTGAGGTGTTGATGGGAGGGAAGAGAAGAGAGAGGGAGAAAAGAAAGGAGGTTTGGAAGTGGAGGCAGGGCTGAGGCATACCTGAAAATAAAATTTGTGTCTTCGTAACATGTCAGAAGCTGGTGCAAGAGCCTACACCAGGACCCTGAGGGTGGACGGGGCCCACACAAGAGGTGCCATTCACTGTGCCCATTTCTCACGGGACCTGGGGTAGCACCCAGCAGGCCACAGTGCCCAGAGGCCATCCAGGCAGTGAGTGTGACCCCAGCCCCACAGGACTGGACATTTAAATAATTGATTCCAAATTCTAGTTGATTTAACTAATTTCAAGTACAATATCTTAGAGAAAAGTATCCAAATGTCAGCCTTACCCAAGTAGTCATCCAGAGAAAACTTGTCATTGTCCCATATCTGAATGACCAGTCTGGGTGGGACCCGAAATTCAGTTTGGTCAATACTCCAGAAATGTTCCTAAAATGCCAAGAGGAACAGACAAGCCAAAATGACACTGATTACTGGGCTCTTAAAACCCTCCCCTTGGGCCTCTTGAAAATGCAACATCAAGGCACGGGGCCTCTTGTCTCCTTTGCATCCCCACCCAAAATCCCATCTTCTAGCCTGCTGGTCACGCCCCATGTGTATGTAAGGCAGGCAGGCGCCCCAGGAAATCTCACCACCACCAGCTGGGCAACAAAAAGGTTGTCTGAGGCAGTTCCCAAACAGAAGGTTTCCTGCCACGTTTCTATCAGTGTGACTTCCTGCTGCCACTCCTGGGGTTTGTGGGGGGTGGTGAGGGTAATTCTGTCTCCTAAACACGATGGCCTCGTTAGATTATCGTCCCAAAGCCAAGCTGTTCTAGGCCAGACCAAAATATCCCCTGCTGGGGTGTTACTTCTGCCCAGCAATCTCCCCCCGCCCCACCTCCAACCGTCCCAGGGATGTCTGAGCACACTCATTCCACGTGGGGGTGAGAGATGGCGGCCCACATTTCACTCTTATCAGTGCAGATTTAAAATTGCTGGCATTTGTGGTTTTTGAAAAATATTGCTAAAACTAAGACCCTCTCTGATCCTTCGGACTCGAGTTAGGTGCAGAGAGGATGGGGTAAGGTTCCTCCAGGTTCTCACCTCTGGTCCCTGCCTCTGCTCAGACAGTATCAGCCAAGGATCATGACACCTCCATGGCCTGATTACACCTAAGTTCCTCTGGCCCCAGAAGAAAGGGAATTCCCCCAATACTTCATGAATTTGAAGGAAGATTATTGGGTTGTTGGTTTTTCAGATGACAGTCTGAGATGTTTCCCTTTGCAGGACTTAGAGGCCTGGCTCTGAGGGGCCGAGAAGCCCACTCCACCTTTGTCTGGCCTCACCCGACTCTCCTGTGTGGGGTTACTCAGGATGCTGAGAGGTCCAGCTTAGATATGAGTAAACAGGAAAGGAAACTTTACCTAAAGGCCTAACTGACCCCAAACCCCTCACCTTCCCCCCGGTCTGTCTCAACATTTGAAATATGCATGGTTCAGCACCAGGATGAACCTCTGCATCTTTAAAAAAGTGCCCTTGGAAGGCATTCATCTCACCTAAATGGAAAAAGTGCTCACTAGAGCATCAGCAGCAGGTAGGGCCTGGCCTGCTGGGACGGGAGGGGGCTGTATTCTGATCCACGTGTAGGAGGAAGAGGTGACTGGGGCAGAGCTAGGAAAAGTTTATGGAATATGGTTGGGAGGGGAAATGGGACAAGGGCCTATGAAAGACAGCTGTTGTTATTACCTGCCCCACAGATTTCTCTTAGAGGTTCTGTTCCTCCAGTCCATGTAGTTTGGGGAGGACTGACTTCATCCTTGACTCCAGAGCTGCACCAGTCAGGGTACTGCATCCCTGGGCACCATTGGCTGGCTCAAAGAGGGGCACTCAGCCTCAGACAGGCCAGCTCTGGGGTCCAATCTCAGAACCCTGGTTGGCGCCTTTGGGGACTTGATCTCTCTCTACTGAGACCTGCTGGTAGCCACCCTACCTCCACCAGGGAGTGAGGCCTATGGGTGAAGGCAGAGCAAAGGGGTGGAGGAGGTGACCGCAATTTCTAAAGACATCAGTTCAACCTGGGCTCCAGGCGTTCCTTAAGCCAGTCAACCCTGGCCTTTTTAGTAATGTGAACCAATAAATCACATTTTTGGTACAAGCCAGTTTGAGTTGAGTTCTATAACCCAGTCTTTTAAATTAAGACCAGGAGGGCCCTGAACCCTCATGGAAGTGCTCCCGAAAGAAGGAAGGCAGATGCTTAAGTTTAATAAGGAAGGTAAGTGGGAAACTGCACCTACATTAATATTTTGCCTCTGGCTAGCTAGTCCAACAGTTCTCTTTATCAGGGGAAGAAATCGGTCTCCCATGACATAAGTATATACTTAGGTTGGGGTATGTATAGACACAGAGGGTCTTTTACCAGATCCTTCCCCCAGCTGCCAACATGTCAGGAGAAGAAAAGCTGTCTTCCTTTTACTCCTAACTACACAAATACCTACTAGAGTTGTGTGACCCTGGGCAAGTATCTGCACCACTGGGGTCTCTGAATCCCCACCTTACCAAGAGGGAGCTGGACCTATGACCTCCAAGGTGCTGAGCACCTGCGACCTTTTCTGAGTGTCCACATTAAGAAAGACCCATGACATCCCCGCCCCACTGGCACATTTCAGAACTCACTTTTTTAGCAACGAGACAGAGCTGTTCAGCTGGGAGGTAGTCAAAAGGGAAGACAAATCTCCAGTTAAAGTTCCCTTCGCCATCCAAGGATCTGTAATGGACATCTGTTTTCTGTTTGTTTTCTTCATTGCCAGGAATCCAGCTGAAAAGCAGGAGCAAACAGACTTAGCTTCATGTGATTGACAAGTAATCTAGCCGCAAAATAGTGCAGTGATTAGGAGAGTGAAGGGCAGGAGAATTAATGCACTTTTCTTGGGCAGGTTCCAGTTATCTACGGAACTGGGGAGGCTGGGAGTGGTGATTTATGAAGGGAAGGCACTCTGGTGCATCCAACACAGGTTGTAGCCAAATAAAATAGAATTCCTCTAAAACCAGAGCAGGAAACCCTTTAGACTTCAGTTAACAGGGATAAGGTGAAATTTTCTGGAAAATATCAACAACTTAGCTTCTATTTTGGGAATGGTGAAGCTTGCCGGCTACGATTTTAGTCTCCCTAACTATAACTCATTGCTGTCTGTCATCACCGCTGATAGGCTCAATGAATGTGGGTTAGTTCAAAATTTCAGCATTTCCTTTCCCATATTTCACTTAAGCAAACAAAACAGGCACGACTCAAGTAATCTTACAGCTTCCTTTTTAAATTCTTCTTAAATGTACTATGATCACATTAATTGAGATGAGCGAGGGAGATGTAAGCTGCTGCATCCATACTCCTATCTATGAAAATTCATTTCTACCAACAAGTGAACATCTTAACTTTTGACATTTGGAAAGTTCTCTTTGGCCTGTGCCTGACAGACGGGTTAGAGGGATGAATGAGCATGTCTGGGAGAAAGTGTTACCACATCCGCCAACTATGGGGAAGACTTCTGGTTTGGAACAAAAGTGGTGGAATGCATGGATCTGAGTACCGACTACACATGAGCATCAACTGGGGCAGCTTTCAGAAATACTGCTGCCTGGACCCCCTAGATAGAGACGGTCAGTAGGAGGCAGGCCTGGCTGTGAACCTGCTCTGCCATCGACTCTCTGAGCTTCATTTCCCACCTGTAAAACGAGGTTAATGATACGTGCTTCCTTCACATGGTCAGCCTGAGGAGAGAATGTGAAAGGCCAGAGTGGGAAGAGGGAAATCCTTAACACATGTTCAGGATCAGCTGCTACGAACCAGGTATTAGCATGCCTTAGTTTATTCTTTCCAGCTGATAACTAGCTCCATCTCACAGATGAGGAAACTGAGGTTCAGAGAGGATCTGCGTCTCATATATCCAGTAAGGGACAGAATTAAGTGTAACTCCCAGGTCTATCTGACTCCTAAGTACAGGATTATTACTCCACCTCAAAGGACCATGGAGACTAGAAAGTCATGCGCTAATACTGGGTCCTATTAGTAGTAGTGGTATTAATAGCAGTCGACTGGTAATTTTACTTTTTCTCGTCAACTGACTAACCAAGTAACTGAGTTGAAATATTCCTTTTGACAATTAACGTTTAAGCTTTTGAACTAGCTCAATGAAGAGAGACTACACTTTTTGGCTATGACCGTGGTAGCTTCAGCTTATAACTCAACCCTAATTGGCACCATCATCCTTCCCCAGATGGCTCACCCCTGTAGCTCTTCCCTCTCCTTTCTTATGAATCTTTTCACATTTTAATTTGAAAACAAGGTAAACAGCCACTCTTGGTGTATGTACTTGTATGTAATACCCATGTGGGTATAGTGCTAGGCATGTTATTTGTGCATTATTCATCCTTTCACATACAGTATTTAGACTTTTCATTCCAAATGTGACACGGTACTTTAAGTTTTTTAATATTTTGGCCACACCATGCAGCACATGGGACCCCAGTTTGCTGACTAGGGATTGAACCCAAAACCCCCTGCTTTGGTAGCGTGGATTCCCAACCACTGGACCACCAGGGAAGTCCTGACATGGTATTTTAGGTTGTGTTTTATTCTTTGATTACCAGAGTTATCTCTCAGTCCAGTATTACTTGAGTTTGTTTCCCTGATTGGAAAAAAAATGCTTATGATAGTCAAATAAATTTGCATATATATAATTAGCCAGAATTAATTTTCCTTGGGGAATGGTAATAATATCCTGAAATGAGAAAGAATAATGAAGTACTTGATGAAACATTCCCTGTGTAGAGTGAACCTAAATGACAATAATTATGTCTTTAACAAAGGTTTGATTGAAGGCCACTTGGGATCATAAGTGAAACTTTATTCTCACTTTATGAATACATTAAATTTCAACAAGTCTTTATCTTTTACATATCAAGGAACCAAACTCAATTCATGTGGAATAGTAAGTTTATAGTGTGATTGTTAATTTTATGTGTCAATGTGACTGGCCATGGGGTGCCCAGATTAAACATTATTTTGGGGTATGTCTATGAGAATGTTTCTGGATGAGACTAGAATTTGAATCAATGGACTGGGTAAAGTAGATGGCCCTCCCAAATGTAGGTGGCACCATCCAGTCTATTGGGGACCTAAATAGAACAAAAAGACAGAAGAAGGAGGAATTTACCTGCTTTTTCTGTCTCACTGATTGAACCAAGACATCTTGGGTCATCTCCTCCTGACCTCAGGCTGGGATATACACCATGGGCTCCCCTGATTCTGAGGCTTTGAACTCAGGCTGAATGATACATCCAGCTTTCCTGGGTCTCCAGGTTGCAGGTGACCAGTCGTGGGACTGTTTAGCCTCCATAATGAATCTCTCCCCCCTGTCTTTGTTTCCCTGTCTTTCCCTCTTTCTACACACACACACACACACACACACACACACACACGTCCTACTTGTCCTTTTTTCTGGTGAATCCTGGTTAATGCACACAGTGTTTACTATCTGCCAGGTGCTATCCTAAATGCTTTGAGTAACCCAGTCTTCTGAATATTCCAGAGTGGTGGATACTGTCATTATCTCCATTTTACAGATGAGGAATAGTGAGTTTGCTAACTTGCCCAGCTAGTAGGGAAACCACCAGATTTCAATTCAGCTAATTTGACTCCAGAGTTTGACTTCCTAATCCTTGGGTTCTGTATACATCATCGGTGTATAACACAAAACTGACACCAACATGGATTATTTGGAATTGAATTATGCAAGTAACAGAATAATGAACACCTATGACACTTTACACATTGGATGCAGGCACTCAGTAAATATTGGTGGAATAAATGATTTAAAAAAAAAAGCTTTAATGTTTCTTCTTTTCCATGGATGTTAACTTCAGGTAATATATTAAAAAAAAACCAAAAACCTTGGGAGCTCTACTTCTGTCTCTAAGCCTAGTTACTCAAAGTATCAAAAAGGAATAAAGATGAACTGCATGACTAAAAAGTCTCATAAATAAAAAATCTGCTTGCTAACTAAACAAAACCTTTTTTTTCTTATAGGTATCAGATGCCGCTGCTCATAAATAACATCCATACAGGCTTTTCTTTCTGTTCTCTCTCTCTCTGTCTCCCTGGAGCTTTCTTCCTAAGCAATGGCAGGCGGGTTCTTTACCACTAGCACCACCTGGGAAGCCCAGTAAGACATAATGTCTTCAATAATCAAGATCCTATAATGGACACCCCATAATGGAACACTCATGAAGGAGAGTCTGCTTTGTTCTCTGAGTCTTTCAGAGGCTCCTGCATGCCAGCCTTACCCTTTCACATAGATGTCACTCATTTCCTCTCCTGTGATGCTTTTCTCATCCAGGACAACATCCTTGGTATTCCAGATAATCACACGCAGGTAGTATCTACGAGAAGCACATTTTGAAGGTGGTTTTTCTTTTCAGGTCCTGAACCAAGACCCCAGTGAGATACAGCAGGGTCTCAAAATTACTTACTTCTTGGCTTTCCGGGGTGTGATGTTGAAAGGAGGGCCTGGTGGCCCCAAATTCTTGGGGAAAACATCCACCCACATCTGAAGTCTTCCCTAAACCATTCAAAAATGAAAAGAGAAATGAAGTTACATTATGGGTGGTAGAGACTACAATCTTCTTTCATACATCTTCAGTGAAACTAGTGCAGGTCTCCTAATTTAATGGAAGGCAAGAAAAATGGAGTAAAAGAGCAAATCAAGATGAATCTTACAACTTCAGTGTCACTTAGGCCATCCACCCTCCATTCTCTCCCAGGAGTGCCTACTTTATCATAATCTGAGTCTTCCCTGGTTAATAAAATGAGGGGCTTGCCATCACTAACACAACCCCAAACACACATACTCCCTCTTACAGTGACTCAGAACAGTTGTCACACCATCTCTCCTCCATCATCAGACTGTCTACTTGCTATCATTGTCAGTTTTGTGACACCCAAGGGTTTCTCCACTTACCTTGGGAGAGAAAATCAAAATAATGTAAAAATGTACTTAATTTTGTAAAAGAAAAATAGCCGCACTTTCAAAGGAGAGACTCAATGTGAAAAATATTACCATTCACCAAACCGAGGGCTCCCTGCATTGGCTTGCTAGGGCCCACTGCCTGGAAGGGGGCTTGCAGGAACGTGGAGGGTGAAAGCCTGGACTGACGCTTGTGCCGCCATCTTGATGAGCTCCCCTCACCTCCCTTTATATCTTTGATGGCTACAGACCAGGCCCATTTATCTGACTGGAATATTCTTCCAGACAGCCTAGGAATGCCGTTAACACACTCTATCAACCATACAAACCAATTTAAGTTCCGCAGACTGTTTTTGGATGTTCTGTATACTCTGCCTTCATGACAAAAACAGATTGGTCTTTAAGAAAGTTGCCAAGGAAACCACTAGGTTGGCTTCCTAATGCATTGTGATCAAAATGAATTAACTGGGGCTCTTGGAAAGGGATATATTTTACTGTGATCCTTACTCTCTTCCAACTAATCTCGAGGGCTCAAGGGTCTAGCATACATCAAGAAATTAGCAATCTCCTCATTAGCTGTGTCTCCTAAGACCCAGCCACAGTCTGTCCAATGTGTAGGTAGAGGTGATGGAAGTATTGGTGGATGCCCAGGGAGAAATCTTCCTTGCTTTGTTACGTCTTAAGACTATTCATTTGAGAGGTGAGAGGGGGAAGAGGAGGAGAAATGGGCTCTTTGAGGGGAAGGAAGAATAATAAGAGAAGGAAGATATGAAAATAGGGAACAGAATAAAAGTGAGTGACAAAACAACCTAGTAAGCACAGCCCAACTTGTACTCACTTCTTAAGAGACCACGGTTCTGCTATCCATATCAACAATATTTGCACCCATTATATTAATATTTCTTAAAGTGTGATTTCCTAACCATCTGCATCAGAACCTTTCCGGATACTTGTTACAAATTCAGATTCCTGGCCCCACCCCAGACTTACTGAATCTCTGCAGGCATGGTCTGGGAATCTTCATTCTAATAAGCTTCCACATAGACTATCCTGTCATTTTCCATGTCTCCCCTTGCTTCTCTGGGAACTGCCCTTCCCCCGTCACGATCCACATGTGCCTGTGACGACCCACCCTGTGCACTGTACCCTGTCCTCCTGGCTACAGCTCAGTGTCTAGTGGTGGATGACGGGACCAAGTTAGGGCAACCCATCCTTTCCACATTTGGAAGCAGGTGGGGCTACATTATAATATACAAAACTCAGAAACCGTCCACAATATTCTGACACATCGGAAGGTGCTCACAGGAAAAGTGCAGGCTAGAGGAGACTCAGAAACAGACAAAAGACAGGGCAAGATCCTGGCCCAAGTTTGTTCTGAGTCACTGTTACTCTCCTGTCTGGATTTAGTGAGTTACCTGAAAATTCTTACAATAAATCCCCCTCGTGTATGCGTGTATGTGTGCGCTCAGTCACCTCAATCATGCCCAACTCTTTGCGACCCCATGGACTGTAGCCCACCAGGCTCCTCTCTCCATGGGATTCTCTAGACAAGAATACTGGAGTCGGTTGCCATTTCCTACCCCAGGGGATCTTCCCGACCCAGGGATTGAATCCACATCTCCTAGGTCTCCTGCACTGGCAGGCAGATTCTTTACCCACTAAATTCCCCTCAGGAATGCAGCTAATCTGAGCTTCATTTCTATTTTTCATATAGCTTAAAGTATCCAAAAGAATAAACAAGGCAAGTCTGTGTCAGCTACTGCCACCACCTTTGGGGTGTGGGTGATGCATGTTCAGAAGTGGAGAGCGCTTTACCTGGGAGATGTTAGGCTGGAAGCTGCTGTGCAAAGTCCTCGTTTCCACGTGTTCAGGAACCAGCCCCTGAGTCCTGAGGATGTGAAGGGCGAGGCGCTCCTCGGGGGGCCCAAGGTGCCGGTGCAGGATTTTGTTTGCTTCTGCAATTTTTTTTTTTTAAAGGACAGTGAAACAGGGACGGACATCCAGAAACAGTTCAGCCTTGAGGGATTCTCAGCACTTCAGCCCAGACTTTGCAAAACACAGTCAGGCAGTGCCAGTGTGTGAATGTGAACTGCAGCCTGTGAAAGAGTTGTTGATAGAAACAGCCCCTGACCAGAAGCCTTGCCCAACCAAGTTCATTCCTGACTTGTGGACTGCAAATAGCAGAGAGATCAAAAACACTCCAAACTGTGTAAGAGCAACCCCCATTTATGCTGGTGTCAGGGGCTCATGGCCAGATTCCTGTGCAGTTAGGTGTGGCCATGCAAACAAGGTAGGCTAGACTCTAACGTAGGTGGAAGTGATAGGTGTGTCCTTCAAGGTCCAGCTCGTAATACCCTCTCATGTAGGATCACCTCTGGCACCTTCTCTTCTGAATGCAGAAGAAAACGGTGACCTTAGAACCCCGAGGTGACGATGGGCAGAGCTGCAAGTTGAAAGAGCCTGGCCCATGAAGGACTGTTTGGAAGAGGACCACCCACCTGTAGGAGTACCTGTTTTGAATTTATGAGAAATAAACTTCTATTGTGTTAAACCACTAACATTTTTAAGCTTAACTGTTACAGTAGCTAGCTAGTATCACTGTGGCATTTAAAAAAACAGACTCCCAAATTTTCTGTCACTCCTTCCATTGAGAATTGGGGGGTCTAAGTCCTCTCCTTTGAATCTGCAGACCTATTTGACCACTAAAGAAAGGATGCTGTGTTACTTCTAAGGCTAAGCATGAAAGACCACATGGGTCTTCCTGGATCACTTGCTCTGAGGGAAGCTGCCAGCCATGTAAGGAGCCTGGGTGCCCAGATAGCACCCTATGGTAAAGGCCTGGGTAGGTGCTCTGGTCATCAGGCCAAGGTGAGCTCCCAGCCAAGGGTCATCCTGGGCATCAAGCCTTCAGGTGACTGCAGCCCCGGCCAACATCTGACAGCAGTCAACTGCCACTCAAGTGAGAAGTGCCCAGGTGAGCCCTTCCTGAATGGCTAACCCACAAGACTGTGAGCAAAACAAAATGGTTGTTATATGGGGAAAGACTCTAAAAAAGAGTGGATATACATATATAACTGATTCACTTTGCTATACAGCAGAAACTAACACATTATAAATCAAATACACCAATACAACTTTTAAAAAACACAAAATGGTTTTTTTCAGCAGCTAAGTTTTGGGATGATTTGTTATGGGGCCAAAGTAATGGGAACAACCCTGTTTGATACAGCTTTTGGGGGGTGTTGTTTGATTGTTGGGGTAGTTGTCTCCATGAGACCATGTTACTTGCCAGTTTATTTCCAATGCCCTTTGCAAGTTCTGATGTAAACAGCATCATTCATTAAACATCTAATAATCCCTGATATTGACCAAGTCTTCAAGTCTTCTTTCAGATAGAAAGACAAATACAGTTTCTTACAATGCCAGGAATAAACAGTTGAGGATCAGGAAGCACTTTCATTCCCGTGTATCTTTGTTCAGCTTTCTCCAGATATCCCATGTGCCCTCAAAACCAGCCTCATGCCAGCCCCTCTGGAAAACCCTCTTCCCTACAAAACACTGAATCATGCCACAACTCTTACATTCTATTAAGCTGATTTCAGTCTATGTCATAATGCAGTTTGCTGTTTATGTGTCAGGACAGACTGCATTATAAATTACTGCTCAGGAAAGAGCAAGACCCCAAGTTCGGACATGAACCAGATGTGAACTCAGCAGATTCTTCATTAGCCCCCAGCATCCCTGAGCCTTCTCAGGGTTGGGAGAATGATGGAATAATATTGGAAGAGAAATTCTTGCCCTACCATCTGAGCACTTCTGAGCTAATTATACATCACATGGAAATAAGTTAATTATCAGAACTTCGTGTTCAGAGCTCAAATAGCTATGACCTAAAAAGGTCAAGTGAAACATAAGCCAGACAAGAAAACGTGTCCATTTTGACACCTGACATGACTGTAAAACTCTAGCATAATGGGGCTTTTGTTAGACAGTCATGTGCGTGGAATTCCCTGTGGTGTCAGGGTACTGCTCTGCCCACCCCCTCCGTAACGCAAACCCAGCAGCAAACATGTGCTGCTACACCTTGCAACCAGCCTGCAATCCATGGCAGTGTGCTTACCAAATTCATCTAGGCTGTAGTCTTTTCCTCCATATCTGATGCTACTTCCATCTTCCGAAAGAACAGGCGGTGGGAAGCCTTTGAATCTGGCCACATTTTGAAGCAACTGTGTTGGTTTCAATTGATCTCGCCAGGTGTTTACTCCAGAACTGTGAATAATAATGCCACACTCAGAGTTACCGCAGGGCACACAAGTTCTTCTTAGATTCATACACACACATACTTAAAGGCACATTCGTGTAATGGGGGTAATGGGGAATGCACTCTAGACATTGGCTTTTGCCTAGAAATCTACTTAGGATTTAGAGACTTAAAATCCAGAGTTATTTTGGCCTTCGCCAACTGGTCCTCCCCCCATCTCTGGCCCTCTGTAGATAATGAAGAGTTTGAGATCACCATAATCATAATAGGCAAACATAAATTAGAAATCACAAGCTATATCTCATTGGATGATACAGAGGGACACTGTTTAGCACTCAGGGAAGCAGGATCACCACAAAACTGATCAGTGTGTGGGGAGGGGCAGGGAATTTCCACCGTCAAACACTGCTAGCTCTCCGTCCGTGGCATCACGGAGAGAGGGGTAGGAAGGAGGGGAGGGGAGGGACTGGCTCTGCGGGCTTTGTCACCTGTGCCATCCTCACCGAGCACTGTACTGCCCCAGGGGCCAGTGTGGCATACAGATGCCAATGTGAATAGCGCCCCCTGCAGTTGTGCAGTGCTACGGCCCTGCTTCTTCCTAAGCGTTAGTCACTCAGTCGTGTCTGACTCTCTGGAACCCCATGGACTGAAGCACACCAGCCTCCTCTGTCCATGGTATTCTCCAGTCAAGAATACTGGAGTGGGTAGCCATTCCCTTCCACAGGGGATCTTCACCATCTGAGCCACCAGAGAAGCCCAATTCTCCCTCCTGACTTAAAGGATCCGAGGCTCAATGAAGACAGGCTTGAGGTAGAGCATCAGAGCTTCGCCAGTACTATCGTTAGATGGAACCGTCAACGTTTACATCCAAAGCCACTTACATACAGTACTGCTCAGGAATGCCGCAGTGGGACCCAAACCGGGAAAGGAATCTGTTTTCTAGATCAATAATCGTTTCTCCTACTTTTTCATCACGGGTAAAGGTGTCATAATCGTAGACAGAAATTTTCAGATCCTTTTCTTGAGGTAAGTAGCAGCTCAGTTCATACATTCTGAATAAATGAAAGTGAGATTAGAATTGCACGACCCCCCCCTGCCCCCCAGGTGTCTTGCATACTCCATAGCTCTGCACAGACTCTCTGGGCCATGGGAGGAGGATGCCATGGCCGGGATAGCAAGGTGGGTGGTGGGTGACAGGTGGTGCTTGAGAAGTACCACACATCAGGAATAAGAACAACAACAGAGTATATACTTGCTCAGGAGAAGATCCGGGGCTTTAAGTGCCCAAGGAAAATCCCAGTTTTGCTGCTTACTAGCTGTGGGACCCTAGGGCAACTACTTAACGTCTTTGTGCTCTGTTTTCTCATCTGTAAAATGGGGATAATAATCCCTACCAGCTCATGTTGTTGTAAGGGTCAAGGGAATAAATGTTTAGAAAGCATTTGGTATGAGGGCGTTACTCAAAATTCACTAGCAATAATAATAATGTTATTATACATTAAATAATACTTATTGTTAAGAATTATAGTAGTATTAATATTATTAGCACACATGCCTATTTCCAGGGCACCCAGGCATCTCTACCCAACTGGGGATCAGTAATGCACAAGCACCCTGATTTATAACCCCCTATCTGTGTCCCCTTTTTTGTCTCAACAAGAGGCCATTACACCATGGAATATCCTGGGCTAACCCCACGGGAGCATGGGGGTCTGGAGGAGGGCAATGGAAAGCTTCCAAGAAGGCTCCCTCTCTCCTCCTAGGCTCTCTGGCTCTCCACTGATTCTTGAAGGCTTTCCTATAGTATCCGTATGAAAGCACAGACCCTTCTGAGAGACCAGCAGATAATCACAGTAGTTTCTGTGGCAGGTGAGCAATGTGGCGCCAGTTCTGAGAGGGTAATGACTACGGCGTGAACTCCGGATGGCCGGGGTTTGGCTCTGTACTTGCACACAGAGGGGCGGGTCCCCTCGCAGGTGCTCAACAAACTCTGCACCACAAATTGTGAGAGGCCCCTCAAATCTCTCCTCTCCCCCTGTGCCTCTGCCCCTCCTCCTGTCACTCTGGTGTGTGGCCCGGTTCTTGCCCAAAGAGCCAGAACTATTAATCTCTGGAATAGAAGGGTGTACATCAGTGGGGTTCTGGAGACAAGCTTCCAGGGGTCTCCTAGACACATCTCAGTGACTTCCCCAGACTTCTGCAGCCAGACAGGGCCTGCAAAAGGCAGACAGCCCAGGAGAGAAGGGGCTGTAGTCCTGACTAGACCGTATCCACACATGCCCCCAAATTCCATTGCTGAATCCCAAGGGACAGGTAATATGTGTCTGTTGAGAAAAAGAATTCTTTGCTCAAATAAGGCTGAGAATCCCTTCTTCTGGTGTTCATCTGGGCAAACTGAAGGTTCTGAGAAATCCTGCAGTTATCTTTTTAACCCAAGCATCCTGGTTTGATTAAGAAATATGCTTTTCCTTGGAACACCAATTAACATCTTTCTGGAAGACTAACACTCCATTGAATGTGATGTGATAACAATACCGTGCACATAGCAAAGTATGCTCTTTCCTGAATCTCTGTCCCAGAATTCCTCAGAGTCTCTGCTGAGAAGAAAGTCACCCGGTAAGACTGAGGCCAGGGCCTGGAGCCTAGGAGGGGTTGCGGAGCTGGGGTCTCCCTGACTCCACCCTGCTGGATGGAGCCAATTCTGAGTTCGCCAGATGGGGATTGGCCATGTGGAGCCTGACGGCATCACTTCCTCCTGAGGCGGCTTGAGCAAGACTCTTCCTGCCACTTAATTAAGCTTGCGCTTGGCTTCTCCAAGACAGGGCTGCTTTCCTCCCATAAAAGCTGGCTTTCCCTGCTTCCCTGTCTCCCTCGCATGGGGCCCTCCTTCCTGCCCTGCATGCCTTTTCCTGTCTAGACCTCAGGGCTGGATCAGCGGAAGAAAAGGAAAACGATCATATTGCCATGCCAGAGGATTATTTCCAATGCCTGGCTCCGGCACCCGGCCCCGGGGTGTGCAGCACAGAGGGGGTGTCTGTGTGTTGGGGAGGGATGTGTGTGTGTGTGTTTGTGTAGCTGTGGGTGTGTGTGTGTGCGCGTGGGTGGATGTGGGTGTGTGTGCACACTCACAAGTGAGAGAGGGAAGGAATGTGTAAGGGTACCATCCAACACACATGAGAAGCAGCAGATGGGCAGGATAATAAAGCCAGAATTTAAGATACCAGCCACACGTCAAATAAAAACAAAGTATTCTCCTTCTCGGTAGTGTTCTGGGGAAAAACAACACTGTGCAAATGTTTTTTGCAAAGAACATTTTTCTACAGGTGATGTGAAAGTTGCTCAGTTGTGTCTGGCTCTTTGTGACCCCATGTACTGCAGCCCGCCAGGCTTCTCTGTCCATGGGATTCTCCAGGCGGGTAGCCGTTCCCTTCTCCAGGGGATCTTCCCAACCCAGGGACTGAACCTGGGTCTCCTTCATTGCAGACTGATTCTTTACTGCCTGAGCCACCAGGGAAGCCCTGCAGGTGATGGCTTGGCCATAAGCATGAAGCAGTACGGCGGTGGTTGGGAAAGCCTGGGGCTTGGTCAGGATTTCTCCCCAAGTTTAGGCTTCCCCATGTACCAGCTCCATGCACACAGCTCGGGCGCCCTGTTTCCCTCCCTGTGACGTGGGGCCGTGACCCCCTGCCCTGCCAGCTGCAGGGTCTGACACTGAGGTGGAAATCAGACGGCGGAGGCTGCAGGGTGCAGCCTGGCAGCCACGCAGACCCTGCAGTCAGGTGGCCGGGGCATGGGTCCCGGTTCTGCCACTCCCCAGAGGGGTGAGTTGGGTGCTCATTCCCTTTGTGCCTCAGTTTCCTCTTTGTCAGTAGGCCCTCAGAGTGGTGAGATTCTTGAGATATTTTCTATGAAGGGCTCGCTATAGTGCAAGCCCTCAGTAAAAGCTCAGCAAATAGTAGTTTAGTCACCCAGTCGTTTCTGACTCTTTGTGACACCATGGACCGTAGCTCGCCAGGCTCCTCTGTCCATGGGATTTCCCAGTCAAGAATACTGGAGTGGGTTGCCATTTCCTTCTCCAGGGGATCTTCCCAACCCAGGGATTGAACCCGCATCTCTTGCATTGGCAGGCAGATTCTTTACCACTGAGCCACCAGGGAAGCTTGTAATAGTAGCTATTAGTAAATGTGGAAGGAGTTCATAGCTGACAAAAGCTGGTCCTCTTTAGAGGTCACTTGGGTTTGCCTTACCCCTGAGAAGGTTCTGATGAGATCAGTGTAACCGTGCAGAAACAAATGTCAGATGGCAAGGATGAAGATAGTAATGCTATTTCAAGAATCTTCTGGAACAGGAGACAGGGAGCAGGACATCTGATGCCATCACTTTCTTCCCCCTTCTCCGTTTTTGGTAACAGAGTCAGTAACACATACCCTGGCTCAAAACAATGGAATCAAAGCATCCCAGACAAGAGAGTTCAACAGGATTGGGGTGTGAGAACCACCCTGTCACTCCACGGAAGTCACTGCCTACTCTTCTTGTCTAGAAGCCACAAACTCTCTGGACTTCTGGGCCTCCTAACATCCATGTCCTGTTACCCCTGCCCCCAGGTCTTAGAGCAGGTCTCTCAGACTTGGTTTAATTTTCTTCATGGCACTTTTTACTTTCAAGAAATGCTTTTATTTATGTATTTACATATTCATTATCTGCCCCACTGACTTGGATATTTGAATAGTTCATAGACATAGTTTCACAGCTTTCAAGAGCAAAGCTTGGCAGCACATACTGCATCCTTAGCATGGAGGCCATGAAGAAAAGAACCACAGAAAAACGTTAGGAAATATCTGTTACCTGCCGAACACCGGGTTGAGCGTGTTGGGGATGTAGTTGTCTCGGTCTTCGATTACTTTTTTGCCCAGAGTTATTTTTATGTAAGGGTCACACTGTGGGGATGAAACAGAGGACAGGTTATGTCACTGTGGGGTGCCCACTTAAGTCAGTTTCTGGGACAGACTCAGATGTGACTCGTGATGAGAAGGGGCAACCTCAGATCAGGTCTGGGTAGTGCTCCCTCTTGGCGCCATGCAGCCAGCATGCCTTTGGAGGAAAGGCGGTGGCCGGGAGCAGTGACAAAGTAGTTCTCTGAGGTCACATCTGTAAAATGAGAAGGATGATCCAGCGGCTCCAAAGCCCCTTCCCTTCAAGCTCTTAGGTAAATACCCATTGGGACCATCCTCCTGAACAGATTGTTTTGATAGAGTATCTTTCCCCTCCAGAGATAACAGACGCCCAGAAAGAAGGAACGTGACAATTATGGTGGTTGATGACTGTAATTATCTTGCTACAGGAGAAGGCCCCACACCCAGACTCTTACCAGGCCATTGTTGTCCTGGGGCTGGAGCTCTAAGCCTCGAACAATGTAAATCCTAACCGTGCATTCCTGTGGGACGCTGTCAGGTAATTCCCGAAACTGCCGGGGAGGGGCCGGCACGCTGGGGTCATCCGACAGTGGGTAGATTCTGAAGGAGCCCTAGGAGAGAGACACACAGATGGAGCCGCAGGGCCCTGGGTGACCGGAGCAGAGGGCTCAGGGCAGTGTAGTCCCCCCAGGACGTGAGGGATGGCCACAGAGGGCTGTGGGACTGGGGGAGGGAGGACTGCTTTTGTGAAAGTTGTGGTGTGCTTGGCATGTTTCTGATGGGGAAAGTGAAGGGTGATAAAGTAATTAATAGATCACAGGAGAGAAGAAAGGGCAGAGCTGAAGCCAGGAGGCCTGGCAAAAACCCAGGGGAGACATGGAAGTGGCTTGGACCAATATGATGGCAAAGGAGGTGGTAAGAGTGAAATTCTGCACATTTTTTGAAGACAGGAGTAAGAATGATTATTTTTTAAACCCAATAAAATACTAAGGTGATTTCCCTTTTTTTTTTTTTTTGCATTACTGCATAAACCCCCTTCCACTCCCAGGCAAACTCCTGTTCATCCCTCAGGTCTCAGTTGAAAAGTGTCACTTCTTCCAGGAAGCCTCCCTGACTTCCCCTGGGTTGGATGAGTTTCCTAACATCATCTTCTAACACAACATTCATCCCTATTGCAGCAATGACATCTGCTTCACTGAAAGTGAAAGTCGCTCAGTTGTGTCTGACTCTTTGCGCCCCATGGACTATACAGTCTATGGAATTCTCCAGGCCAGAATACTGGAATGGGTAGCCTTTCCCTTCTCCAGGGGATCTTCCCAACCCAGGGATTGAACCCAGGTCTCCCATGTTTCAGGCAGATTCTTTACAGCTAAGCCACAAGGGAAGTCCAAGAATACTGGAGTGGGTAGCCTATCCCTGCTCCAGTGGCTCTTCCTGACCCAGGAATTGAACCAGGGTCTCCTGCATTGCAGGTGGATTCTTTACCAGCTGAGCTATCAGAGTGTCATTACTATTTATTGTCTATATTCCTCACTAGATTTTCCTCACTAGACTGTGACCTTCCTGAAGGAGGGAGCTATTTCTTGTCTGTCACTATCTCCAGGACCTAACACTGGGCTGGGCATGAAGCTGGGGCACAGTAAGTGGGTTTTGAATGAGTGAGCCATCAGGTTAGCTTGAGAGGCTTTATATTTTATCTTGAAACCAGCTTATGTACAAGAGAAAGCACTAAAGTTGGATTCAGAACATATGGGTCTTAGGATCCAGCTACTTTCATTCAATAAAGCAGCATGAAGTGAGCACCTACCATGTGCCAGGTACTGGGGGCCCAAAAAATGAACTCAAGGAATCCAGTCTGGCACAGGGATGTTAAATAGGTTTGACTCTCATGCTGTCTTCAAACACTGGGGTGGAAGCTCTAATGACAAGGATTTTGAGACCACGTGTAGGGTAAACTGGTCTGATTGATTAGTAATGTCTGCTATTGAAAGGGTTAGAAGTAACATGGATTTGCTACCTGTGGTTGGAGGGAGGTGCAGTGGTGAAAGCAGATACTTATGATGTGAAAGGCGCTTTACTAGTGGTGGGGACCCAGGGAGCCTGGAGCAGGAGTGAGTCACCCTGCCAGGAGCAATCAGGGAGCACTTCACAGAGAATGTGACTTCGGAGCTGGCACTTAAAAGAATGAGTAGGAGTTTTTCAGACCTCAGAGCAGGAAGGAAGGGCATCCAGAGAATGAAGACCTGTCCCAAGGCTCCAAGTTGTGAGAGGACAGCATGGGTTTGGGGCTTGGAGAGGGTGTGGTGGCAGGGGAGACAAGAAGCTTGTGAAAGGCCAGCTCCACCCTAGGGAGGAGTTGAGACTTGACCAAGTGGAAACTCAAGCGATGCTTTCAAGTGGTCAAGAAACATGATCGGATTTGATTGTATCGAGGATGGACTGGATAGTGAATGAGATAGGGAACAAGGACAATGGATTGTAAAGGTGTTGTACTGATGATCCAACTGAAAGCCTGGGAGGGGGTGGGGGGAACATGTGTGTGTATGTGTGTGTGTGGTGGGGGGGGTGGGACTTAGAGAGACTGACTCTACAAGATTCAAGGCTGGTCGGCATCAGCAGGAAGACTGGCTTTGAGGATTCTGCCCCCAGTCCCACTGCCCTTTTCCTTGTTAGCATTTCCAAGCATCCTTCAGGTGTCAGAGGATAGGTCCCTGACCCAGAGACTGGTGGTCCTTTATCCTAGGTCTATAAAGAAAATAAAGATGGATTTTAAACAGGATAGAAACACATTTTACTCACCTTAAACTCCCCTACCACAGAAGGATCTTCATTCTCATCTGATTTGCCTCGAAACAGCTTGAAAGTATCTGAGAAGTCTGTCAGGCCCTCGAATTCCTCTACATCCTCTAGTTCACAATCATATATCTGCAAACCATCAACAGATTCTTAATTTCTCATTATAACACGGGTGGGATCTAAAATCAAAATGACTGACATACCAAACGCACACGAAATATGGATGGAGCAACTGGAACTCTCATATTGCTGGCTGGAGTGCATAATGATACAAACACTTTGGCAAAGTGTCTGGCAATTTAAATATCCAGCTACACTATGATACAGAGTTGAATTCCTAGATGTTCATCCAAGAGACATGAAAACATGTCTGCATGGTATAAGAATGTCCACAGCAGCTTCATCATCAGAGAATGGATAAACAAGTCATGATACATCCATACAATGGAATATGACTCAGCAATAAAAAGGGTCAAACTACTGATATACATGACATGACTGATCTCAAAACTACTGTCTTGGGCTATAGAAGCCACACACACAAAAATACACACACACACAAATATATATTGTATGGGTCCACTTATACGCAGTATGAAAACAGGCAAAACTGATCTGTGATGATGAAATCAGATCAGCTGCCTAAGAGGGTTGGCAGGTTGTTAGGAATTGACTGGAAAGGGGTACACAAAGGAGTTTTCTGGGGAGATGGGAATGTTTGTTGCCTTGTTTTGGTAGTGGTTTATGTAGGTAAGTATATATAATCATAACTCAATGAATTACTTTATTGTATGTAAATTATACCTTGATAAAGAGCTAGAAAAAGAGGAGGAGAAGCAAGGAAGAGAGAGAGGCAAAGGATGGACTGTGGGGCTGATCCATCAGACTAGTTTATTTCTGTAAATGAGAGGTTCTTTACATGCTGGTGTTTCTTAAGCTACATTGAGATGTTATGATAATCACAAGAAAGAATGTGGATTTTTTCACTTTGATGGAGAAAAAAAAATTTTTTTTTAACTTTTAATTTTGTATTGGGGGTATGGCCAACTAATAATGTTGTGATAGTTTCCGGTGAACAGCAGAGAGACTCAGCCACACATATACATGTATCCATTCTCACCCAAACTCCCCTCCCATCCAGGATGCCACATAACACTGAGCAGAGTTCCATGTGAGATAATTATTTTAATGACCTGATATTTCTCTTTTTAAAGTTTATCTTTCTACTATGCATTGTTCTGAAAATGTTAGCCTTCGCTTTAGCTTTACTACTAGAATAGTAGTACTGAATTCAGTAGTACTGAATAAAGAACTAGAAAACTCAAACCCTTAACAGAAAGATCATCCATAACCAGATCTGCCTAGTTCAAAAGCTCATCTCCCTCCTGGACACACAGTTGTGATTGTATGCTCCATGCATGTAAAAAAATCAACTGCTCAGCTAGTAAAACTGATGCCCAGAATGGAGGACAGAATGAAGCATGCTGATATTTCATGGTGTTTTGCAAGAGCACCGTGACTTCTAAGGTCTCCCTTGGTCAAACTGGAAAGCCGTTTACAGGCCTAATTAGTGCAGTGCCAACCCAATCCCAACCCTCACTCAGCCAGATGTTCCCAAGCCCCAAAGTGGCAGTCACAGAAACCATAAATCAACAGCTGTTGTCAAGCCCTGGAAATCTCAGCAAAGCCAAAATCCATCACAAGACGGCTCCCCCAGAGGTGCTCCTGGCCTCTCCCCCTCAGCCCCCACCATCAGACCTTTCAGACTTTCACTCAGCTCTGTCTGCGACCAGTTTTAACGCATGCTCATCCCCCACCCACAGTTGCATAGGCCCAGGTACCTTGAGTTTGGAATAACCTTTCTGAATGTATTGTCCACATTTTTCATGTTCCCCTGTGGAAGCATAAAATTTACTCCACCAGTCAACAATTTCTTCCTCCTAAAGAAAGACACATCAAAATGGCAAAACCTTAGTGATGACCTGGATTTCCAATCATTGCAGGAAAACTATGTAATAGAAAAGAGAAACAGGTGCTTCTGAACCTGAAAGAAGTGAGATTATATGACTTTTGTTTACATGCACCAAAACAATAAGAATTCTTCCACCTGGAAGCTGGAGGTGAAGTGATCCTTGGCCAATGAAATGTGTGCAGCTTTAATGGCCACAGCTATGCTGGGTAATTTTCTAACATTCTATGGATACAGTCTATTCATTTGACTGTTTTTACTCTTATCCTGTTGATATTTACATACCACCCTTATGGCAGAAAGTGAAGAAGAACTAAAGAGCCTCTTGATGAAAGTGAAAGATGAGAGTGAAAAAGTTGGCTTAAAGTTCAACATTCAGGAAACTAAGATCATGGCATCTGGTCTCATCACTTCATGGCAAATAGATGGGGAAACAGTGTCAGACTTTATTTTTGGGGGCTCCAAAATCACTGCAGATGGTGATTGCAACCATGAAATTAAAAGACGCGTACTCCTTGGAAGGAAAGTTATAACCTACCTAGACAGCATATTGAAAAGCAGAGACATTACTTTGTCAACAAAGGTCTGTCTAGTCAAGGCTATGGTTTTTCCAGTGGTCATGTATGGATGTGAGAGTTGGACTGTAAAGAAAGCTGAGTGCCAAAGAATTGATGCTTTTGAACTGTGGCATTGGAGAAGACTCTTGAGAGTCCCTTGGACTGCAAGGAGATCCAACCAGTCCATCCTAAAGGAGATCAGTCCTGAATATTCATTGGAAGGACTGATGCTAAAGCTGAAACTCCAATACTTTGGCCACCTGATGCGAAGAGCTGACTCATTTGAAATGACCCTGCTGCTGGTAAGATTGAGGGCAGGAGGAGAAGGAGATGACAGAGGATGAGATGGCTGATGGCATCACCGACTCAATGGACATGGGTTTGGGAGGACTCTGGGAGTTGGTGATGGACAGGGAGGCCTGGCATGCTGCAGTTCATGGGGTGGCAAAGAGTTGGACATGACTGAGCGAATGAACTGAACTGAACTGATTTACATATGCAAAGGAGAAGAGGGCAAAAGAGGATGAGATGGTTAGATAGCATCACAGATTCAGTGGACATGGATTTGAACAAACTCTGGGAGATAGTGAAGGACAGGGAAGCCTGGTATGCTGCAGACCATGGGGTCGCAAACAGTGCAACTAAACAACAACATTTACATATACAGGTAAAATGAAAAGAAAAAAACAACGCTTTAGTATGTGTTTACTATTCCATCCTCCAGTATGTGTTTTTCTACTATTTCATTTCCTTAGCCCTTTTAGCCAGCAACACATTGCAAAACAAAGCTCACTAAGCTAAGCATGGGAGAAACTGTTTCTAACTCAAGTTCTATCCTTTACATTATAAGCCATACCCTTATGTTACAAACCATGCCACATTAGATATGCTATTTAAAATCTCTGAGCAACATTTTCTCCATCCACTGAATAGGCTAACACTATATTTCCACATCATTCTCATAGGGTTGTTTTGGACATCAAGTAAGATGATTAGGAGAAGGAGCTTTGGTTATAAAATGTAAAGCAAGAGTACGGAGGCATTATGCTTTTTTTAGACCAGTGGCTCCCAATATATTCTTGGAAATTCTAATTCAATCAGCCTGAAGTGAGACCTGGCATCTAGGATGCTTTCAAAAGTTCCCCAGGCAATGTACAGCCAGAGTTGAGAACCTTTGGTGGTTCTTTGGGCAGAAGGGATGGCATTTGGAATCACTTGTGGAATATTCTCAAACTCCAGAAGGCTGTAGTTTATAGCAGGCTATGACTATAAATTCCACTCAGATTTATAACAAGAATAGATCCTCATCAGACCCACCTGCATCTTAATCTACCTAGTAAAGAGTCAGGTTGCCCAAAATAGTGTGTCATCAGCAACACAGCTCCTATTTTATCAGGGGATGAGACAGAAGAAATACTCAAGAAAAACCATTTCTATAACACATATAGTTATTTCCCCTCTGTGGATGAGAGTAAACCCAATCCTGGATTTGAAAACAGTTTTTTTTTAAACATATCAGTTATAGGAAAATACATGAATTATAAATCTAGCAAATTGTATAAAACAGTTACCTTTTCTGTTAGCTGCTCATCACATATATGGGCAGGAAGAAGGCAAAACATGTATAGGTCACACGGAGGTAGAGACCCCATGAGCATTAGGTTGAACAAGAAAGAGAAAAGGAGACATTATTTTTCAACCATCATTTATATTATCAACATTTTGATGGTTTATTTATTCAAGATGATCTCATTATTAAACACACCTTTTTGGTTTCTTCTCTGAAAATGTGCAAAAGAGTTACAAACAGTATTAAAATAAAAGGCTTGGAGGTAATCACCCACGTCCCATTTTAATAGAGCTAGACAATCTCTGTCCACCAGCACAGTGATTATGTAGGGCATTGGGGGATTAGCAGGGTACAGTTGTTTACCTTCCTGCCCCAAACCTTTCATTCCATTTAGCTTTTAAAGTATATTCCCAGCTGGCTTAATTCTCATCTCTTCAAAAACTCCTGTTGCAAGATGTTTATACCCAGTATGATTACAATATCATTATTAATAAGCATCTTTTCTTGGTTTTTCCCTATGTTGATGTTATAGTACCAAATACATATCCATCCATCAAAGTTGCTTTATGATGTCAAATCTCTCACTGACCAAATCCTTCCCTTCTGAGTTTCCACATGGAGAATCCACCAAGAGATGAAAGAAGCTAGGATGTTGGGGTTTGACTTTTCTCTTTGTACCTGCTGGAACATTAGCCAAGCTCGCCCTCAGGGGCAGTTTGAAGAATTGTTGCCTCCTAACTTCAAGTTCATTTCCAATATAAGGAACTGTGATTCCTCACTACAGGCCCTTCCTGCAGGGAGTGCGGGGTGGCTATGAGGCTTCTTTTGCGAGTGCCCCTCAGCATTTTCTGGATCAACTTTTGTTCAGCACACAGAATTGCCAAGAGAGGCAGACAGAGGTAACAATTCTATTAGATTAGTATCAAAGTGAGATTAAGAGTTAAATCATCACAACTGAATTGAGATTTTGGAGAGAGGGATTTTACACCAAAAGTGTCTGCACATACTGCATTCAGATTTTTAGAATCTTTTTATTCACATCTATTTTCATCTATTTGAAACCTTTTCAAAGAAATGAACAGTTCATGATTTAAAAAGCATTTTTAAAACAGATCGCTGATGTTAAAATCTAGAATTAATACAGGAAAATGTATTCATGTCCACTTGCTCATAACTTCACGTGAAAAAGTAACTGAAGCAACCTGAAGTAACTTGCTTCATTACATTCACAGGGCACAGCAGATTCTCCCCTGAAGCTTAAAACAATCACATTTGTTTAAAGATCATCTTTTGCTCCAAAATCTAGAAAGAATCTGAAAGCAGAGTTCAAGTCTCTAGAGCGAAGTCCCTGCAGCCCCAGGCAGCTTCATGCATTTTCTTATCATACATACATGCACTGTCGTTGGAGAAGCCATTTTGCTGAGTGCTGTTGACATACTGCTTAAGCACTGGAATTGGAAGGTAATCGTTGAAATGGCTATGTAGGAACGTCCATGACATCTGGCTAGCACTTAGTGATTTGCGCCCCCACCCCCGTGTTTATTTCCCGCTTTACTTGTGGTGGTGCTGAGCCCTTCGGACAAGAGCTCTCCCAGTCTCCACAGGGTGGCGGTGTGAGTTGCTGTGAGCAGGAGACTGTCACCTGAAGCCACAGCCTCCAGCTTCCATCATCAGCAGTGTTGACCCAGTCCCTCAATTTACCCATACAAAAGGCTCGAATTGGGTTAGTGTTAATAGAAGTTCATCACACACACAAAGCATGTACATGTAACACACCACACACCACACATGTTACATGTGTGAACATATTTTACATGTACATATAATCCAGGACATCAGCAAGCTGGTCATTGGCTCTTCCAGAGCTCAACTTTGCTCATTTGACTTTGCATAGATGAGCCCTGTCTTCCCCAATGGACAGATGAAATCAGATTTTTAGAGGCCATTCCGAATAGCCTTTCTTATCAACACAGTATACCTCCAACTAGGTGTTAGGAGAGCAGCTGATTAAAGTGATATATAGTACATAAGAACGATATGACCTTCCTCAATCCCGCTGGGTTGCAACTAAAATTTGCTGTAAATTCAGCTTTCACTGTGTGTTGCTATAATAGCCTCATCTCTTAACTACTGGGAAGAAAGGAATGAGATTGGGGCATAGGTTGACTTTACTCTTTTTCTTGATCTTCCATACTTAGGGCTACCAAGAGTATACAAAAGGCATAAAGACCTGATTGACAATGGAATCTGGAGGCAGATCACAGGGTAGTGTCTTAAACTGGCTTTTTCCAGAGTAGTTGTGAAAATGTACTTAAAAGATCTTAAGTATATTATACTTCTCCCTGGGCTACTACTGTTTTACTGGGAATATCTGGGATTGTTTATAAAGTAAACACAGTGGTTTTACAAATTTGATATTGTCGCTTCTGACTGCAGAGGGTTCTCAGGGAATAGAATCACACACACTGCTACGCGGTGCTGGCTGTGGAGCCCACATTTAATATGGTCCAATTGTTAGTGAGCTTAATGCAGTGGGAAGAAAGTGGATTTCTTTAAAGGCACTGTTTATGGACCTAACACATTAAAGTGCAATCATGTGTACTTTCTGGCCAGTTTGCACATTAAAACATGCTGTGAAAGTCCATCATGAATGCCAACAGAAACAGGGAGATATTTGATGTTTTCTTTTTTCTGGCTGAGAACTACCCCTCAACCCTTTCCTTCTTGTCAAACTGGATGGAATGGTTTTAAAATAGGGTCCTGAGTGAGCGTTTTCCCCAATGTCTTAATTTCAAAACCATAGTGAATATAAAAGTCAGGGATATCCCACACACTGACAAATAGAGTCATTAAAAATCCATGACACTTCTGTTTCATTTAGGGGGAAAAGAACTGGCGTGTTCCATGTATCTCTCTTCTCAATGTTGTGATGCTGTATGTTTGGTCCTGAGATTGCTCTTGCAAATGATATCATTCAGACCATCCACATCAATGGTTCTCACACCTGCCTGCACATTAGAATCACGTGGGTAGATTTTAAAACTTACTGTTGTCTAGATTCCCCTCCCTTGTGGAGAGTGCAACACGGGTCCAAGTATTATTTAAGTATCCTTGGTGACTGAGGGGAGAGGACGTGAGTTCACACAATGTCACCAAAGCTACTAATGAATGTAAGAGCCAGGTTCTTTACCGTGATAAGTTGGTTTGTTATCTTTTTGTTTTTGTTTTTTTCATTTATTTATATTAGTTGGAGGCTAATTACTTTACAATATGGTAGTGGTTTTTGCCACACATTGATATGAATCAGCCATGGATTTACATGTGTTCCCCATCCTGAACCACCCCCCTCCTACCTCCCTCCCCATCTCCTCCCTCTGGGTCATCTTAGTGCACCAGCCCTAAGCACTTGTCTCATGCATCAAATCAGGACTGGCGATCTGTTTCACGATTGATAATATACATGTTTCAATGCTATTCTCTCAGATCATCCCACCCTCGCCTTCTCCCACAGAGTCCAAAAGTCTGTTCCATACATCTGTGTCTCTTTTTCTGTCTTGCATATAGGGTTATCGTTAGTTGGTTTGTTATCTTAACTTTAGCTGCATTGAATGGTTGCTTGAATTCATCTAATGCTTAGATACCTGGAAGATAAAACCAACATCATCCAATGAATGATCAGTTCTAAGCCTACCTTTGAAGCCAGTAATGGTTTGGTGTCCTCTATTTCAATAACGACATCCCGGCAGGGTGGGGTAGACAAAAAGGAGGCTGCAAGACAGACAACTTCGTAATCTAAGACACTTACAAAAATATAGTGGTAAGCTTTCTATTTCAAGTTTAACAGCCACACAATGGATGGTAGAATTTGCTCCTATCCAAAGGATAGACTTACTATCCAAAGGATGAGACTCACTAAATGGAGAAGACCACACCAGACTCTAGAAAAATAACCTAACAATTCATCACTTTTCCCAAAATGTGATTGGTTTGAGACATTTTAAGGGGATTAGCTGGCCTGTTTTTTTTTCTTTTACCTTAGATAGTTAGCCCAATGCCTATAGATAGGGAATGCTGAAAAAAAGTATTTTATCAGCACATGTCTTTAGAGGATGCAGGAGTGATACTGGGGCCGTGGGGGGCTACAGAAAAGGAGCCTCCTTTTCATGGAATCTGTTCTAAGACACAGAAAAGCAAAGCAGGGTGAATAGGCACATTTCACGGCTGAAGCTGCAGCGGCCTCTTTCAGCCCCAGTTCTTATAGTATATGTAGAGGGAAAAGGCACCCATCCTGACTTTTTTTTTTTTCCCCTTTTTATTTATTTATTTATTTATTTTTTATTAGTTGGAGGCTAATTACTTCACAACATTTTAGTGGGTTTTGTCATACATTGATATGAATCAGCCATCCCATCCTGACTTTAAATAATTCCCAGAATACTCGTGGCTCTAGAGTCTGGGGTTAGAGCGAGGGCTCATGAGCGGCCCCCCAGGGCTCACCAGATTTGGTTCAGCTGAATGCGGTGCCAAAGCTTCAGCTTGGGGCAGGATGGAGTGAGGGTACAGATGCCCTTTATGAATGAAGACATCAGGCAGACAGACATTCATCAGAAGGCCAGAACCCAGACAGAACAAACTCTGCCAAGCCAAAAGAACTTTTTGTTTGACCCAGCAATTGATGCATAGGACATAGAGGAGGGAAAACACATTCTTTAAGCACCTACTATGTGCCGGGCAGTGGGCTAAACTGTTTACATACATGATCTCATTTAACCTTTCAAAAATCTTGTAGAATAAATGCATGTGTGGCATTATACCCATTATAGAGATTAAAAACAAACAAACTGAGGCTCAGAGAAAGCAAGTCTGCTTCAGGTTGAACAATCAATCACAAGTGGAAGTAAGTAATCTAGGTCTCTCTGACATTAACGCTTGTGTTTTAACTGTCATACCAGAGCACAGAGCAAAGCAGGCCCTTTGTAAATGTCAAAGAATATGATCAGGGGAACACTGGGGAAGCAGAGGAGACTGACACTGGGAATCTATGATGCACCAGTTGCTATGCTGTTGCTAGGTGTTTGAATATCCATGTGGCACACCCAGATCTATCAGCAGTCTCTATGCTTCCAAGATAGCTTCCCCCAACTCCCAACCACTGCAGCAACACAGCAGGGTGAGTGGGCAGGCGTGCTGGAGAACTGCAGGCGGGTTCCTTTCTATATCATCAGCTCTTCACTTCACAATCCTCATGTCAACAAACCCTTAGGGAGGGGAGGCAAGTTATTCTGTGTGCTTCCCCCAGGAGACCAACCAAGCATATCCCTGGACTCTTACCTCAATTTGGTTTAAACAAAGTATCAGGTGGATCTAAAATAACAGATTCTGGTCTTGGGAACACTGTGTTCCCCATTCACCTTAAGAATTTTCCTCTTCAGGGACTCTCTAAAGCCTTGACCACATTAACTACATAGAATTATGAACCAGGAGGCCTCTGTCTGCCCCTGACCTATTGACACTCATAGGTCCACTCAGATTCTGAGGTCAAAGAAAATCTGCATTTATACCTTCCTAATGATTTCACATATTTGTGTCAAAGAGTGTTCCCTCATGAAAGCAGTACAAAAAACACCAGGAAAACACTCTCTCTCCATAATGTAATCCCAGATAAAAGAACGCCTGCAGTTACATGAATCCTTGTTTTAAAAATGTTGCTGTTTAGGCACCATCTAGTCAGCACAAAATGCTTTGCATGGGAAATGTATGGATAAACACATGTAGGGTTTTGTGCAAGTGTGACTATGGATTTTTTTCCCTCTCTTCTCTGAATCAGGGATTCAGGATGCTCAGACCCACAATGCAGATAAGTTTCAGAGGCTCTGTAAAATCAATACCAAACCTTATGGAAGATTACACAGAACCGGTTAGCAGCACAGCTGCTCAAACAGAAGACATCTGTTTCAGTTTTGAGGCCGCCAGCGATCAGCTGAATGGGTGGCAGTTCGCCACTGGGTCTAATCTCACAAGCCTAGGGGTCTAGGATCTTGCTCATGGGTGGGATCCAGTCTCTAGCCCCTAACACAGTCTCTGGCACATGGTAAATTAAAAAACAAGTAATTCTTGAATAAACAAGTGCGAAATGCTACCCATATAGTTATTATTTCATATAGAACCCTAAGATAATACTATAGCCTGCTCTATCACTTACTTATTAATTATGTGACCTAAAGCCAGGCATTTAAACTCAGCAGGTGTTATTTTTTCCTCCACAGGTAACAATGAAATCATATGTTTCAAATCACATCACAAGAATGTTGTGATGCATTAATGGGGTGGAACAATAGATAGAAAGCAATTTAAAAATTCCCTGCTTCCCTGCTCCTTCAGTGCTCACAGAGGGGCCCCTGTATCTCCCATCAAAATATTTATCATGGCAAACTGCAATCACCCATTGTCCCGTTTGATTTTTCTGCTGGACAACACAAAAAAGGATGTTTTTTTTTTTCCAGGAGCAGGATATTTCAGAAAGTAACAGCTTGAGCATCAGGCCCCTCCAAACAAGGCCAGGATTCAAGGGGAGCTCTGCCACTTACTAACTGTATCACCCTGGGAAGGTTACACAGCATGCTGCCAATCAAACTTTTCCCTATCTGCAAAACCTGGAGAATAAGTACTTGCACCTTGAGAAGTTGGTAAAGATGAAATCAGCTCAACATGAAAAGACCCAAGATGTTATTTAGAGACTTCGATTTCCCTTTTTTAAAAATTGGAGGATAATTGCTTTATAACATTGTGTTAGTTTCCGCTGTACAACGTGAATCAGCTGTAAGTATACATGTATCCCCTCCCTCTCGAGCCTTATCCCACCCTTCTAGGTTATCACTGAGCTCCCAGCTGAGCTTCCTGTGCTACATAGCAGCTTCACATTATCTGTTTTACACATGGTTGTGTATTTATGTCAATGCTACTTTCTCAGTTCATCTCTTGCATTTACCTTTTAGCTGTGGTACGATGTCCTCCTTTCCTGCATAAGGGTCACAGCGAAAGCGGTCCAGGCGATCAATGGTGCACTGGCCCACGACGGGCTTGCGCCCGAACTGCCGGTGGTCGATGACCTTGATCACCAGCGGAGGCATGTAGAGTTCCTCCTTGGGCAAGAACTGGGGAGGGAGGGTGGGTCACAGAGGTCGGTGTCACTTCTCTGTACAAGTCCTGACAAGGGCAGCTTTGCCAATTAACTCCCCCAAAGGGACCATCCCAGGCTCTCTCTGTCCATTTGGCATAGGCCCAGGGCTCCACAGTGAGCAGTTCAGTAACATACATGCCAAGCTAGCAGCCTAGAGCCGAAGGGCCTGAGCTCTGAACCAGATGCCTGGGGTCAAATCCCCGCTCTGCCACCGACAGCTGCATGACATGATCTTAGGGAACCTTTCTATGTCCCAGGGATCTCAATAACAGTAGGGTTGCTGAATTAGTGAACGTGAAGTGCCTAGAACTGTACCTTAGTGCCTGGTTCTGCTCTGTTAACAGGGTGTGAAGTCAGCACTTAGTTAGAATTAGTTAAAATTTAGAAATGATTGAGATAAAATTGAACCTTCACAGGAAGTAACTGTGGCTTGGGAGTCTTTCAGCCCTGGAAGTTCAATGCCCAAATAGGATGCTCTTTTCTCATTGTCTCCTGGTTCCTCTACGCACAATCTGGTGACCTTGGTGACACTGTCTGATTGGGGAATCATGAGCTGGTCTCAGGTCTGCCTGGTGTGTGGTTCAGATTATTTCCACCTCTGTCCTTGCACAGGAATAGAAGTTGGGGTCAACTGAGAGGCTTTCCTCACTTCTGCTGACCAAGGCTAGATCCCAGACTAGAGCTTGGGAGGCAGGGAGGGAGTTGGCGAGAGGATTAAGGATGGGCGGAATGGCCCCAGGATCACTCTGGGATTCTGGCTAGGAGCCTACAGGGGGTGCTCACTGGTAGCATCCCAAGGGGAAAGCATGGGCTTTGAAGCTGGAGGGACCTTAAGTCTGAATTCTGGCCACCCACTTGCTAGCTGTGTCCCCTCGAGTAAATCACTTAACCTTTCCGTTTTCTCCAAAGTACACATGAGAGGGATGAAGATGCCTGCCCTGCAGGCTGAAGACTTGATGCAGGGAGTGTGAATGCAGCCAGAACTGGGCTCTACGTAGCTGCTGCTGTGGTCTTGACAGAGTCTCTGGGCACAGCAGGCAGCAACCTGGCACTGGTTATGGAACCTGGAGAGGGTATTTTCCCCTCCAGGTCTTGGTTTCCTTATCCGTAAGAGGAAGTTAAGCCACATGACCCCGGAGTTCAAGAGCTGTGTGTTGGAGGCCCTAAGGGCAGAAAAATTGACTGGGGTGGGAAAAGGACTGGGAAGGTTCTAGAACTTCCACCCCATCAAAACTGAGGAAATGCCTTTGTATCTCTTATTATAGTAGAGTATAAAAAGAAAGGTTTTTCTGTTTTAAAAAGTTAAGGATTTAACTGCTTTAAAGATGGAAAGATAGAGTAGCCTCTTCTTGCTCCCAGGGCAAGAAGACCCCAAATATGGGGTCTGCAATGGAGGACTGTGAACCAGATCTGAGGCTGCCAACTTCTAATAACCAGAGGGGAACATCGATGGAACAAAAGTGGGCACCATCCCTAGGCATGCCTGGAGGTAAGGGCATAGTCACAGGCTGCTAGGACACAGCCCCATCACCCCATTACTCTGCAGCTCCCTTTCCCCAGCCAGCCAATCACTATGGGGGATTCTGGGTCACACACCTACAGGGGTGTGGCTGGGGCTTAATATTCTGTTCTTGGAGGGCTGACTAGATGGAAGTTTCCTGGAGAAATGCCATAGGATTGCTCATAGATACTTCTGTGTCACTGGGGCTTTTTGCAGCTTTAGGGAACTATTACTACAGCGTGAGAATCTAAGGGAGGATAGTCACTGACAAGAAGACTAAGGCAAGGTTTTTCTATTTGTTTTTGGACTTTGGAAATATATGAATATATAATGTATGGATTTGTATATATTCATTTCTCAAGTACAAGTCAGCAATTCAACACACATGAACTAGTATGGAGTCTTGATACAGTACCACTCTCATGAAGAGAACAGAACTTGGGAAGTTGGGTGTCTTCTTCAGGTTTTTGATCACCACTGACTCGACCCGTTCCCCTCCACACTCCACAATGAGACTGGGGGAGGTGACAGAAGCCATCTGGTAATTCTTCATATTTCTTAAGCCCCAAGCTAGAATCTAAGAAAACAATATAAAGAGAAGGGAAGAAAACCCAGCATATTAAAAATATTCAAAAGGGAACATTTTTTCTTAATAACCGGTAAATTCTTTAAGGTGGAATTGTACAGATTTCCCTCAAATCTCTGAGAATGTTATCCTAGAAAGCCTGGAGGTCAGACAGAGAAAGTGTTTTTGCCCATTTTCTTCCCTTATCTGAACGGATAAACAGCAGAGCAGATAAGAAAGCAGGGATCAAATCCTGGCTGGCCACAGCTCTGAGAACTCTGGCAAGTTAATAACCTCTCTGGCTCAGCTACAAAAGGAGCTGAGTATTCCCCATCATAGGGTTATTCTGAGGATCAGGTGTAAAACTCTTAACACAGAGTCTGACCTGCAGGCATTTATTCAAAAATAAGAGCTGTAGTTTAAAGTCATCTGTCTCAGTTTTCTTAGCAAGACAGCCCGAGGATGGAAATCTCCAGGTAACAGCTTGTTGACTGGACAAACGGGGAGCCCTCACTAGTAGGCAGGATGCTGTCCATCAGGTTCCCTCCGCCTGTATCTGCTCAGACTGTCTGACACATCACCATTTCCCATTCTTCCCATCCTTCCCTCCACCTCCCCCTCAGGTCCCCTTTTCTCAGCACACACAGACATGCTGCTAGAGTCCATCTCCTCTCTCCCAGTTCTCCAGTTGACCTGGGAAACTTAGAACTCCACTGGCTCCCAGTAAATGGGAATTCTAAATTCCCTCAGCAATATTGGGATTGACTTGTTTTTATTGATGAGTATTCTATTTTCCATGAATATTTCTGTTTTGTGGACAAATTCTAAAGGAAGTTAGAGACAGCAAGAGAAGACACAGCAAGATTCCATTCCTATACAAAAGATTCCAGTTGGGTGGCCACATCCATTTGATCTGACCAATAAAACAGAGCAAGCAGCATACCTCAATAGCAGTGAGCTGAACCACAGGCCTGATGCCCTGGGGGACCATGTACAGATTTGGTGCCCTCTGTGAGGGAAGAATGGGAAGGTTGGAGCCATCCTGTGAAACAAACACGGAAAAGTCAATGCCTCCCTTTGGTTCAAGTAAACAGTGCCTGAAGTTGTTAACAAGTGCTTTAATTGGCCACTCTGAAAAAAAATGTATGAGTGAGAACTCAGTAAGTACCTTGTGCCTCAGGATCAACTCTGCAGTTACAAGGACATCCCCACAGGTTTTGTCTCCATTCATCACTGGGTACCAGAGAAGTTTGGGAGTGATGTCCATTTCTGAGTCTAGTTTCACCAGAGGAGAGCACATGCTTCGTCCTAAAAATTCATCTTTGCCCTAGAGAAACAAGCAATCCTGAAATTCTCTGACAAACATCCTTATAAATCTCCATCATTCCCTACGTCATCTTAGAAATGCTAAATTACCTACCACTTGGTCATTGTCAAAAAGTTCTATGATAACCTTGGGTGGGTTCTGTAGGATGGTTTGGGGTTCCCCATAAATTTCAATTTCATCGAATATAATCGTTTGGTCCCATGTGGGATTCAGAGTTGAGTGGATGATCTCAGTGGTTTTACTTCGATGAAGGAAGGAGACATGAGCATATGGATCTAAAACAGAAGAGAGTAACAGTGGGCCATGGCTGAAGTCTGAAACCATAAAACTCTTTGAAGAAAACATAGGGGTAGGCTCCTTGACACTGACTTGGCCATGGTTTTTTAATTTGACACAACAAAGGCAACAAAAGCAAAAATAAACAAATGGAATTACCTCAAACTAAAAAGGTTTCCGTGCAGCAAGGTGAATCACCAACAAAATGAAAGGCAAACTATAGATGAATGAAGAAAAAATATCTATCTATATAGGCAGATACATACATACAATAACATATAATTCAGCCTGAAAAAAGAAGGAAATTCTGCCGTTTCTGACAACATGCATGAACCTGGAGGGCTTAAGTGAAATAAGCCAGACACAGAAAGACAAATACTACAGGGTATCATTTATATGTGAAACAAACAAACAAAAAGTCTTAACTTAGAGAAACAGAGAGGACAATGATGGTCCCAGTGGTGGCCGGGGGCAGGGGAAATGATGTGAATTAAGGAGTATAAACTTCACCTGCAAGATGAGTAAGGTCTGAGGATCCAATGGATAACATGACGACTACAGTTAACACTTTTCATATAATTGAAATCTGCTAAGAAAGTACAACTTAAGTGTTTGCACCAACTCACAAAACGTAAATTTGAGAGACGATGAATACGTTCACTCAACTGTGGGAATCCTTTCACAAGTTGTACATATGTCAAATCATCACGTTGTTCACTTTAAACTTTATCAACTATACCTCAGTACTGCTGAAAACAGCTCAGAAAAAAAAAAAAAAGTAATCCACTCCTCCTTTATGCTTAATAATTTCACCAAACCTTTTTACAACTGCTTGGGAGCTGACCTATCTGAGCAATAGCCTGCTGTCTAACTTGAAGCTTTTGCACAAGCTGAAAGGATGCCTGGCTTTTAGCATTGCGGCATCTTATGAATGGGATTCGTTACTTTTACCCTGGTGGTATATCTTCTGTTTCAAACTGCAAGGCATGTGCTTCGAGTTTTATGCAACTTTAGTCAAGAAATTAACTTTGACTTGCAATGATTGAGTGCCCCCTGGTGGTGAATATTCAAAAATGTCTTCAAAAACCATTCTGGAGTGGTATTAGAGATTACCTTACATCTGCTTTAATTTTTCAGAAAAGGAAACCATTCACAAATGTTGGTTAATGTTAGTGCTCGGAACACACCTCATAACTGATGTGAGCATGCCAGAGTGTCAGGCAACTGGTCCTAGAGCTGGTTCCATAAGGGACACTCTGCTGGCCTGCAGGTCCTGAAGTGGAATGCTCCTCCTATAGCTCTGGGAAATTAAAAGATGCTTGCTCCTTGGAAGAAAAGCTATGACAAACCTAGGCAGAGTATTAAAAAGCAGAGACATCCCTTTTCTTACAAAGGTCCCTATTATAGTCAAAGCTATGGTTTTTCAAGTAGTCATGTACAGATATCAGCATTGGACCATAAAAGAAGGCTGAGCACTGAAGAATTGATGCTTTCTAATTGTGGTGCTGGAGAAGACTCTTAAGAGTCCCTTGGGCAGCAAGGAAATCAAACCAGTCAATCCTAAAGGAAATTAACCCTGAATATTCATTGGAAGGACTGATGTTGAAGGTGAAGCCATCTGATGTGAAGAGCCGACTCACTGGAAAAGACCCTGATGCTGGGAAGGATTGAGGGCAGGAGGAGAAGGGGGCAACAGACCATGAGATGGCTGGGTGGCATCATCAACACAATGAACATGAGTTTGAGCAAACTCCAGGAGATAGTGAAGGATAGGGAAGCCGGGCGTGCTGCAGTCTATGAGGTCACAAAAAGTTGGACACGACACTAGCCCAGGAAGCCCAGGAACTAGTTATGGTCCCACCAGCAACAGCACACAAATTCCCAAGTAGCAGGTACCCAGAACCTTCCGCTGAGAACCAGTCCAAAGGTAGCAAAACTAGAGGGGGTATAAGTGGTGAGGGGTAATGAAGTCTCATGGTTTGTTGGTCCTGGAAATTTGGGGAGCAGGCAGCAGAGGAGGTCAAGATGGACTCCAAAGTAGGGAAATGGGTGAACTGGTGGTAATCATTTTGTCAACTTAGAGAGCTACAAAAAATATTTATATATACATAAATGTGCTGACTTACCAACCAACCCAAGAGTTCTGGGATAAAAAGAGAGCTGTAAGTATAAACAAGAGAGCAGAAACTACTTTTCTTCTTGGTGTTTTTCATCACTTAATCCCTTAATGATTATTAGTATTACAAGATCACATATCTTCTCCGGCACTCAGCAACTGTGCTCGACAGACTCGGCCATTGTCTAATGACTGAGCCATTGACTTCATGCATATCAAACTACTTACACTCAATAAGGAAAAGCTTTTTGTTGTTGTGCGAAATAACTCAAAGCATCCACTTGATGAAAAGTAGAATCAAGCTAGCCTGCTGTGTAATAACATGTGAGATGGAGTCTTTTTTCCTTTACCTGAAAAGCTATCCTTGTCTAGAGCCATGAGGTTTCTGGCTTGATAGATATAGCAGCGCAGGTGGTAAACATAGACTCCTAAAAAGAACAGGATGGAGGTTACTTGTAAGAAACAGAACATTGTAAACTGCTATTTTTCTATTGGACATAACATATATTTCAGATAAATGGGTTACCCAAATCCATTTCCCCACAATTTATATTGTATGTACAGAAGGTATACAGCAGTGATGATGTGTCTTCCAAGTGTTTCCTGCAAAATGAAGCATTGTAAAAATGCTACAGGAAGTTCATTGCAAGTGTATCAATCAGGAGAGCATACTCCTGGTATAAACTACCTGGATATAGGGTACTGTTTGTCATTGCTGACCTTTAAAATGACACTGGGTCTATAGGAGTTACTGAAATAGGGCTTTCTATACCATTTCAGCACCAGATCCAGGAAACAGTTATCTGTTAAGTTTTTCTTTGATATTTCAAAGACGTTATACTTTATTATTTTAATACATAAACGACCCTCCCCACTACACTGCTACCCCACCCTGCCCCTGCAAACACACATAATTTGAGAAGCAGTAGAGACTGTGATTCACTGCACAAATTCTGGGTTTCTCTGGTGGCTCAGACAGTAAAGAATCTGCCTGCAATACAGGAGACCCAGGTTCAATCCCTGGGTTGGGAAGATTCCCTGGAGAAGGGAAGGGCTACCCACTCCAGTATTCTTGCCTGGAGAATTCCATGGACAGAGGAACCTGGGAGGCTACAGTTCATGGGATTCCAAAGAGTCAGACAGGACTGAGTGACTAACACTTTCAGAGTATTGATTCACAACACAATTGCTAGGAACCAGACTACTTCAGTTCAAATTTTATCTCTAGTGCCTACAAGCTACAAAATCTTGGTCAAATAATTTAATCTTTCTGTACTTTATTTCTTCCTGTGAAATTGGGAACGATAATGGTACCTCCCTTCTAGGGTTGTTATAAAAATTAAATGAGATAATATATGCAAAGTACCTGGCAATGCTAAGACTAATATGAGTATTTGCTATTATTATTACAGAGTAGGTCTGCTTCATTCCAAAATTCCTGAAGGTTATCACTAAAACCAACCTTAACTTTTTGAACTTTTTCGGTAATTAAAATAATCTTTGGAGGGCTCTTGATAGAATGAGTAAATATCAGACAGGTTATGTTAAGATTAACTATTTGACTATCCTCTACCCCAAATATAGTTATTAAAACTGTATTTTAAAAAATCACATTCATGATATGATGAAAATGCAAGTCACATTTACATAAAAGGGTTTTTTAAAAATCACATTTGGTGATTCATAGTTATCCTCAGATAAAAGTCATAGAAGTGAAATTCACAAATACACATTTAAAACTTACTGTCAAAATTACAGGAAACAATGGGAGTGTTTGCTCCAAATACAGTGGTGGCACTGTGCTTCTGTTTTTCTACGCTCTTTTCCTCTCCATCCTCCGTAGTGTCTGCGCCCTAAAATAAGAGGCAGGAAAACCAATTAGTAATGCCTAAAAATGAAGAGGTAAGAATTAGAAACAAATGGAATTTTAAGAGTTTTATTAATCTAATCATTCCATTTTTAAAAATGAATGAAGCCCAGCATAGTGACAGAGTGGGAAGCTAGAACCAGCCTTTCTATCTCAAGACCAGGTTTACCAAACCCTACCCCTTGGGGGTGGAGGGGTGGGGAAAGAAAAGTGAAAGTCTCTCAGTCCGATTCTTTGTGACCCCATGGACTGTACAGTCCATGGACTTTTCCAGACCAGAATACTGGAGGGATCGAACCCAGGTCTCCAGCATTACAGATGAATTCTTTATCATCTGAGCCACCAGGGAAGCTCTGGGGGGTGGGGGGAGGAAAGCATAAAAGATACATAAGTGTATTAGGAGGAAGGGAGGAAGAAAAAGTGGTGGAGGAAGAACAAAGAAAGGTTAGTATGTAGAAATATAAAAATAGGTTGTGTCCAAACACAAGTTTCCAAAAATGTCATTTTCTTAATTCATTCCTTCTACCATTCTGCTTTTGTCCTCCCTGCCTTTCTATTGTGCTTCCGTGTGAATTGTTCTCTGATTTTGTGAGCCATCCTTCTGTTTTCCTTCCCCTCACACCTGTATATTTAACTTTCTTGGCTTGTTGAACAGTTGTAGTTTCCAGAGTATGACCCAAAGAACCTAAGCTTGGAATGTTAATAGATGTCACCCACAGCAAAGGCTTTGGAACAGATACACTTGAAGAAAAGGCTAGGTGAACCAATATTAAACGGGCTTCTTAGAACCTTCCACGTGTCAATGGTCTATTTATTCTACATTGCTGAGCACCTATGATGTGTGGCTTTCTACCAACTTGGGTGCAGTCTTACAGTAGTGGAGTCGGTGGCCTTTTATCCAACATGCATGTGTCTTCCCTCTGTGAATATAATTTGAATTTTGGCCATTAATTACTTACAAGGGCCCCTTCAAGTTTAAAGATGGCAGCTGCACCATGCGTTTCTGAAGGAGCCATTTTTCTCCTCCAGCGTCTGCGGCGAAAGGTATCTGAACTACGCTGTTTCCAGTGAAATTTCCAGCCAATTAGAGAAGCGTATTCCCAGCCCTCCCGGTCTTCAAATTCTGCCATGGCCTAAAACAGAGGTAAAACATTTAATGATAATCATCACCATAACAATGTTCCTTATATTGATAAAGCAGTTTACGTGATCAATCAACAAATACGTATCAAAAATCTACTCTGGGCCAAAGCACTGTGCTAGAAGCCAGGGTACAACAGAGAACAAAATAGACAGGCTCAGGACTTCCCTGGTGGTCCAGTGGTTAAGAATCTGCCTTGCAATGCAGAGGATGTGGGTTTGATCCCTGGTTGGGGAACTAGGATCCCACATGCTGCAGAGCAACTGAGCCTGTGTGCCCTTGTGTGCTACAACAGAAGATCCTGCATGATACAACTAAGAGCTGACACAGCCAAGTAAATAAATAAAATACTAAAAAAATAATAGAAAGGTTTTCTGCCCTTGCAGAGGTGATGGTGGGGATGCAAAGAGGACAGCAGCAACTGAAGTGAAATGAGATTTTGCCAAGGTGATGGTTGTACCATCAGGAGGAGCCCTTTATTTAGGCTTGGTAGCAGGGATGGGGTGGGGCATGAGGTCAGGGGTAAATCAAATGGATTCTTTTGCAAATTGTTTTCTATTTTCTCACTTCACTAGCTCATAAGCACACTGCTATTGTGATATAGTTTGGAAAACATTATTATCTCCACTTTACATATGGAGGGAAGAAATGATGCCACCCTCCCCAGGGCCTAAGTGTTTAAGATAAAAACTTCTATAGCTAATAAATAAATCAGGGTATATACTACTTCTAGAATAACTACTATAATGACTAAAGTAGCTTTTATCATAAAAACTATTTCTATTTAATTATCTCAGTTTTCAATGTTTTCTTCAATTCATTCAGCAAATACAAGTGCCTACCATGCAGCACTGGGTTAAGAGCTGAGGAAGCAGTGAAGAAAGAGATAGGGTCCTTGCTCTCCTGTAGCTGACATTTCAGTGGTTAGAAATTTTACATAAATATCTTAAAAGTATGACTAGATTTAGTAGATGTAAAATAATACCGAATAATATTTATGATGTCAGAAATAAGAGCTTCACGTAGGTTATTAATATAGGGGCTATTTTTTTCAACTCTGAATAAACAGAAAATCCAGGTCAAGAATGATCTTGTAATTAACCCTCTAGCAGCATTACTAGTGGCACTGAAATATTTCATGAAGCCAGGAATGAGGCATGCTGGGGAATGTGATCAAAGTGTCTCGACAATACTCTTTGGTAGAACTGGGCCATGCGTCCGGTCTTCTGACTTATCGCTCAGTGACCTTTCCACCTCACCTTGGTACTCTCATGTGGAAGAAGGGAGTCAAAATGCCTCTAGAAACTTCTCACTCCATCAAGATAGGGCTGATTGCAAAACAAATATTCATTCATCAGCTCATTCATTCTACTCCATTATTTATTAGGAACAAGGTCCTGCGCTAGCCGAAAAGATATGATAAGATGAGAAGGGTTCCATCTTTGGAAGCACAGAAGAACTGAGAAGCTCACTGGCTAAAAAAAGCCACTTCATCACATCTACTGTAAGTCAGGCACTTTGTGGAATAGAAAGAGTTCCTATTTAGAATAAACTTAGCCTGAGTTCACTCTATCACTTACTAGACATGGGGTGGTGGTTTAGTTGCTGAGTCGTGTCTGACTCTTGTGAACACGTGGACTATAGCCTGCCAGGCTCCTTTGTCCATTGGATTTCCCAGGCAAGAATACTGGAGTGGGTTGCTATTTCCTTCTCCAGGGGCTCTTTCCTGACCCTGGAATTGAACCTGGGTCTCCTGCATTGCAGGCAGATTCTTTACCAGCTGAGCTATGTGGGTAGCCTAAAGCAAATCCATTTAACCTCAGTGAGGACTGTCTGTAAAATGAGGATGAAACACAGATTTTGTGGATTGGAGATGATATATATTCAGTGCTTACCATCATAGAAGGCACACAAAACATACCAGTTACTATTGTTATTAGTATTATTGTTCCACTCAATTTGTTATTATTCCATTTAAGCGTATAACACCATAATTAGATGCATGATATTATACCCATTTTGCAGATGAGAAAGGAGACGAAGCCAGGATTTGAATCCTTAGATGTCTTGTTCAAAGTCTTGAGCTACTGCCACTACTATAATATGCTATCAAAATAATTTCTCCGTCTATCAGTGCCTCTTGAGTGGTTCTCATTATTTAGCCTGCTTCAAAATCACCTGGAAGACTTAGTTGTTGAAACATAGAATGCTGGGCTTACCCCCAGAGTTCCTCAATCAGTAGGTTAGAGGTGGGGGCACACTTTTAGAACCCTTGAGCAGGGTCTTGGGCAAATGGTTTCTGTAGAAACAGCCGGATTTACTGTGGTTCTGAGTGATCCAGAAGATAGAGCCACCCGCTCCCTCACACTGCTCCTCTTACCCTTGCGGTACTTGAAGTGGATTGTGTTAAATCTTTCTTGCGTTTTCGGACCAGCCTTCGGCGTCTATGAGTATGATACATTTTTTCTGCTGCGACCCAGGATCTGGGTTTATTATCAGGAGGAATGGTAATCCCATACTCCCAGCCTGGAACAGAGTTGATGAATGGTTATCCAAAAGAGATGCACTTGCCAGACTGCCAAATAAAGTTTGGCAATAAAGTTAAACAAAGTTCCATGAAACACTCAGTCCCTCTCTGTGCCCCTCCCAACATTCTCCAGTGTCCTGACTGAATGCCACTGCTCCTTCCACTCTTGTGCAATCCGCCAAACAGAATACAGCCCGATTCCCCTGGATTCTTCAAGAAGCTTCCTTTGTGGCCATGGGGTTCACCTCCATGTTTATACTTTCCATCATTCATGGAAATTGGATGCATCTAAGAATAAAGTGGGGCTTCCCAGGAGGCTCAGTAGTAAAGAATGAGGAATGTCTCCAATGCAAGGAGACAGAGGAGATGCAGGTTTGACCCCTGGGTTGGGAAGATCCCTGGAGGAGGGCATGACAACCCACTCCAATATTCTTGCCTGGAGAATCCCAAGGACAGAGGAGCCTGGTGGGCTACAGTCCCTGGGGTTGCAAAGAGTCAGACATGACTGAGCATGCACTCACACAAGAATAAAGCCCACTGTGAGAGGCATTTGGGAACAGTGATAAAGGGCATGGCCTGTGTAGTAACAGACTGGGTTCAAATCCCAGCATCACCTCGTATGGGCTGTTTACTTCAAAAGTTTCTTGCAAGTTGGTAAACCTGCTGGGGGCCAAATGTGCTCAGCATAAAGGTAAAATATACCTTTTTCAAAAGAATTAATCAAAATAATGCAAGCAAAGCACGAGGACCATGATCAGCACACAGTTTGCACTCCAACAACTATTATTAGAAGGGCCGGTGTGTGCATCCAGATGAAGAAACATATAACCTATTTGAAATCTTCCTTATCAGTGGTAGTTCTTTCTGTGTAGTAGTCCTTCAAAAGAAATTCAAAAATCAAATTTTCTCTTTGGACAATTCTAAATGTTTTAGTTCCATTTAATGTTAGATTTCTAGCCATAGAAAAGGATAAGCATCATTACCAGAAGCTATGTCAATAATCTGCCTTACTGCTGAATAGGATGACTTTTAAGGCATTCTGCAGTTCTTCTTTCCAAGGTGGGGGGCTCCTGAGTTAGTGTGAGCTTCCCAGGGAGGGTATGGCATGGTTAGAATAGAGAAACTCGAAACTCCAATCCCCTCCCAAATTCTCACTGGATCCCTGGCATCTCGAAGTCCAGTTACCCGGGAGCCCGTCACCTTGTATCTTGAGAGCCTACCACCCTGCTCTTGTCCAAGCACCTGTTTCTCTCCCAGATTCTGCATCTAAATAGTCACAGGTAACATCACCTGACCCCCTGCTTGTCTTAGACCAGAAGACGGGAGACTCTTCCCTCCCAAGGAAACTTGACTCTAACCAAGGCATTGCTGGAGAGCCCTGGTCAGGTAATAGGTCTGAAATATTACCTCTCTCATCCACTGCACGATTAATGTCATAGACCCATGCATCATCCTCCCATTCCCAGCCTGGAGGGCAAGTGAGCTCGCTTGGTGATGCTGCTTTATCGCCGTTCTTTACAAAAAACAAATGAACAAACAAAAACAACAAATAAAGAGAAAGAAGCCACAGTGTTAAATAAGAGGCAAATGTGAGATAGCATTCCTCACACCTAACTATAGATTCACATGCTAATTTGATACCTTCATAGGCAATCTTTTCAGAAAAATTCCTAATCTACACACAATTGCCAAACAGTAACTAGTTGTTAAAAGAATACTTTCTGTTTCTACTATTAAGGCATATGTTATGTTAAACCACGGGAAACTGTTTTTTGTAGGTTAAAAATGGCCAAAGATCAGCAATTTCATATGGTTCAACTTAATATTATGAAATGATGCAACTCTTATGAGGGGTTATATTGCAAATAACCCATCAGAGATGGACAGAGCATGAAAAGTAGGTGTTTTTAAATATGGGGTAATGCTATAGGAAGCTGTAGATGCTAATCATGTAAGACTGAGCAAAGTTTATGTGAAAATATTGACAAGTTCTGTATTAAAACTGAAAAAGAAGTACGTAGTAAATGAAATAAAGGAGATAAACACAAAAATAGCTTCACTTTAAGACTGTGAAAATTGACAACAGGAGACCATCTATTCATGTACTGACAAAGATGTTAAAGTGGGATGGTGTGTGTCTAGAAAAAAAAGTCCTCTCTTCTGTTGTTGGAAATATAAATTTGTACAGCCTCTTTGAAAGTGATTTGCCAATATTTGTCAAAATTTTATATGTACTGAAACCTTGACCAAGCCAGGGACCTCTTCTACAGGCAAACTTTCCAAAGTAAATTAGAATGTATGTAGGATGTTCATTGTCACGTTACTTATAAAAACCAAAGACTATTAAAAAAACAAACAAACACCTAAATGTCAAAGAGAGGATCAGTTAAATTATAGAGGGGTACATATAATCAAACATTCTAAAGAAATTTTTTTAAAAACTCAAGATGTCCAAGATACATTATCTGAAAAATACAAGTTGTGGAACTGTGCCTGTGACACAATTCTATTCAGGTAGGTAAAAAAAGAAGTTATTGTATAGGAACAGAAAACTGCCATCAGTGGTTCAATGGTTATCTCAGAGCGGGGGATATGGATCAGGGAGAATAATTACTTTTCATTTCCTTTTATGCTGTTTGACTATTCTAAAGACATGAAAATTCGATTTATGATTTTAAAAGCTAGTTACATAATATAGTAAAAAACAAACAAACAAAAAAACTGCACAACCCAGACTTTGAAAGTGAAAGTCGCTCAGTCATATCTGACTCTTTGCAACGCCATTGACTATACAGTCCATGGAATTCTCCAGGCCAGAATACTGGAGTGGGTAGACTTTCCCTTCTCCAGGGAATCTTCCCAACCCAGGGACCAAACCCAGGTCTCGGTGTCCCAATACCTAGTTAAAATAGGCTCCATGTATTTTCTATAGGAAATAATTATGGTTGTGCTTTGGAGGCGTAAGTTATAAAGGAAAGACTGTTCGGAGCATGAGATGGGGCAGAAGAGCCGGGGAGCCCCGCCTTGTGCCTGGGGATGGTTTCTTGGAGCTGACCCAGGAGAGGCGCTCTCACCGCATCCGTGTAGGTGTCCTCCGCCGGCTTCCACTCACCCCCGGGGTAGCGACTCTCATTCTGGTACACTTCATCTGTGAACTCTGTGTGACCCGCATCCGCCTCGGTCAGCAAGCTGTGGGGGAAGAGGCTCGTGTTACCAAAGGAGAAACCTTACCAAAGGTGGTCACTGACCACCCCAGCTATTTCCAATGGCCGGAAAATATCTACACCCCTGGGGTGGCCCCCTGTTCCTTCCCTACCCTTACCCTATTGGGTTCCCCACTGCAAACTCCTTTTTGTACTAATAGCTTTTGACATTCCTTTGAAGAAGGGCGGCTGGAACAAGGAGACCTAAATTACAGAGAACGTCTCAAATTAGCAGCGTTGCTCCTGCTCAGTAATTAGGGTGGGGACTGGGAAAACTGACGTTGTGGGCAGCTTCTTCTAGGGACCTGGCTTCCGTTTCTGGGTCAGGTCAGGGCCCTTCAGCTTTTTCTCAGCCTGACTCTTGGCTAGCAGTTCAAAAGAACAGAGTCATCTTCCCTCTTTCCTCCTGTTTTAAAAATGGAATGGAGACGGTCTCATGGGCCAAGTGTGGAAACCTTTCACCCCGGGTTTGCTTGGTCTAGGTAACACAAACTGAAGGGAGGGGTTTACATTTTCTGGATCATTCCTTGGTAGGAATGGCAGCCAAACCAGGTCATTTTAGACTCTATGGTCTATTTGGCCAGTTGAGAAATCTATATTGCCTCCCTGTCATGCCAACTTTCCTCCTGGATTTGGAACAACCCACAGAGGAAAGTACAGAGATTCCAACTTTGGCTTAAGTTTTCTGCCAGGTATCTGCTCAACTGAGGTTTCTTTTTTCCTTTTACTGTCTCTACACATCATTTCCCTGCTGTATCCTCCCCTAGAATCAAGTGCTGGAGGGAAATCAGAAAACAAAAAGTTCCCATCCTTTGTATAAGTTGGGCTTCTCCATCGCTTCTCTGACTGCTGCTTCTGGGGTCCCATCCATCTCTGACAGGCTCTGATGTTGAGCTTTTCCAGTTCCAGTTCCCCTGGCCTTTTCCAGTCCTCACTAACCTTCCTTCCTTCCTTCTAATTCAAATCCCATTTCCTTTCTTCTCACCAGCAACCCCAATGCTACCCAAAAAAGGCCGTCTTAGGTTAACAGTGAAAGTGGAAGTCCCTCAGTCGTGTCTGACTCTTTGCGACCCCATGGACAATACAGTTCATGGAATTCTCCAGGCCAGAATACTGGAGTGGGTAGCCTTTCTCTTCTCCAAGAGATCTTCCCAACCCAGGGTTTGAACCCAGGTCTCCCACATTGCAGGAATACTCTTTACCAGCTGAGCCACAGGGGAAGCCCGTCATGGGTTAAAAGTAATTGTACACAAATACTTAACAGACAAGACCCAGCACACGTCTTTCCCTCCTTCCCTAATCCTGTGTGCTTATAGGAAGCAAGTGTGGACAGAAAGAACAAACTCTAGCTTGAGGTCTTCAACTCCAACTTCACAAGCTTGTTTCCTCCAAAAGTAAGTAGGCTGTCCTGAGGTGGAAAGAAGAGGGTGTTCTGGCTCCAAAGCTTTTGGCAACACTCAGAAGCCACCCTTTGGTTTCCTCCAGACTGCAGGGGACACATACTTGCCCCCTCTAGTGTTTCTTTCTTTTGAATAATAGCCTTTGAGATGTAACTCATATACCATACAACTCATCCATTTAAAGTGGGCCATCTATTTTCTGCAGACCTTCCAGCATATTGGTTTAGAACTGCTTTTGGCACCCAGGCTAGACTTGGCTTCCAGCCCTGTCTATATCACTCAGCCACAGTTTGTATGCCTTTGGACAAGTGACTAAGTCTCTCCATATCTGTTTCATCTTTAAAGTGGAAATAACACTGTTTTTTTGTTGGGAACTTTTTGTTGGGAGATCATTCTTTGTGTGTGTCTTGCATTTCTAAACATAGGCTCCACAACTTTTGTTACAAACTATCTTTTCAAGATGTTTATATGAGGAACAACCTCAAAAGACACAGTGTTTCTCTCCAGAGCAAAGCGGCAGCATGCTTACTACACATTATAAATGATTTGGGTGCCCTGAGCTCAGGATTCCTGTTACATAATCCTCTTCATGTACAAGTGTCATCTGGCCCTTTTTTGTCGCCCTCTAGGAATTGGGGCTCAGAGAATGAGAGCAAATATTGATACTCTGGTACTGCTCTTTGCAGTGAGTCTTTTCTCTCTGCTTTGGGAGTCTAAAGTCTCCTGCCAACATCCACGAAATTGTGGCAGGTGACCTAGATAGCTTGCAAGGAAGATAAAAAAATCTCAGGCTCTTCATGATTTTTGTAGGATTGCAATCCAGATTTTTTTTAAAAATGACACATTGCTTGACACATTCACATGTAATACATTCTCAGTTATGTTGGTACCAAGTGCTTTTTAATACTTTTTGTTTTATTATGAAACATTGATGACATCATTCAAGCTTCTATGAGTTTCTGTGGACTTACTTCTGCTCAGCAAGTGTTATATAAATTTGATCAAGAATGATGATGGAGAAGATTCATTTAGCAGTTTCTCAGGAAAGACCCCATTTACCATCCTTTTTTCTCAGAAAATGGAAAACTTACCTTCTTTCAGGATCAACTATCCAGTCTCCTTCCCATTCCCAGCCTTTTGGAGGCAAAAAGAATTCCCTCTTGAGTTTTATTTTTCCCGTGACATCGGAAAATTTATGACGACCCACTAATCCGGAAGTGCCCCATTTTCCAAACATGAGGGCTTGATTTTCATACTATTAAAAAGAAATTGGAGAAACATAATCAGTGAGCAAGAAATAAAGCCAACATATAAATTTTCAGGTCCATCTAGGACTTAGGCTAAACAATGAGGAAAAGTGAAAAAGCTTTATATTCAGAAGGTATGGACCTAAGTTGGACTATTACTGATTATGCAACCTTGGGTAAATCATTCATCTTTCTAAGACTCAGTGTCCTCATCTGTAAACTGAGGATAATACTCCCTTTCTCATAGGATTGTTCTGAAGTTCAAACGTACAAATGATTGTGAAAGTGCTTTGTAAACATCGATATATCATGCTAGTTGTTTCCACCATTATTTTGAATGGCTCCAAATAGTTCTCTGAACCTAATCTTTTAGATATCTACAAAAGTCCTCAATTTATGAACATGTAGTCTTCTAAAAGTTTATTTATAAGTTGGCTGCCTAGAACATGGGGCACATTTCCCCACAGAAACAATATTAGGATTAATGGTACATTTTCTAGGCAGCACAAAGGACCCATCTGAAACATGAAGGTCCTTTAGTACCCAGCCTCTATGTGGTCACAAAGCTCTGAGCCTTCATTGCTTCTCGAGTATGGTGAGTAGGCCAAGACCTTTCTGGAAGCAGGTTTTGTGGCAATGGCAGACCCAGGTTTATAGAGCATTCCTTTCTAAGTTAGAATTTATAAATCTATAATCTGGTCAGTTTTGCACTATGTAAACCATATAGAGGGTTGAGATTTGCCAGTGTTGAGAGTCTCTGGGTCCAAGCTGACATCTCCATTTGTCTGCTGATGAGCTTACTGAGAACATGATTTATATAAGTAGCTGGGGACTTTTTGGCTAAAGGAGGATGAAAGACATTTGAGTAGGGGCCTGGTGAGGGACCTGGTTCGATTCCTGGGTCAGGAAGATCCTCTGGAGAAGGGATAGGCTACCCATTCCAGTATTCTTGGGCTTCTCTTGTGGCTAGCTGGTAAAGAATCTGCCTGCAATGCAGGAAACCTGGGTTCAATCTCTGGGTTGGGAAGATCCCCTGGAGAAGGGAAAGGCTACCCACTCCACTATCCTGGCCTGGAGAATTCCATGGACTGCATAGTCCATGGGGTCGCAGAGTTGGACATGACTGAGCGACTTTCACTTTCATTTTCAGGATCCTACTATGTGCCAGGTAAAGAAAAGCAAAACTAAAAGATGCCATGGGTTTTCTTGCCCAGCAAGAAGATCAGAGCTACAATCCTGAACCAGCAGTCAGGTATAGGATAGCAGAAACACAATTACGATTTAGCTAGAATAAAGATAGTCTTCTCCTCAATTATTTGAGCATGAAGGCCCATCTGTAAAAGAATGGAACTCATCTGAAAATTGTCAGAAGACATCCATTGACTATATCTAACACATTTATATCAATAAGCACTTTGAATAAAAGAAATACAACTAACTCTACTTTTAGATGTAACAGTTTGTAAAAATTGTTTTCAAGGGTTTAACTCTAATGAGACTTTGGATAAACTAAGTGGATTTTTAACCCAGTGAAGGATTTACAAATTATCTCTTACTGTTTTAAAAGTATTCAGGCAGCATTTTCTTTGCCCCTGGGCAAACCCCTCTGAGGAATGAGTCTTCTATGTTTTAAAGACTATGTGGCAGAAAACAACCACTCCAGACCCCAAGCAGGCGTCTCAAGGTTGGCACCTCTCAAACATTCTTCACTCCTGGAGTGCTTGTGTGTAGATCACACTGGGGGTGTCCCGACAAAGACCCCCAGTTAATCATTCCCAACCCGCTTAGTGAAGGGCCGTTGGATGGAATTTTAGTTAGCGATTATGCTGGTGGTTGATTTGACATATGAATTGAAACATAATGGTGCTCCCCCCAAAAAAGGAAAAGATAATGATGTACCATTTCAGCAAAGACGGTGAATGTTCCTTCTGCAAAGCTATTGAACTTCTTCTCAACAGCACTTAAACCCAACCAGATGTTCACACGCAACTCCACAGGCACCTTTGGTCCGTTGTTTTTTTCTTGTGGATACTGTGAGATGTATAATAACATGAGCTGTTATGCCAAGCACAGCACAGACTATGATATTCAGCTGAAAACAAAAGTAGACTGAACATCTAATCATTGTTTTCAACAGTCTAATTTTGTTTGTGCAGCTAAAATATTTCCAAATGACCCTTCTACAAAGATCAAAATAATAACTAAATCAGGAACACCTGGGTGCCCCTGAGATCTTTCCAGGAGGCTCATGAGGTCAAAATTATTTTCCTAATAGTACTAGGATGCTACTTGTTTTTTTCACTGTATTGACATTTGCACTGATGGTTTAAAAAAAAAAAAAAAGCAAGCATGGATAAGACTCCAAGCTCTGTAGTGGGAATCAAGGCAGCAACACCAAACTGCACTGGTAGTAACAGTTTTCTTCATCACTCCCAGTGAAAAAAAACAAAATGCCAGTTTCACCAACGAATTCCTTTGATAAAGCAGTAAAAATGGCTAATCCTAAATCATGATACCCAAATACATGTCTTTTTAATATTTTATATGATGAAATTCTGCTGTGTATTTGTATATGTTTTGAGAAAAGATTCTGATGCAATCAAGCTGTGAACTGAACTAGACTTTTTTTTTTTAATGGAATATCTTTTATTTCTCAAACAGCAATTGGCTGCCCAATATGGTTATTCATACTTGGATATGGGGCAGATGTTTTCTTGAACATAAACAAGTGAGCTTGTCATTTCAAGAACAATAAGTGACTGTATTTTGTCGCCAATGATAAAATTCAAGGTTTCAAGTTAACAATTAGAATTTTGGAAAGTTTGTTTCTGCCTTAGTGGGTGAACCTGATAGTGTCCCAATACATAAGAGCTTTTATTATAAGTGATATTAATGTGACTTTTTATTGTATGATGAAACATGTCAACATTAGGAAGATTTGCCTAACTCAGTGAACGAATATTTTCCAAATGATGAAAGCTTTATGTTACAAAAATCAGGCATGGTAAAACAGCCATTCAAAGTACAAGGTAGACCAATGGATTTTAATGTAGCAGAGAATGAAAAGTTCACTGATATGGTTTCAGATTCCACATTGCAATTAATCTTTTAAAAGCTACCATTTGAGTTTTGTATTGTATCCAAGATAAGCACCCACAGTTATCTGTAAAAGTTATTCAAATACTCCACCCTTTTCCAACTACATACAATATGTGAGGTCAGATTCTTTTCATACACTTCAACCAAGCAACTCAGAGCATCAGACTAAATGTAGAAGCAATTTTGAGAATTCAGTTATTTTTCTGTGAGGCCAGGTTTGCAAAAGTGCAAAACAATATCACTCAGTATTCTGATTTTTAAAAGGAAATAGCTATATTTTATAAAAATATATAGTTTGTTAACATATAATGGATTTATTATAGTTATCTTAAATACTTTTTAATGTCAGTTTTAATTTCTATTACAGTAAATACTGATAGATAGAACCATGTACACAAATGCTGTTTGAGGTCTCCAGTGATTTTTTTTTTTTTTTTTGAGAGTGAAGAGAGGTCTCAAGACCAACAACAACAAAAAAACACTGACTTAAATGACTACCTAAACTGGATAATGAGTATTAACAAAATCAATACATATATACAACATTCTCTTAAAAGCATTTTGCTGTTTATCCACTGAGTTCTAAAACCCAATACAGAGAATACCACTCTGCCTCCTCTCCCACCCGCTGTGAAGTTTTATTTATTAATCAGTTTGCTTCCATGCAGTGCCGAGGTCAATTATAATTGTGGTTCTATCTTAAGTAAAATTTATTCCACCAAGAGACACTTGAAAGAAGATAATCACCTTGGTTCTATTTTCACCCTCTTGATTAAAGAGCAAAGAGTGCATTTATTAAAAGTTTAGCAGATATCTCCCTGTTTTAATGGAACGTTCTCCCATGACTGCTTTTCTCCCTCTTGATTTTTCCCCCGTTCCTGATATTCTAAGGAACTCAGGAGGAGTCTGGAAGGGAGAGGGATGTCAAACTTGTATCTGGCAACTATTTGGATCTCTTTGTTTCCATCCCCAATCTCCTGTGGTTCTTCTTATGCACACAAGGGAAGTTCTTAATCTAGGGTCCTGGGATGAATTGATGGGTTCTACAAAGCCCCTGAATCATATGCAGAATGTTGGAGGCATCTGAGATATGTGTTATTTTGGAAGACAGGGCCAATAGCTTTCATCAGACTCTTAAAGGAGTCCATGTCTCCAATATGTTCAGAACCCCAACCCTAAAGTAGTAACTCTTAAAATTTTTTCAATTTGAGGACCCATTTGATTAGAGCATAGATTGCATGGACTACCTATATTACCTTTGTTTTTTTCTGCTTCCCAACACTCGCTAGTAGGGAAGGCAAGAGTAGCATTGCCTCACATGAGACATTAGAGGTGGAAAATTCATACTAGAAAGCAAAGCATTCACAATGCCATGTTAATATTAGTGTCACAAAGACCTCTACAGAAGTGTCCTTGATTGAAGCCAGCAGACCTCAGGCCACTCTGGTAATTACCACCCTAGAGGAAGGACCAGAAGAGGCTGAAATGGATCAGGATCGCCCTAGCCATTCAATGGCTGGCAAATTATAAAACAGCCCTTCCTGGGAACATGGGGTTTGCACTCAAGTACTTCACGTTACACAGTGAGGAGGCCATACCTTCAGAAAGATGGTCTGGGTTTTCCCACAGTACTTCCCAGACGCATTCCCGCCGCTGGTGGAGTATAAAACCTGATGCGCGGGAATGCGTGCGTAGGCCAGTCTTTTCTCTCCCCGGATCATCCAGATGATGATGTCAGGCATGCTGTTCTGGGGCTGGTCACAGAAGGGGATGGAACAGGAAGCAAAGCTAGAGTTAGTCTAAATGTAGAAACACCACTGCACCTGCAGGCTGAACCCTCAGGGCTCCATTTATCAAAGAAACAATGTGGTTAGGGCGCTGCCAAAATTTCTTCTGGGACCACAGGTTTTTGGCCTGTGACTGGCCAAAGGAAATAGAGGGAAGCAGAGGGCCTTCACTTGCCAAAGGCCCTTTCGACAGAGAAACTGTGTGAAATACCCCCTTTTATCTCTCCCATCATTTGAAGAAAGACGTCCACAGCAGCCAAGGGGTTACAGGTTTCATCTATCTCACAGGGCATAGACAGAGCATCTCTATTTCACAATCCGACATTTTCCAAATGTGCAATATTAATTATTTAAAACCTCTTTTTTTAAAAAATACATAAATAAATAAAACCTTTTTCTGATTTTAAAGCTGATATAAGTTCACCATAAAAAACTCTGAAAGGAACAAAGCCTAGAAAGTGAAAAATAAAAATGTCCTGTCATCACATGTGTTTTTCAAATGTACCTCTACTCACAAATGTATGACAACTTGCCCTCCACCTCCCCATCTGTGAAGGTCAGTAGGGAGGGGTCTCCTACTCCCTTATTCTTCCAACCCACAGAGGTCAGTGGCAGCCAACATTACTCCAGCACTCACTGTGTGCCCCATGCTGGGCTAAGGCCTTTTCACTCTTCATCTTCTTTAACTTCATTAAGCGGTGATGGGAACTGAGTACTACTTTTCTCCCCATTTACTTATTTATTTTAAATATGTCTTTATTTTTGATTGCGCTGATTGCCACGTGCAGATTTTTCTCTAGTTGGGGCGAGTCGGGGCTACTCTTTGTTGTGGTGCATGGTCTGCTCATTGCGGTGGCTCCTCTTATTGTGCTTTTGGGGAGCCTGGCCTCTAGAGTGCATGGGCTTCAGTGGTTGTGGCACTCAGGCTCAGGAGCTGTGGAGTATGGGCTCAGTTGCTCTGAAGCATGTGGCATCTTCCTGGACCAGGGATCGAACCCGTGTCCCCTTGGCAGGTGGATTCTTAACCACTAAACCACCAGGGAAATTCTCTTCATTTAATCTGTGGGAAAACTGAGGCTTAGGGAGATTGAATACCTTGCCCAAAGTTACGCATGGTAGATCCAGGATTCAAAGCCAGGTCTTTTCTCGATCCCAACCAAAGGTAGTACACAGATCTGCTACTGTATCACTCTAATTGAAATCTTCTCTGATTGTACCATGACAATGACAGCATGTCCATTATGCAGACCTTTCCAGGACAACCAACTCAAAATTCTTCTACCCTGACCTCAGTGATGTTTATCCATTAGCATCTCAGTCCAATAACTGCTTGATTTCATCATCCATCAGGTCTGCTCAATGTCTAAGATAATGTACTAGATTTTCTCAACACCATCTCTACCCCTGGTGCCATTCTGCAGAATCCTGCTTCCATATCAGATGAAGTTTAAAAGCCCTACCTCCTCAGTCAGCTGCATTAATTTATCGAGCCAGTCCTCGATTTCCACCAATGTGGATTTGACCTCTGGGACCTCAGACCGCATCCTCACAGCTGCCTCATGTATCTGAGAGAGAGCTCTGGATCGCAACTTTCGGATCTGAGTATCAAGAACTGTGACATTAGGTTTTCCTTCTGTGAGAGGCAACGTGTATCTAAAAAGGGAAAACAAAACAGAATATGCAGAATGGCTTATTCGTTTTCAGAACTATCAAATTCATTTACAGTTGGTTTCAGTCTTGCAAACCACACCAATTTCCTAACAGACTCTAAAGAGTGACCATGTTAAAGCTGAAGGTGAATGTACGTGGCTTTGGCAGAGCAGGCCTGCCAGACAGACTTTCCTAACTCTCATGGGCATGCAGGGGGATGAAAATTCCAAAGCCATTCCTTGGGTTTGACCCAAGGCCTGTGGAATCACTGGGAAGGAGATGGAAACAGAAGCAACAGCTGGGAAGAACTGGCCTTCCCTTCTTTTGCTTCCTATGATCACTGTACAGACCCACAAAATGAAGAAGGAAGGGACAACCCCTAGACAGTCTGCGGGGGGCCTCTAGAGGTCTGTGACTCCCTGAAACTTATAAAGAAAAGTGTCTGTCTGGGTTGGCATGTAGTGTGACATCATGATAAAGATGGCATCATGATGAAAACCAGAGGCTTTAGAGAAGAATATCTGGGTACAAGTCCTGACTCCATCATTTACTACTTCTGTGATGTTGACCAGTTACTGAATCTTTTGTTTTCCTAGCCTCAAGTGTGAGAAAATAATATCTACCTTTAGAGTTGTGGTGAGAAGTAAGTAAGTTAATATATGGTGAGTCTTTAGAGCAACATCTACTGCAGAGTATGCAACCCACTCCAGTATTCTTGCGAGGAGACTTCCATAGACAGAGAAGCCTGGTGGGCTACAGTCTGTGGAGTTTCAAAGAGTTGGACATGACTGAGAGTGCATGCACACACACAGTCTAAATGATATTGCCACCATCACCGTCATCTCATCAGATAATCAAAGGGGCCCATTCCCTCCTAAAAAGGCAAGAATCCCTTGTATAGGTCAAGCTCCCACTAGAACAGCTGAGCTGGAGCCAGAATTAGCCTTTTTCTGCCAGGGCCTCCCTCTCACCAGAGCTGCTGATGGGGCCAAAGTGAAGTTGTCACCTGTTTCAGGAAATTCTACTCTCACTGTCTCTACCTAGAACTTTTATTGGTTAGAATTTCACCCAGATTCTTAAGGACATCCTAGCTGACTTCCCTAAACATAAATTTCCTAAAATTAAAACGTATCTTGATCTTTTGATTCTTTCAATTTGATTCTTCAAAAAAAGTATAAAATATTTTTGTGTTTTGCTCAACAAGCCTTGAAATTCATAGGCATTTTCTACATGAAAGGTATTACCAAATGTCATTGTTTGGCTTCACTGGTAATTATGGCAATACATTAGAAGGGTTAAGTCCCTGAAATGATTCTTTGAGGCAAAATATAGATGGAAGCTTTAGCTCAAAGGCTACATACAAGATGTTCAATAAATAGATATGGCAGTGGGAAACACATAGTAGGAAAATAAGTTAATAAACCCAACTCCGGGCCTCAGATGAGTCACTTCATCTCCTTGGGCTTCTGTTTCTTGGGTCTCTTTTGTAGACAAAATAAGAAGATTGAAAGAGATGACCTCTTAGGACCCAAATATAAATTCTCTGCATTTAAACAAGCTTCCAGCTGCGCTTTAATCTCAAAAGAAAGTGAGTCGCTCAGTCATGTCCTACTCTTTGCAACCCCATGGACTGTAGCCTACCAGGCTCCTCTGTCCATGGAATTTTCCAGGCAAGAATACTGGAGTGGGTTGCCATTTCCTTCTCCAGGAGATCTTCCCGACCCAGGGACTGCACCGGGGTCTCCCGCATTGTAGGCGGACGCTTTACCGGCTGAGCCATCTCAGCTGCATCAGAATTACCTAGCCAAACCACTAGAGGGCACAAGGAGACTGGGAGACAGTGTTCAGGCGTTCGCTCAGAGGCAAGGAGGGGAGCGCAGGGCGGGGCGCGGGGCGGGGGCCGGTGGACAGCCCTGGTTCTTGCTAGCGTAAATACTCAGTGTGCTTTACTTTTGGGACTTCCCTGACCACTGCTTTATTGGCCAACATTTAAAATGAGTTCAGAATGATCACTTCCTCCTTTGATTTCCACATGCCGAGAGATCTGAACAGTTTCCCCAAGTCATAAAGGTTCTCCAGCTTCACCTAAGGAAGGCTTGGCCAGAGGACTCATTCGGCATCTGATAGTAAAATAAAACTGCTGTTTCTGAAAATGTGTTTATGAATTAGGAACGCTGTTCTAAATGGTAAAATCAGTGCCCCACCATCAGATCCCATCCTCCGTGGGAGCCAGGAGTCACCTTTCCTGGGGTGGTGGGCACACTAGGGATGCCTGGAGGCGGAGGCCAGGCAGACCAGCCCTTCCGCCTGCCCAGCCCTTCACCCGAGGCCGCACCGGGACGACTTCTTCCCGGAGGGGGGCCTCAGCCTCCCCTCCGCTGCTTTACAATTGGCACCAGCAGAAAGCGGAGCTCTTCCTGCTGGTGATTCACAGACTCTTCCCTTTTGAGAAACTTGGCTGAGTCAAATTATTTTTCTGGCAAACACTAGAAAATTCTAGAGACTCTTCTGGTCTTACAGTTTAAGAGAGGGGAGCACAGCTGGGGATTCTAGAGTACAAGTAGGATCACTGTACCTTGTGTCTTCTATAACTTCCTCCAGGAGCTTCTGCCACATTTTTGCCAATTGGTTTGAAGGAATTTTACCTTGTATCCCTGCTTTTAGAGCGTCTATGTTTGATTGCTGAAGAATATGGAGAGGGGAGAAAGAATTGGTAATTGTGCACTATACCCGACAAAGGTTTAACTTTTATTTTCAAGAAAAATACACAAAAAGATTTAACAGAAAAATGAAAGGTCTTTTTTTTTTCCTTTACATTTAAAATGTTCCCCACAGATTAACTCTTTTTCTCCAAAATGAAACCAACACCGATATATAAAGTAATAAGACAACCTTTTCCTATAACCTGACCTTTGAAATGAATCAAATTTTATATATTCAGAAAGTAAATAAAAGAAAAACCAACAAGGATGGGGGAAGGAACCCTACAATGGACTGTAAAACAGGAACAAATGAACCTAACTATATGTCAGATGAATAACATGATACACTGAATTAGCCCAAGTAACTTTTGAGCACAATGATTCCCTCAGTTTGAAGGAAGGAAAGAACCATAAGTATATCAAACTCTAATTAGATCTGTTTTTCCCAGTACTTAACCTATGGAGAACTAAACAAATGAGTAAATATATTGAGAATAATGGAAGCTGGAGAAGGGAGCTATAAATATGGAAAGAGGGAAGACTAGAATAAACCCCGTAATATTATCAATAAAATGGAATTGAAGTCATCCTTATAAACTCAGTGCACTCAGTATACTGAGAGATATAAAATATGCATATGTATACACACAATACATGTGTGTATACATGTGGGTTTGTCTGCTGAGAAGGCCTAGAAGCAAAGACATCTCAGGAGTACTGAACACTCCAGTACCCTGCCAGACACTATTCTTTACATTCCTCTCCCACTAAAAGGAACCAGGGCTCCTTAGAGAAATTGTGGTTCCAGAGTTGGGCCACAGAAAGTATAAGATAAACCAAGAACATATTATTGTGTCATGTTGAGCATCTACCAGCAGAGAGGTTGAGGGAGAGCCCACCATAGTCCCCAAAGTCTGATCATGGAAATCCACTGTCCTGTCCAGATTGTTACGGAATTAGGACAGTGAAGAGAGCTGATGAAAAGACTGAAGATGAAAAAAGCTGGAAATACCCAAAACAGAATAGAGGTGTGACCAGTTCCCACCAAGTTCCTTGAGATGGAAACTTGGAAATTAACACCACAACCACACTGTGTATCAATTGTAACTTTGTTATGTGGACAATTATGCCTAAGTTAAATGTACAGTTCTCTTCAATATTGTCTTTGAAGCATAAAACAACATTTTCAGATTTTGCCATGGAGTCTTAGCTCAAGTATATTCCAGGACCCCTCCGCATCACGGTACAATGCTGACAGAGGTTGGAACATCTTAGAAAAATTAATATTCATATAATTTGGAAATCAAAACATTAATACCAGATGGATTTTATCAGTACCTGACAGAAATAACTTAGTATCTTTGACTTTACTAGAAATATCCCAACCATGTTTTCCTCCTCTCATTAACATCAACCAGATGGATAACCACAGATGTCACATCTATGCAAGTTCCCACCAGAGGGAACTCTCCCACCTCCAACAAGAAAGTCCTCTGAAACCACTTGTTCCACAGTAGAGATTTTTACTGCTTTGACAGCAAAGCTCTAAGGGTTGGGATATTTCTACTGGAATGAACCATTCTCCACACCACATTCCACATACAAATTATGGAAGAAAGTGTGAGTTGTTCTTCTACTTCAACATCCATCCTCTCTTTTCCACAGTAAGTGAACTTGCACCTGGGCATATGCCTGCACAGGCCTGAGACTGCATTTCCCAACTCTCTTGCAGTAAGATGTGGTTGTATGACTGGATTCTGGCCAGTGGGAAATGAGTAGAAATCAAGTGTGTGACTTCTGGGTCTTTCCCTTGAAGGGGAGAGCCTGTGTCATCTTCTTCCCTTCTTTTCCCCTTCCTTCAGACTGAAGGGGCGGTGTAGTGGTGAGCTGCTTCTCCCTTGCAAACAATGACAATGCCATAGTAATAGCAGAGCAGCAAGGTGGAGGGGGCAAGAACCTGGGTCCCCCAATACCACTGAACTTCCATACCAGCCTTAGATTACCTACCTCAACTGCTACTAAGGAAATAGTGTTCATCTTGCTTACCATTATATTCTGAGGTCTTGTGGTAACTCAGATACCACCTCAGTAGCCTAACTGCATTCTAACTAATACATAATTCACCCTGTTTGGTAAAAAGGAAATGTAGAAAAGATAAACTCACCAGCCTTTCTGCCATGACTAGGAGCGTGTTCACAGCATCCAGGCGATGACTAATATCCTCCCAGTAGGAAGTCAGTGTAACAACTGGCTTCGTGTGGGCCCAAGGCAAGTAGTAATAGTAGTTTCCTGGTGTAGAATATTGAGGGTCAGTGAACACTGGACACTTAACACATTTATTGAAGAGATATACAAACTGGACTGCTTGGTTAATCATAGGCCTGAAAGATGTAGTTTGGAGTAGTCTGATTCTTTCATTTTATTTAATTGAGCAACTGAGGGATAAATAAAAAGTTCGTATTCATGCAGCCTGCTTTGAAAAATCTCTCTAAAAGGCCCTAGTAAACCTAGCACAATGATCTCAGGATCTTTTGATGATTTGGGACCATGCATATTAGTATCGCTGATAATTATAAAACAGGGTAGCAGAAAACAGAGCATAAGGGATTAGATTATATGTGTTTGTCCCTGAAAACAGTTTTCCTAAGCAAATTTTTTTTGGAATGGGACAAGAAAAAAGAATTTTCTGTTTTTTTGAAAAACTTAAGTTGGATACATGGAATTTGGTATTGCTCAGAGCCTTATAAAGATTAGCCCACATTTTATAGCTTAACACTACTTGCATAAAAATTAGCTAAAAACTGTGGCAACGCTGTTGAGACACTGGAACAGAATTTCTCGCTCCCTTCTCTGTGCTCTCCAACCATTTGTCCACATCTTTATTAGGGCATTCTCATACTCTGACTTCTATTGTGATTTATTTTATACTCTAGAATGTAAGTTCTATAAAAGCAGGGACTGTTTTCCATCCATCTTTGTTTGAATATAGCTATCTAATCCTCATGGCAACTCTAGAGAAGATGAGGGATAGAATGAAGTGATGTGCTAAGGTCATAGTGCTGGGGAGAAAGAGAGTGATGACCAGAAGTTGATTTTCCATCCACTTCAACTGCTCAAACTAAAAGCAGTTTGGGGCCGGGCAGGGCAGAGGTGGGCAGGGGCAGGAGCTGTTTTTGGGGAGGCTCATTGTTCAGCTAGCTGCCATCTTATGGCTTTACAAAACAGAGCCAATGTCAAAATTGGGCATGGGAGAAGCCTTGAGATTCAGCCCCTGGAAAAGGGTCTGCGTCTAAACTCCAGCCACCTCTCTTCCCCATTCTACGTTTCCACATATGCATATGCCACGCATTCCACTACACCTGCTAGAGAGGGAATGCACTGCGTGTTTCTCATCCTGTGGTGCGCCCACTGTAAACATGTGCAGGAGAGACAGCCAGCGTCAGTCTTACCATCAAACACAGCACGGCTATACTGAGTGGTTGATGCCAAAGGCTTACAAGTCGTGTCAAACTTGTTGCCGTAGTTCCCGATGCTGACTTCAAACTGAATGGCCTCGCCAATGTCTTGCAACATGGTGGCTGAATGGAACACAGCAGACAGGCTGTACTTCCGCCTTCGCTGATATTTCTGCAAAGCACCAGCAGACACAAGGCTCAGAGAAACTCCTTTTGCTCTTACTTACACCTGGAACTCTAGCAGATATGATTCTAACCCTGATCATTAGTGCTGAGTTAAATGCCAGGGGATGGTGGCTCAATGGTAAAGAATCCACCTGCCAATGCAAGAGACTTGGGTTCAGTCCCTGAGTTGGGAAGATCCTTTGGAGGAAGGCATGGCAGCCCACTTCAGTATTCCTGTCTGGAGTATCCCATAGATAGAGGAGCCTGGGAGGTTATAGTCCATGGGGTCGCAGAAGAGTCAGACAGGACTGAGTGACTAAGCATAAGTAACAAATGACAGGGGAGAATGTTCTTGTATGTAGCAGTTCCCCTCCTTCTCACACAGTGGGCAAAGATAGAAATACCAGGATGTTCTTTGAGAGTTGATTGAAATAGAGAAAAAAAAATGAAAACAATACAAATGTTTAACAACAGGCCACTGGTTAAGCAAATTATGTTACATCCATGAAAGAAAGTGAACGTTGCTCAGTCGTGTCTGACTCTTTGTGACCCCACGGACTATACAGTCCATGGAATTCTCCAGGCCAGAATACTGGAATGGGTAGCCTTTTCCTTCTCCAGAGGATCTTCCCAACCCAGGGATGGAACCCAGGTCTCCTGCATTGCAGGTGGATTCTTTACCAGCTGAGCCATGAGGGAAGCCCACGAATACTAGACTGGGTAGCCTATCCCTTCTCCAGCGGATCTTCCTGACCCAGGAACTGAACCAGGGTCTCCTGCATTGCAGGTGGCTTTTTTACAAACTGAGCTTTCAACATCCATACAATGGAGCAAAAGTTCATAAAAAGACTTAGGTAGATACATATGCGCAAACATGGGGGAAAAGGTGTATTTTTAAGTGAACCCAATAAATATATATTTTAATATCATCATATACAAAGAATATGCAAATAAAGAATAGAAATCAAGTTGTTAACTATAGTTATGTTGGGGAAGGTAGAGAGATTATGGCTAACATTGCTAACTTACACATTTCTAATAATTTGAATTGTTAGGTATTCTGTAGTCATAAATGATAAGATTTTTACTGTCAGTCTCTTCAGCAAGTGGTATTGGGAAAGCTAGACAGTCACATGCTGGAAAGCATTCACATCAATGAAGTTAGAATACACCTTCACACCATAAACTGAAAACGGCCTAAAGGTTTATATGTATAAGACATGACATCATAAAACTCCTAGAAGAGAACATATGCAAACATCCTCTGACATAAATCCCAGCAATGTTTTCTTCAAGTCAGTCTCCCAAGACAATAGAAATAAAAGCAAAAGTAAACAAATGAAACCTAACCAAACTTATGAACTTTTGCACGGCTAAGGAAGCCGGATCCCATGGCAGTTCTAATTTTTGGAGGAAGCGCCATGCTATTTTCCATAGTAATTGTGCCAATTTACATTTCTACCAACATTACATTGAGGCTTCCCTTTTCTCTGTTCCCTTGCCAACATTTGTTATTTGTTGCTTTTATTACTGGCTTAGTGTATGTGTGTGTGAGGGAGTTGAACATAGAGCCATCAATGACCACATGGAGTATCTATCAGCCTAGCAGAAATGACCATGAGCCCCTCAGGCCTTCCTTCATTAGGGCACATACAGTCTCTTGAATCCCCATCCTGCCCTAAATCCTTGCTCGGATAGCATCTCTCCTTCTTTATGGATCATATTACCACTGATCTTCAGACACTTTTTTTTTTTTCAGTCAAGGAGAGACATGAAATGGTTTAAGTTGCTGTGCTTCATTATGTCTTGAGCTTTCTGCATTTAATTTTGTCCACATCTAGAGTCTGTTCTGGGTCCTTACTGGAACTCAGTCTCTATATACTTGCTCAGCTTGGAGATGAGAACATGTGTTTACTATAGAGTAACCACATTGGCTGTGTGCTCCACTGGCAAATCTGTGGGACCCATAAATGATAATATTCAAATTGCTTGACAAATTTCTCAACATAGCAAGTTTTGTTCAAAAACCTCAAAAGAAGGACCTCCCAGTTCTTTTTTGTTTCTCTCTTTTTTTTTGGACCTCCCAGTTCTGTAGTCCTTTGAGTCTTGGAGGTCACATAGCTATCTTACTTTGACAAATGGTGACTTTTTTGTTGTGCTTTTTCCCCTATTAGTTACTTCTCTACCAATTTGTGTACCACCATCTGAGTAGCAAAATAGTGACAACTTTCACTTCTTAAAAGCTAATAAAAATTATTTCATGCCTGAAGGATATTTATTAACTGATTTTCCTTCCCTTGTTATTCATCCACACCATGCATGACCTTAATTCTGTAAAATGAATCACCATCATGGGTGGGTCTTCTGCCTCGTATGATGCAAGCATGCAGAAATTCATTTGCAGAAGTACTTAACCAACTATTTTTAAAACTTAAAAAAAAATATTATGGTAAAACACACATAATGTAATTCAACATCTTAGCTATTTTTAAGTGCACAGTTTGATGGCATTGAGTATATTCACATTGTTGTGCTACCATTATCACCATCCATCCACAAGAACTTTTTCATCTTACAAAACAAACTCTGTATCCTTTCAACATTAATTTCCCATTTCTACCTACTTTCTGTCTCTGTAGCTTAACAACTCTGGAGTACTTCACATAAGTGGAATCAAACAGTATTTGTCCTTTTGTGACTGGTTTATTTCACTTAGCATAATGTCCTCAAGGTTTAGCTGTGGTGTAGCATGTATTAGAATTTCCTTCCTTTTTAAGGCTGAATAATACTTCACTGTATTGTTGAATGATTAAGTTGAGACATATTAAAAAACTTAAGTGTTTAAGTGAGCAAACATCCATTGGAATTGGCAACAAAAACCAGAATTGCTTATTGGCACTCCAGGACAGGAGTGAGGGAAAAACCTTTTACAGCGCAAAGGCAGAAGGAAGACAAGGAGATTATTTGATTGGAGATAGTTTAAGTGGTTGCATTATTTGGGAAAGCCCACTTGGATATTTCTGGTTTGTTGTCCTTTGATTGCTTAATCTCAAGATATTGCCAAGCCTCAGTTTTGGTTTGCCTAATGTAGGTCGCCAAGACATCAGAGCCACCTCTGATGGCCTCCTTGTTTGGTGGTGGTTTAGTCGCTAAGCCGTGTCCAACTCTTGCGACCCCATGGACTATAGCCTGCCAGACTCCTCTGTCCATGGGACTCTCCAGGCAAGGATACTGGAGTGGGTTGCTGTTTCCTTCTCCAGGGGATCTTCCTGACCCAGGAATTGAACCCGGATCTCTTACATTGCAGGAAGATTCTTTATGGACCAAGTTATAAGGGAAGTCCTAGCCTCCTTGATTAATTAATAGTGTGTATATACCACATTTTGTTCATTCATTCATAAATTTATGAATTCATAGATGCTTCCACCTTTTGGCTACTGTGAATAATGCGGCTATCCATTTGCTATACAAATATCCACTTGAGCTCCTGCTTTTGATTCTTTTGAGTATATACCCGGCAGTGAATTGCTGGATCATATGGACTTCCCTGGCAGATCAGCTGGTAAAGAATCCAGTATTCCTGGGCTTCCCTAGTGGTTCAGCTGGTAAAGAATATGCCTGCAATGTGGGAGACCTGGGTTTGATCCCTGAATCGGAAAGATCCCCTGGAGGAGGGTATGGCAACCGACTCCAGTATCCTTGCCTGGAGAATCCCCATGGACAGAAGAGCCTGGCAGGCTACACTCCATGGGGTCACAGAGTTGGACATGATTGAACGACTTCAGCACAGCACAGCAGATGGTAATTCTATTTTACACTTCTGGAGTACCATTTTAAAAACATCTGACAGTGACTGCAGTTTGCTGTCTTAAAGAAACTTGGGTAGACTGATCAAGATGGCATAGTAGGCCATGACGCTCACCTCCCACAGATATATCAAAAATGCATTTACATGTAGAACAATTCCAACAGAGTATCTACTGAATGCTGGCAGAATATCTCAGACCTCTGAAAGGGCAAGAAAATCCCCATGTAACCAGGTAGGACAAAGGAAAAAAGGGGAAAATAGAAGAAAGTAAGAAAGGAATCAGGAGGGGAATGTGCCAACAATGGGAGAAAGTCTCTTCAGCAAGTGTTGGTGCTGGGAAAGCTGGGCAGCTGCATGTAAATTGATAAAGCTGGAACACACCCTCTCATCATACACAAAAATAAACTTAAAGTGGTGTAAAGATTTAAACATAAGACATAACACTATAAAACTAGAAGAGATCACAGGCAAAACATTCTCTGACATAAATCATACCAGTGTTTTCTTATCAATGCCTTCAGTCTCCTAAGGCAACAAAAATAAACAAATGGGACCTAGTCAAACTTAAAAGCTTTTGCACAGCAAAAAAAACCATAAAAACAGAAAAACAAAAAGATAAGCTATAGAATGGGAGAAAATATCTGCAAATGATGCAATCAATAAGGGCTTAATTTCCAAAATATACAGACATATCATACAACATGACTACAGTAAACAACCCAATATAAAAATGGGCAGAAGACCTAGACATTTTTCCAAAGAAGAAATAAAAATGGAAGAAAAAAAGAAATACAACCGACCAATGAGAACATGAAAAGATGCTCACCATCACTAATTATTAGAGAAATGCAAATCAAAACTGCCATGAGGTACCACCTCACACTAGTCAGAGTGGCCATCAATAAAAACTCTACAGATAACAAATGCTGGAGAGGATGTGGAGAAACGGACCCCCTTCCATTGCTTGTGGGAATCTAAGTTGGTACACCAACTATGGAAAACAGTATGGAGGATCCTTATAAAATTAAAAATAGAGTTACCATATGAATCCACAATCCCAGTCTTGGGCATATATCTAGAAAAAACCCAAATTAAAAAAGATACATGCACACTTATGTTCATAGCAGCACTATTCACAATAGTCAAGACATGGAAACAACCTAAATTTCCATCAACAGAGGAATGGATAAGGTAAATGTGGTATACATGTACAATGGAATACTACTCAGCCACGAAAAGGGATGAAATTGGGTCATTTGTAGAGATGTGGATGGACCTACAGACTGTCATAGAGTGAAGTAAGTCAGAAAGAGAAAAACAAATACTATATAATGTCACTTATATGTGGAATGTAAAATATGACACAAATGAACCTATCTACAAAACATAAACAGACTCATGGACATAGAGAATACACTTGTGGTTACCAAGTGAGAGAGGGTTGGGGGAGGAATGGGGTGGAAGGGGGAGGTTAGCAGATGTAAGCTATTACACATGGACTGGATCAACAGCGTAAATATATGTCCTACGGTATAGCACAGAGAATTACATTCAGTATCCTATGATAAACCATAATGGAAAATAATATTTTTAATAAGAATGTATATAAATATATGTATAAATGAATCACTTTGCTGTACATAGGTAACTAGACAACATTATAAATCAACTATACTTCAAAAAGACAAAACAAAAAACCCTTGGGACATCCCACTATTACAAAACCTCCATTTTGGTTAAAGAAATTTTTGACATGGCATAACTGAAACATTCCAAACTATTTCATTAGAAACCCCTCTGAGTCTCAAACTTTTCTGAAAGCCTTTCTAAATCATTGGTTTGCAACCTTAGCTACATATTGAAAGACACCTGAAGAGCTTTAAAATATACTTATAGCTGGGCCCCATCTTCTGGAGCTTATGCTTTAAAAACGTCTCTACCTTAGTCCACTTTCACTTTGGTAGAGAGGGGATTGGAAAACTTTTGTCACTTGTCAGGAGTTTCCTTAAATACCTACAACTAAGTCCCCTGAACAATCTATGGTTCTAAAGTGCTGTGGAAATTCTAGGTTTGGTTTAAATTGCATGAAAATTAAAAGTAGGAAGTTATTTGTATTAGTCAGACCTTATATATATATACAGCATGACTTGTTCTTTGTAAACCATCTAGGATCCTATCAGAGAAGGGAAGGAACAAAAATATAAAGCATAATTTGGGGCCTAGGTCTGGGCCCAGAAAGAACGATCAGTATTTAAGCTGGAGCCACCTGTTACTGCTCTAGCTTAAACAGATGGGGAAAAAATGTAAACAGTAATAGAATTTATTTTCTTAGGCTCCAAAACCATTGTGGATGGTGACTGCGGCCATTAAATAAAAGACACTTGCACCTTGGAAGAAAAGCTATGACAAACCTAAACAGCATATTAAAAAGCAGAGACATCACTTTGCCAACAAAGGTCCATATAGTCAAAGCTATGGTTTTTCCAGTAGTCATGTATGGATGTGAGATTTGGACCATAAAGAAGGCTGAGCACTGAAGAATTGATGCTTTCAAATTTTGGTGTTGGAGAAGACTCTTGAGAGTCCCTTGGACTGTAAGGAGATCAAACCAGTCAACTCAACCCTAAAGGAAATCAATCCTAAATATTCACTGGAAGGACTGATGCTGAAGCTCCAATATTTTGGCCACCTGATGCAAAAAACTGACTCATTGGAAAAGATCCTAATACCTAAGAAAGACTGAATGCATGAGGAGAAGGGGATGACAGAGGAGGAGATGGTTGGATGGCATCATTGACTCAATGGACATGAGTTTGTGCAAACTCCAGGAGATAGTGAAGGACAGGGAAGCCTGTTGTGCTGCAGTCCATGGGGTCACGAAGAGTCAGATATAACTGAACAACAACAACTCATTACTGCAGAGAAGAGAGAAGTTATGTGCGGAGGTGTTGCAAAGAGGTGGGGACACCAACTCTGGCCCAGCTGGCTCTGCCCTGCACATCTCTCATGGCCAGGATTCCATTAGCTCTCTCTGGATTTTCCTGTGCAGAACTCACAGTCACCTACAGAACCCTGATAGGATCCTCACCCTGGAGGGTCTGAGCTCTAAGACAATAACTGCGGTTTCTGGCCATCACAACTCCTAACAGAGCAGGTTCTCACTGTGAGCAAGATTCCTGGGCCACTGTGCAAGTCAGACTCCATGAGGGGTGCCCAGACCATCTGCTCACCTGCCCGGAGCCCTGGGGCCCTGGAGGAATAGTAAGGCTGAGAATTCTCTCCCTCCCCCAGTCCTTTCCTGCTTCCCCTGTGCTCTTAGAGCACAAAGAGGTGTAAGAAGGAACCAGGAACAGCTTAGACCAGTCTGTAGCCTCAGCTTCTGTTCCCTGTCCTTAGTAGCCTTGGGGAAAAACCTCCTATAACAGGGCAAGTTGAAGAACATATGTCATAGTCTATTGAACATCTACTGATGGGTGTTTAACTTTGCAGGGCCTTCGGGCTTTCTGATTATCAATGACCAGTGCGAGTTGTAGATGTAAGTGGTATAAAGTTGTTGTGGTTCAGTCACTCAGTCCTGTCTGACTCTTCGTGACCCCATGAACTGCAGCACGCCAGGCTTTCCTGTCCTTCACTATCTCCTAGAGTTTGCTCAAACTCATGTTCACTGAGTTGGTGAGGCCATCCAACCATCTGATCCTCTGTTGTCCCCTTCTCCTCTTGTCCTCAATCTTTCCCAGCATCAGGGTCTTTTCCAAGGGACTCAAGGGACTCTCAAGAAGTATAAGGTACAGTTTCAGAAGTAAATTTGGGGAAGGGGATGATTTTGCCAAGCAGAATACCTGATAAGAGGGAAAAAGTTAACAGGCTCTTAAAAGTGGCTGTGGGCCCAGGAGGCATGGGACATTAAAGGACAAAGACAAGGAGACTGTGCCAAAGAAAACTGCCAGCTTGCTACCTTTGATCTATAGGAGCTAATGGATGAATCTTACTTACTCAAGCAATAGTTATTGACACTTAACGTGAGCCAAACCTATGGGAGAGCTAAGGCTGAGGATGCAACGGCTGATCTTTTACCTGTCTGATTGCTTAGGAAAGCACCCAGGCGACCTCCTCCTACATATCTTTGTAGGGTCTCTTGACCAAGCCCATCTGGAGCACCACATCAGCTTCTGCTCTAGAAAGTTGTGAAACTGGGATTTTTGGCAACTGAATAGGAAAAACTCACTCTTCCTCCTGTGTGTCTCCTTTGCTCTCACACTACAATCACACAGTTAATACTTCTGATGGCAGATGTGCATGCTCTGCACTAAATCACTTCAGTCATGTCCGACTCTTTGCAATTCTATGTACTATAGCCCACCAGGCTGCTCTGTCCATGGGATTCTCCAAGCAAGAATACAGGAGCGGGTTGCCATGCCCTCCTCCAGGTGATCTTCCTGACCCAGGGATCGAACCCACAACTCTTATATCTCCTGTATTGGTAGATGGCTTCTTTATCACTAGAGCCACCTAGGAAGCCCAACTCTAGCTGGGTATCCTAAAGTTTAGCTCAATCCTGACACTCTCCACTTGGAGACAGTATCAGATTCCACAGGTTAAAAGGCTCAGTCCCACAACACTGCCCCGTCCACTTCCTCTGTGCTTTTGACCTATCAACTACAAATTGGAGGTTCCCATAATCCCCTCTTTGGGTTACATTAATTTTCTGGAGCAGCTCACAAAACTCAGGAAAACAGTTTACTTACCGTATATGTGCTGTGTGCTCTGTCACTCAGTCATGTCCGACTCTTTGTGACCCCATGGACTGTAGCCTGCCAGGCTCCTCTGTCCATGGGGATTCTCCAGGCAAGAACACTGGAGTGGGTTGCCATGCCCCCTTCCAGGGGATCTTCCCAACCCAAGGATCAAACCCAGGTCTTCTGCATTACAGGTGGATTTTTTCCCATCTCAGCCACCAGGGAAGCCCACTTACTGTATATGAGTTAATACAAAAGGATACGATAAAGGATGCAGAGGAACATCAAGATGGAAGAGATGCACAGGGCAAGGTTTGTGGGAAGGAGCTCTCTTTGAACATACCACTCCCCTAGCACTTCCATGAGTTCATCAACCCATTAGCTCCCCAAACCCTGTACTCTGGGGATTTTATGGAGGCTTCATACTGTAGGCATGATCAATGATTAACCCAATTTCTAGCCCCTCTCTGAAGGATGTGGAGGGGGTCGGGCTGAAAGTTCCAAGCTACTAATGATGGCTTGGTGAGCAGTCCCCACTCAGGAGCCCACCAAGTCACCTCATTAGAACAAAAGACTTTATCACCTGGGAAAGCCAAGAGATTTAGGAACTCTATGTCAGGAACCGGAATCAAAGACCAAATATGAGAACAAAAGATGCTCAAAAGTGCTCTTATCACTTAGGAAATCACAAAGGTTTTAGGGGCTCTGTGTCAGGAACCAGAGACAAATATATATTATATTATTTCAGGGCTTCCCTGGTAGCTCAGACAGTCAAGAATCTACCTGCGATGCAGGAGGCCTGGGTTTGATCCCTTAGTCAGAAAGTTCCCCTGGAGAAGGAAATGGCAACCCACCCAGTATTCTTTCCTGGAGAATTCCATGGACAGAGGAGCCTGGTGGGCTATAATCCATGGGGTCACAAAGAGTTGGACACCATTGAGTGCTGCTGCTGCTGCTAAGTCACTTCAGTCATGTCCGACTCTGTGCGACCCCATAGACAGCAGCCCGCCAGGCTCCCCCATCCCTGGGATTCTCCAGGCAAGAACACTGGAGTGGGTTGCCATTTCCTTCTCCAATGCTTGAAAGTGAAAAGTGAAAGTGAAGTTACTCAGTCTTGTCCAATTTAGCGACCCCAAGGACTCCAGCCCACCAGGCTCCTCCATCCATGGGATTTTCCAGGCAACAGTACTGGAGTGGGGTGCCATTGCCTTCTCCGACCACTGAGTGACTAACGCTTATTTCACAGGGACCAAGTTGCCCTTTTGTTGAAGCCTCTTCAACTCTACCAGAAAGTTTCATGACTTGTAAATGAATCACAGGATCTTTTTAAGTGGGACAAAGGTGCATGATTACATTCCAGGCTGACCACTCTCATGAAAGGGTCCTCTCAGCAAGGGTCTCTCATGAAAGGGTCCTCTCAGCAACTGCACAGATCTGCTCATCTCACTCTCTGGACTCCTGGTAGCTTGAAGAGTGAGTGTATCCTTGGAATCTCAGCTCCTCTCCTGCTTTTTAATATTGTTGAGCTTTGGGGGACTTCCCTGGCAGTCCAGTGGTTAAGACTCTGCACTTTCACTGCAGGGGACCCAGGTTTAATCCCTGGTCAGGGAACTAAGATCCTGCATTCCTCGAGATACAACCAAAAATAAATAAATAAAAATCTAAAAAAAGCAAAAACAAAAACTCAGGTGACTGGGCATAAACCAAACTCCCATAATTTAGGAATTTTAAATATTTTGGGGATTTTGGTTCATATAGTTCATTTTTATTTTTATTACATTTATGTAATATTTTATTTTTATTTATATAAAATATAAATAAATATCAATTTATAAAAATTTATAAAAAATTTTGTGTGCTGTGGAGGGGGTTGGATGGAGTAGTGTGTGTGTTAAGTGTTAGTCCCTTATTATTTATTTAATAATAATTGAATTATTATTTAATTAAACCCGGGTCTCCTGCAATGGAGGCAGATCCTTTACCATCTGAGCCATCAGGAAATGGGTGGTGGAACCCAGCAGAGAGAGGCCTGAGCCAGGGGTGGGGCATCAATGAGCTGGCTGCTCTGAGAAACTATTCAGATTTCTAGAACATGTAAGGACCAACCCACAATTCTTAGAAATAGTTGGAGAAAAGATGGCATAAAATGGCAACCCACTCCAGTACTCTTGCCTGGAAAATCCCATGGACAGAGGAGCCTGGTAGGCTACAGTCCATGGGGGTCGCAAAGAGTCGGACACGACTGAGTGACTTCACTTTCACTTTCACATGTACACACACATATATAATGGAGTATTACTCAGGCACAAGAAGGAACAAAATTCTCTATTTGCCTAACAACATGGATGAACCTTGAGGGCATTATGCTAAGTGAGATAAGTCAGACTGAGAAAGACCAATTCTGTGTGGTATCACGTATATGTAGAATCTAAAAATGCTGAACTCATAGAAGCAGAGAGTAGAATGGTCATTACTAGGGGCTGGGAGAATTGAGGAGATGTTGGTCAAAGGGTAAATAGCTGCATTTAGAAGATGAGTAAGTTCTGGAGATCTAATGCACAGTCAGTAATACTACATTATATACTTCAAAGTTGCTAACAGACTAGATCTTAAATGTTCTCACCACAAAATATGATAGTTCTATGACATGAGAGAAGTGTTAGCTAACAGTAAGGTGGTATTCATACTGAATGTATGGGCTTCACAGGTGTCACTAAATGCGTCAAATCAGCACACTGTACATCTTAAACTTCCATAATGTTATATGTTAGATAATTTTTTTAAAGTTCAAAACCAAAAATGTAGACTACCATGATTTATCAAAACCAAAACAAAACAGCAACAGTCATAATAATGGTATAGAGTGTACTAGAAACAATTCAGTGAGTAGCAGAGACAGGGTTAATTTAACATTGCGCTATCCATCACACATGTTAACAAATCTGTACTGCACATGTCAATTAGTTTACAAGGAAAAATTGACCATTTAATTGTTTCATGATGAGAATGTTCTTCTTTTGTATTTATTGCCTTGAATTAACTACACTACTGAATTTACTAGGAAAAAAATCACATCTGTGGCTCTCTGTTTTATGAATCATGGGTGTTATGCATAAGTGTCTCCATATGGGGAAGGAGCTGATTTATAAAAAGAAAAAGAAATAAGGACTGGGTACTTCCCTAGTGGTCCAGTTGCTAAGACTCTGCACTCCTAATGTACGGGACTTGGTTACACCCTTGGCCAGGGAACTAGATCCCACATATTGCAAATAAAGATCCCACATACCATAACTAAAAGAGCCCGCATGCTGCAACTAAGACCCAGCACAGCGACTGAAATAAATATTAAAAACACAAGGACCTACTGTATAGCACAGGGAACTATACTCAATATTTTTATAATAATCTATAGGGGAAAAGAACCTGAAAAAAGAATATATATAACTGAATCCCTGTGCTAGACACCTGAAACTAACACAGCATTGTAAATCAAACATACTTCAATAAAAAAAATTTTTTTAAGAAAAAAGGGAAAATAAATAGCTGAAAAGGTGAGCTTGGAAGACTTCCTGTCTTTGAGAAGGATTGGGGGCTCAATGCCTACTGTAATGTGGGCATTGATATAAATATGCCCTCACATGCTGAGAAGCCTGAGATATGGCAGTTACTTCTGAAGATGGAAGTGACTTTTAATGGCTGCCATACCATCTGGAATGGCTCTTGTGGCCATGTCCCCATGACACACCCAAGCCCAATTAGCAAACAGGCCATTCTCATTGTGGGGTGGGTATCACTGCTCTTGCCAGCTTTCAGCAGGGTATTAACATTTCAAAGATAAAGCAAGTCTCATCACCCCCATAGGCTGTGATAGACAAACCAAGAGGGGATTGAGGGGCCCTTGCTATGACTCCCCTCTCTCCACCTCTGCCACAGCTGACCCTCCAGTCCCTGGACACCCCCTTCAGACCCACTGACTCAGGCAGGCCAACACTAGCCCTCCACCACCCACTCTCTACAAAATCCTTTCCATACCACATGCTACACACGCATCAACATTTACCTCAACAACCAGCAGGTCATCATTCGAAATGGACTCAAGCTTTTTATCTGGCGGTGTCTTTTCAAGTAAAGTGCTTAATTCAACCAAGATTCTGCCTCTGTAGGCAACTCCTTCCCCCTGAAAGGCAACAGTGCAGGATTATTTTTCCAGGCATGAACAACAGTCAAAAGCTCTCTCTAGTGGGCTAAACTAGCTACAACTTCAAATTTCTCCTTCCCAAAATGAACCAGTCAGTAACTCTCTCGGCTGGTCTTTGTTATCTGAGAGAAGAACCAATGACTTCAGGAAGGACCCCAAAGAGAGCCAGGGTAGTCAGGGCTAAAAGGGATTTTAGCTGTGGCTGGGGTCAGAGGCTTTCAAGCCATGCTTAGATCTGGAAGAGGTTCCCAGGAGCTGAGGTGGGAGTGGAAGGGGCTTGAAATCTCCCTCACTCTACTTCAGGTCTGCATTTGTCAGCATTAACTTGGCTCCTTTCCTCAGAATAGGGAGACAGCCATGTTGGCAATCAGGGCAAGTCTCAGAGGAGCCAGGAAATAAAAGAGGAAGATGTTCTGGGTGTGGTGGAGTGTGAGGATGAATTGCGGATACTCCTCCCAATATACTCAGCAGTGTTAGCAGCAGAACCCTCTGGAGAGGAAGGGAAGGCTTCCACCTCCACTGCCAGCCCTCCACCCCCACCGTCATTGCCCCAGGGCTTTCCCTCTACCCTAGTTCCCTTCTTGGGCTTTGGGAGCTAACTGAAAGACAGTACTTGGGCTTCTAATGTGGTGGAAAGACCACCTCCCCCTTCTGGGCCTCCATGTCTTCATCTAGAAAATTAAGAGGTTGGATCACATCAGGGATAGCAACATCAAGCATGTCACTTTCAATCTTTCAGCAAACTCCTATAATACGGCATTTGACAGAATTCTGAGATAGCACATTTGCTTTTTGGAAAGAGCCAACATTGATTACTGACATCTGCCCTAAGTCTAGGAAGGGGGAATGGCCATGCTCAGTTCAGTCGCTCAGTCATGTCGGACTCTTTGCGACCCCATGAATGGCAGCACGTCAGGTCTCCCTGTCCATCACCAACTCCCAGAGTTTACTCAAACCCATGTGCATTGAGTCGGTGATGCCATCCAACCATCTCATCCTCTGTTGTCCCCTTCTCCTCCAGCCTTCAATCTTTCCCAGCAGCAGGGTCTTTGCAAATGAGTCAGCTCTTCGCATCAGGTGGCCAAAGTATTGGAGTTTCAGCTTCAGCATCAGTCCTCCCAATGAACACCCAGGACTGATCTCCTTTAGGATGGACTGGTTGCATCTCCTTTCAGTCCAAGGGACTCTCAAGAGTCTTCTCCAACACCACAATCCAAAAGCATCAATTCTTCTGCGCTCAACTTTCTTTATAGTCCAACTCTCACATCCATACATGACTACAGGAAAAACCATAGCCTTGACTAGATGGACCTTTGTTGACAAAGTAATGTCTCTGCTTTTTAATATGCTGTCTAGGCTGGCCATAACTTTCCTTCCAAAGAGTAAGCATCTTTTAATTTTGTGGCTGCAGTCACCATATCAGTGATTTTGGAGCTCAAGAAAATAAAATCTGTCACTGTTTCCATTGTTTCCCTATCTATTTGCCATGAAGTGATAGGACCAGATGTCATGATCTTTGTTTTCTGAATGTTGAGCTATAAGCCAACTTTTTCACTCTGCTCTTTCACTTTCATCAAGAGGCTCTTTAGTTCTTCTTCACTTTCTGCCATAAGGGTGGTGTCATCTGCATATCTGAGATTATTGATATTTCTCCGGCAATCTTGATTCCAGCTTGTGCTTCTTCCAGCCCAGCATTTCTCATGATGTACTCTGCATATAAATTAAATAAGCAGGGTGACCATATACAGCCTTGATGTACTCCTTTTCCTATTTGGAACCAGTCTGTTGTTCCATGTCCAGTTCTAACTGTTGCTTCCTGACCTGCATACAGGTTTCTCAAGAGGCAGATCAGGTGGTCTGGTATTCCCATCTCTTTCAGAATTTTCTACAGTTTATTGTGATCCACACAGCCGAAGGCTTTGGCGTAGTCAATAAAGCAGAAATAGATGTTTTTCTGGAACTCTCTTGCTTTTTCGATGATCCAGCGGGTGGTGGCAATTTCATCTCTGGTTCCTCTGCCTTTTCTAAATCCAGCTTGAACATCTGGAAGTTCACAGTTCACGTATTGCTGAAGCCTGACTTGGAGAATCTTGAGCATTACTTTACTAGCGTGTGAGATGAGTGCAGTTGTGCAGTAGTTTGAGCATTCTTTGGCATTGCCTTTCTTTAGGATTGGAATGAAAACCGACCTTTTCCAGACCTGTGGCCACTGCTGAGTTTTCCAAATTTGCTGATATATTGAGTGCAGCACTTTCACAGCATCATCTTTTAGGATTTGAAATAGCTCAACTGGAATTCCATCACCTCCACTAGCTTTGTTCTTAGTGATGCTTCCTAAGGCCATGATATGCATTTGCAATTGCCATGTGAGATGACCTCAGGATCTTTTCCTACCCTGCATTCTAAGACTTGAGGAACATGAGACTTTCATCCTTCAACACTTAATCAGGGACTTCCCTGGTGGTCCAACGGTTAAGACACCTTGTTTCCACTGTAGGGGACACGGGTTCAAACCCTAATCAGGGAACTAAGATCCCACATGCCACGAGGCCAAAAAATAGAAAACAAAACCAAAACCAAGAAACAACCACAAAAAACACTTTATCTGTCATCTGGTGGGCCTCTGAGGATAGGGAGGTCTCCTAAATATAAGACTTAAATCATAACCATTAGAAAAAGGAATCTGGAGTCAGTGCTCATTAATAACACACCTTAATTGAAGAACTAACCTTTCCAGCATTTAGCTCATCATAGGGATCTGGGAATCCCGTGTACTCTCTGGGGCTTCCATAAAGGTTCAGATAACAAGGTCCAAAAGTTGGAACAAAGCCCACCTCTGTTTCTCCTGTATTCGCTGAGAGATAACATCATCATTAGTATTTTAGGCTTTTAACACCATTCTGTTGAAATAAATATTAGTTATTAGTTAGCTGGGTGAGACAGTTTTCCTCCATTTTGTGTTAGTTGTATTAGTGCAAATTGTAAACGCTTTGTGAGAGTTGCCACATTTATCTTATCGCTATAAAACACTAAATAAAAAACATTGAGGGGGTAGTTCAGGTAAACATAAAGATGATTGTATTCAAATGAAAGAAGTTGATCTTCACATTTTTTGCAAGTTCATAACTGGCAATTGTAGTGAGCTTGTCTCTGACAACTGGGGTAGAGTATATTGTTTCAGGAAGTCATTTAAATGACATTTGTCAGATTAATTTTATTTGTTCCTCCAAAATATCATTAGTCTCAAGTAATTAGTATAAATCTGGCAGATGATTTTAAAAATACAAGACATTTAAAATTTTTATATATAATAGTGAACTGTCTGCCTACGGTTATGGCCATATGATATTCATAAACAATGTGAAATCTCCATTCAGAACATTCCACCTCTGATGAGGATCCAATATGCTTCTTATTTCTGCTACCTGGTCTCAGCAAGACTACTCCCCAATGAAGGGCACTGCAGCCAACGTAAGAAATAGTGGAGTCAAAGAGATACTGCAGGTGAAGACAGGGAAATGCAAGAGCTGCCTTCAGCCATCCAAATGGCTCCCATATGGAGGAGGAATAGACTTGCTTCCAATAAGCAGGGGAAGGACCACTATTGGGAGCTACAAGGAGGGCAACTTTGGTTCACTCAATGTAAGGATGATCTTTCTATGAATTAGTAGTGTCACATAACTGGACAGATTGTATTGGGAGCAGAGGAAATGTTAAGGCCAAGAGTCGTATTTTATCTTTCAGGATATAGTCAAAACTCTTCCTCTGTGGATGAGAGGTTGACCGGATCAACTCTATGGCCCTTTCCAACGCTATGCTTAAAACTAAGGCAGAAGGATAAATGTCAAGTAATAGGTGAGCAGAGTACCTACTCATAAACAGTTGAGCAAACTGTATACACTTGTAGTTTGCAATCTTCTTCACCTTTTTGAGGCTCTTTTGCATTTTGAACTTCTATTAAGTTATCATTTTATATTTCAATTTTTGAACTTTAAATAGCTGCTATGTCTGTGACTACACTATAAATTCCCTTGGTGGGTGGGTAAGAATCAAGTGTGTTTTATTCTGAATCCTTAAACTCCTAGTTCTATCTTGGAGTACTACCACATAAATATTTTTTGATTGGTTGAATGAAGTATGATCAAATCCGTCATGTTTGTTACACACCTAAAGACCACTTAATAGTCATATAAAGTCTGACTATAAGATAATGAAGTTGGATTTTTAAAAACAAATAAGAATGAGACATTGTGCCAATAATATAAAGGCAGATTATAATACCTTAATTTGCAATTTGCAACTTTCTTACATGTAATCCCTTTTTCCCCTCTCACTACAACCTTGGGTGGTTAGAATGGCAGGGAGTATCATTTTTTTTGAAAGAAGGTAAATTTCTCTAAATCACAAAGTCTTCATCTATTAGGGGAACAGCATGTGCTGTAAGAGGGTTATAAGATCAAATGTGAGCACATTGAGCAAACTTGCAAAGAATGGCAAATGCTGTGCAAACCAAGGACATGCTATGATCCCACAGGGTTGGAAGATGAACCTTCAAGGTACAAAGTGAAAAAAAAAATGTTATACAATTATTTACAGTGAAGCCAGGATGGTATATATCTAGGTGAAAACATGAGGCATGTAGCAAAGCCCAGTTAGCCCATTTGTTTAAACTCAGCTTTGCAGGACAACCATATGACAGTAATACAAAAATTGTTACTCTAACACAACTATATTTAAGACAATAAAATGTAAGTTTAAAAAAAAAGTGCTAAAGCAATTAGTTGATAAGTTCTTAATAAGATAACAACAAACAGAAAGATCTAGAAGATAGCAAAATTACAAAGCATAAACCTGTATACGATGCAGCCCCAGATCCCGAGGATGAGAAATCTATGTAGTAAAAATACCATTGGTTAAACAATAAGAGAAACACAGACATTATAAAAGAGACATTGAAAAAGTTAATCAAATCCAACAATAGGTAAGCGGTTTAGCAACACCAGGAAAATCCCAAATCCAGACTCAAATCACATGACCGTTTTGTCATTTATACAAATATCACCACCAGTTAAATACAAAATGGCTCAAGACTCTGTGACACCCGGTAGCACGGCCACACAGGAAGTAGCCCAACCTCATCAGCCCCAAAGCAGTGAAGCATCTGAGAGCCAGCTTCCCACCATCAAAGGAGGCCTGGGGAAGTTACCAACATTCCATAATTTTAATAAAACTTTTATGTGTCTCGTCTCTGACTTAGCTAGGACTAAGACTAGACAACCCAAGTTAATTTAGTATAAGGCTGTGTAAACAAAAGCCTATAGTTGCCAATACATTATCCTGTTTCTTTGCAGGGAATGGCTAGTGCTCACTGTTACTCTGAGACCCTATCACAGACTGTCTTGCAGGGCCTGCAGTGAAAGAAGACCTCAGAGACAGGCTGGCACTGCTTGTAACAGTTCATTTGTAGTTCTTCTGGATATTACCACCATACCACTAAGAAAAATGTTTATTCCATTATTTCTTGGATAATTATTTTTAGGTGATATTTAATGACTTCCTGCCAATGATAAATGAGTTAAAGTGATTTTTACACTTCCTCCCATAGAGTTTATAGCATGATTTTAATTACTCTATTGGTTGCCTTTGACCAATAAATTCCATCTAATCTTTAATCAGTTTTTATCTACCCAATGATTTAATCTAACATTTAAAAAAATTTTAATTGGAGGATAATTGCTTTACAATATCATGTTAGTTTCTGCCATACATCAACATGAATCAGCCATAAGTAAACACATGTCCCCTCCCTCCTGAACCTCCCTCCCATCTCCAATCCCATCCCACCCCTTTAGGTTGTCACAGAGTACCAGCTTTGAGCTCCCTGCATCTACAGAAAATTTCCACTATTTTACATATAGTAATGTATATGTTTCAATGTCATTCTTTCAATTCATCCCTCCCTCCCTTTCTCCCACTGGGTCCACAAGTCTGTTCTCAATGTCTACATCTCCACTGCTGCTCTGTACATAGGTTCATCCATACCATTTTTCTAGATTCCATACATATGTGTTAATATGTGATATTTTTCTCTTTCTGACTTACTTTACTCTGTATAATAGGCTCTAGGTTCATCCACCTCATCAGAACTGACTCGAATGTGTTCCTTTGTATGGTTGAGTGATATTCCATCGTGTATTTGCACCAGAGTTTCTTTATCCACTCATCTGTCTAATCTAACCTTTATATCTGGATCCTTCACTTGATAAGAAGTTAATAGCATGCCCACCCTCTCCAACCTTCCACTTCTTTTCACTTCTAAGCTCTATCTTCTGTACTTTTACATTGTAAGAGGTGATATTTACCTTCTCTTTAGAGCTTTGACTACAAGTCAAAGCTTGTATTTTAGAAACATTTTAGAAACAATTTTAGAAACAATTAATAGTGCTCACATTATAACAACCACATAAGTATTCTCTGCAGAGAAAAGAAGAATTGTAATTACATTTCTTTTGTACAAGTCCAGCAACACAGTTCCCTATGCTACTTAGCAGACAATGCTTAGATGGACTCTCTGTCTCACCTTCTGCCAGTTGCTTAAAATAATGCTATACCTGACTTTATATTTGGACTATTATCTTCTTGGTTCAACTCTCTATTTCTCTCAGAATTTCTAATGCCTTTTTCTTCTTCTTGAGAAAGAAAATCTATATCTTTTTCATCAAGTCTCTATTATATTTCAGATTCTTATTCATATTACCTATTGCTTGGCTTACAGTATCTTTTTAAAAAACCTATAATGCAGGAAACCTGGGTTCGCTCCCTGGGTCAGGACGATCCTCTGGAGGAGAAGGGCATGGCAACCCACTCCAATATTCTTGCCTGGAGAATCCCCATGGACAGAGGAGTCTGGTGGGCTACAGTCCATGGGGTCACAAAGAGTTGGACATGACTGAGTGACTAAGAACGTAAAGTCCTCTCTTAAACACGATGAGGATGAGAGAAATCTTAAGTTTTCCAAAACAGAATTTTGCCTCAAATTTTCTCATTTTATTCAATGCATTTAATCTAGTGATAATTATAGGAATTTTTGTTATTTTTATTTTAGTTACGAACAATAAGCTGCTGATGATAGTAATGGGTTAACACTAAATTTTTCTGATCATCTTAATTTATTCCTTTATTCCCTATTACAGTTTCACACATATGCACAGAACCAGAATACCAGGTATAGGCAATTAGTTCTCAATACATAAAACAACAAAAAGAAAAGTATATTGGTTATCAATGCTTGTTAGCATAAAATGTATGAAAACAAAATACACAATATCTAGAGTGGAGATTACACGGTTCAAATGCCATCTGACCTCACTCTGGCCAAGGAAGTCTGTAGAGAAGGGAATATTATTAGATGGACTGGTGTCAATGCCACTTGAAAAAAAAAAAAAGGTGCTCTCTATATTGACACTCAATAATCTGTAAAATACATACTGGGAAAGTCTTTGGATTGAGGTAAGAAAGTTAAAAATTTTAAACTCAAATAATTAATGTTTTGTCTTAGTCACTCAGTCATGTCCGACTCTTTGTGACCCCATGGACTGCAGCCTGCCAGGCTCCTCTGTCCATGGGGACTCTCCAGGCAAGAATACTGGAATGGATTGCCATTTCCTTCTCCACAAATAATTGATAGTTACCCCAATTATTAATTACTAATCTGTTATTTTGCTGGTCACCATCAAAACATCACTGAAATGGTTCACTAGACTCATCACATTTGGCTTTTAAGAAAACAGGTCTATTGCCAGGTGGCTACCCAGTTCATTTCCTCTCCAACAGTTCTCCGCCCTGTCTCATTCCTGCTCCCTGTGTGACTCACCTTCCACTTCCCCACCAGAGGCAGCGATTTTAGAGAGGTGCAGATACGTTGTTCCAACGATATCATTTTTGGTAAGACGGTCCCTGTGTTAAAAGAAGAGATTAAGACCTCCACCTATGAAGACAGATCTTTGTTTCACCAATAGATCTGGAAAAGACCCTAGATCTCAGCAATCACCCTGTCTAGTGGGCCTCAGGCTTCACTGCACTTTAAAATCATTTGGAAACCACCACTGCTCCCCTGGACCCGCCCCGCACCACCTCTAATTTCCTATTGAAGCTTCTGACTCAATGAAAGCAGAGGTGAAGAACAAGAGTTTGCATTTATAACAAGTATATATCCCAACTGATTCTTACACAGATGGTCCTCCAACAACCCTCTGAGAAATGCTGATCTAACAGGACAACTAATTTCAGCTGGAAACAGATTTTTACAGAGGCCGGGGAATTTGCCTATGGTCACACTCAATACTGTTGTCATGAAGTGAATGGGTCAGTTATAGGCACATAACATGATGAGGGTAATAAAAATCTCACTACATAGAAAAAGTGTTTGTATTTTATTTTATCCTACTCATACTGATTACTATGATGGTTTAAAAATTACAATGGGCTTTTCTAAGGGTCCCTCATAGGGGAAAAAATTCCCTTTCAATTCAATTCAAATATTTCTTGATTATCTACTGTGTGACTTCATTTGCTTGTCTATAACCTAAATCTTATCTATGTGGTTGGGTAAGTTTGCTCACAACTTTGTGTATCTATCTGATCTTAGAGAGTTCGTGAGCCTAACCCATGAAGTAGTCTCTGGCTGGGCACACAGTAAGTGTAACAAAAAGGTTTATATTAATAACATCTTCTGTTTAATTCCTTCTCTTTATTCCATCTAGTGTCACACTCACTCTGAAGTTTAGAACTCCACAGGAGGGAGGAAAGTTTCACTCAGTATTTTGAGGAAAGATTATACTATAGTATATTACTATATATTATAGCAATACTATGTTATATATATTATATACTTTAATAAAATTAGGTTACAGAAAGTGACTAATTAACAACAGTATACATGAGGAAAAAAATTATTATTTGGGGGGTATTAAGCCACATGTGTGGAGCTTGCATCTTCTCAGGTCATCCAGAAGGGTCTAGACTACATTTCAAGAATCCTGAACTTTCCCTCAGTTGTGCAAACACCCTACAGAGTATATAACCAAAGATCTGGATCCAAGGATTCCCCAGTTAAACAGGGTCTCTCTGCATGTCTGAATCTACCATTGCTTTGGAGAGGGCCAACTAGAACAGGGGAAAATCCACATCTGCTCTGACCATGGGCGACTCTAGGATGACTCAGCCAGCGATCCTCCCACTGTGGCATCAGCAGGCCAGAGTGGTCATCTGAGCTATATAGGGCCCAAACTCACACTCCTGAGAGATCTGGAGGCCCCTGGAGCACCTTTGGAGTGTCAACTGAGGATCCAAGTGACTTAAAACGAGCTCACACTCATTGGAAGGGGCATTTTGTCCTCAGGCCCCTTCATGGACCTCAATGAGCTATGATGAGGTTACTGAACAAAATCAAGCCTTATCCCCTCCTCCCAAAGTGTCCTGTTACCATAGCGCCAAGAGGGAACTAACATGGAAGTCAAATACATTTAGCCAAAGGAAAAATCAGGGCCAGACAGGTTGGGAATCCAACTGAGTCTCTGAGTGACTGTGGGCAAGTCACCTGACCTCTCTGAGCCTCAGTCTTCATCTGCAAAATGAACTAATAACAGTCTCTGTCCCATCAGGTCCCTCTAAAGATTAAATGGAATAGTGTAGGGAAAGCAAGAGGCACCGCACCTGGCACTAGTAGTGCTCAGGACCCAGCTGCTAACATCATAATAAACACTGATGATGGTGGTGCTGGCCGTGCTGATGCCAGCACCAGTGATGATGCTATTTATCTTTTCTACTCTCGGGGAGCTAAGGGCTGCCAGCTGAACGCCCCATCCAACTAGAATACACCCAAGAATAGCCTCATTACGGCCGATCATTGCTAGGATGTTGGTCTAGTGTGAAGTCTATCAAACTTTCAACAAATTTTCTTTGCATTCAATCACATAGGAAGCTCTGTCCAATTTCCTTTCTAACAATGACAGAGAATAGCTCTCAGAATGTTTTGGTCAATTCTTCCCTTGAAATAGTTTACTGCATTTCTGGAGTCTATTTTGGACAGCCTAATAGTATTTAAAGTCTTAATTTCTTGTCTTGGGGTATATTCAGATCATTTTTCCTTCCTTTTGTTCATGAGCAGTTGAACCAATATATCCAAAGCTTTTCTGCAATAGCTACTGTTGTTATTTTTAAAGAAAACACCTGATTCCAGGAGCAGTGTACCACTTCTGTCTGGAAGAAAAGCAAATGTCCTGAAAAGTAAGGGTTAGAGCATCTAAAGTAAAGTTTCTCCAAATCCAAATATTTACTTCTCCAATTTGCAATTAGACACAAGTCTTTCTTAACTCACCAGTCATATATTGTCAGTTTTATTTTTTCACACACTGAAGGAAACTGTTAAAAGAGAAAAAAAGTAGTTATTTCTCAACTTATTCAGTAACTACTAGGGTATTCTTATTTTTTTCTAAAAGAAAAGAAAGCCAAACCTTGATCTGAAGATTAACGACTTGATTCCACTCAGGGTTTGCATTTTTCTCAATTATATTTGTGCAAACCTGTAAAATCATCAAAACAGAATAGGTATTCAAATTTCTAATTTTGGAAAGTTTATAATATATGCATAGTGGATTATGATTCTAGCATACTTATGTTATAGACTTGGTCACTCAGTTGTGTCTGACTCTTTGCAACACCATGGAATATAGAGTCGATGGAATTCTCCAGGCCAGAATACTGAAGTGGGTAGCCGTTCCCTTCTCTAGGGGATCTTCCCAACCCAGGAATCGAACCCAGGTCCCACACATTGCAGGCAGATTCTTCACCAGCGGAGCCATCAGGGAAGCCCATAGACTTGGTAACCTCATTAAAGTTTTCTTAATAACAATTTGGTAAACTATGACATGGGTCTAGTATATTGATCTTTGCTTCTTCTATGCACTAAGAGCTAGTTTCAAATTGCCAAATTTTAATATTGGGTTACTGTAATGATGCAAGAGTTGCTATTTAGTGAGCACTTGTTGTTTAGTTGTTAAGTGGTACCCTGCTCTTTTGCGATCTCATGGATTGTAGCCCGCCAGGCTCCTCTGTCCATGGGATTTCCCAGCCAAGAAAACCGAAGTAGTTTGCTGTTTCCTTCTCCAGGGGATCTTCCCAACCCAGGGATCGAACCCAGGTGTCCTGCATTGGCAGGTGGACACTTGTTACATACTGTCTGATATGCATTTCTTCACTGAAATGTCCAAACCTATCTTTTGATCCTGCCCACCAGCCCTTCTCCCTGATCCCCAAACTCGCTGCTGTCTTTCCATTGTTGTTCGAAAGGGTATTCAGGTTTGAACCAGGGTCAGTCACAACCCTCTCTTTCCTTCACGTGCCTCATCCAATCCATCAGAAAATGCTGACACCCCAATTTTCATCTCATCTTGCCCAGATGCCTGTGGTTGGTTCCCCTCTGGATCCCCACTTCCTCTCCCGCCTCCTCACTTTCATGTCACTCCCCATGTAGCACCTTCAGTCAGTTCTCAGGTGTACTTAGAATACTAAGTCCTGATTCATCCTCTGCCTGATAGAGCCCTGCCTGCCTACCTCACCTCATCTCTCTGAGCTCATCTCTTGGTTTCGTCCCTTGCTTGCTCCACCCCAGCCATGTTGGCATTCATCCACTGTGAACATATCTCCTCCCTGGGGTCTTTACATCTGCTCTTCCTTCTGCCTGGAAGCCCTCCCCCCGTCAATATCTCTGCATTTTCCAGGCCTCTGTTCAAATGTCACTTCCTCCAAAATATCCCACTTGATAAACTAACTGGATACCCCTCCAAACACCCTGCACCTATCACTTCTTGTTCCCTTATTTTCTGCTTAGTACTCAGCACTAACTGAACTTATGCAACTTTTTATTTGCTTGCTTATTGTTGTCCCTTCTTTCACACAGTAAGCTCCATGAGAGTAAAGATTGTCCCGCTCACTTCTTTATCTCCAACGTGAGGGACAGTATCTGATACTTAGCAGGCTCCCGCTGTTTACTTCCTGAATTAATTAACTCTTTCAACAATCCTATGAGATTATCCTTATCCTCATATGTAATTCAGGAAATTGAGACCAGAGGTTAAAGAATTTGACTTCACTTGCTGTGGAGTAAGGTGAAGTCTGAATTTAAATCTGGCCTCATTTAGCTTCAGAACTGAGACTTTTTCTGCCATCTCCCACTGACTCTCCTGGGACATAACCCTGTGTGTGTGCTGCCAAACCTCACTTTCACATACACATGGTTCCAATATGTAGTAGATGCTACTTCCTCAAGCCTAGAACTGACTGTGCTACACCATTATTCTACCATGGAATCCCACTCTACAATCTTTGACCATCTTTGTAGGTAAAAGTATAGTTACAGGTGTTCTTATACCAAGAGTCCCTCAGCTCTTATCAGAGGACTGAGATGGGTTCTGCCAGACTTTCCAGTTTCTTCAGCTCATTGGAACATGAGGGGTAAGAAACATGATAGAAATGGGCACCTGGGTACTGGAGGCTCTCTTCTACACAGTGGTCCCCACTGTTTTTGGCATCAGGGACCAGTTTTGTAAAAGACAGTTTTTCCATGGATGGGGGATGGAGGTGGCTTCAGGATGATTCAAGTGCATTACATTTATTGTGCACTTTTTCTATTGTTATTACATCAGCTCCACTTCAGATCACCAGGCGTTAGATTTCAGAGGGTGGGGACTCCTGCCACATTGACCAGGGATCACTGTTGCTGGCTAGGGACTTTGCCTAAGCGTAAGATAATGCTGGGACCTGGGAAATCATTTCTACTACTCTTACAAAAGACCAAATCTTTCTAATTTGAGTCCTGCATACTTTCCACTCCAAAATAAACCTCCAAAATGTCTGACATGTTCAGAGTCTGATAACCTGTGTTCCTGCACAGTACCCAGCTCATCAAGGGGCTACTTTAAAAAAAAAAAACAAGTAAGAAACCACTCCAAGGAAAGCACAGTGGTTTAAATGCATGTTTCTAGAGGCATCTACATTGAGATCACATACAAACCTTTTTTCCGGCAAAGGAAACTTCTACAAAAGGGTCCACTAGGTTCTTCTTATCAGCTATGCCTCCAAATATTTCCTTTACTGTCTGTGAGAAGGCATCATCCACTGGAAAGGAACACATTACAGAAGAAATCAAATCTGATTCTCTTAAGAGAACAGAAATCACTCAGCAAAATTAAAAATTGTCTCCTGTATGGAAAAACCACTGCAACGAGAATCATTCCAAAAAGTGGCAAGTACCAGTGGCACTGTATATGTATATAGTATATGTATACAGAAATCCTTTATGTACAGATTTCTGTATACAGAAATAGTATATACATATATAGTATATGTATACATCGGTATATGTATACAGAAATCCTTTGTCTTAGTTGACAGAAAGAGAAAACACATTCTCCCCACAAAATTTAAAAATTAACAGGAGCGTCTTAGAAAAAAAATCAATAAATTACTATATTGAGAATCAATCACTTATTGAGGAAAACAATAGAATAAAAAAGTCCATCTAAACAGGGTTATTCAAAAACTGAGGCCTAGTTGTGATTTGGAAAATGTTCTTTAGGTCAACATATAGGCTTCATCTTTTTTTTAGTAACTCCAGGAAATTTGGCATAATCATAACATGTTTAATCACCTACAAACAACAGAACTGTGTTTTAACAAACTTAGAAGTGAACAGATCTTTCACTGTTGGTGGGAATGTAAACTGATACAGCCACTATGGAGAAGAGTAAGGAAGTTGCTTATAAAACTAAAAACAGAACTACTATAAGAGCCAGCAATCCTACTACTGGGCATATACCCTGAAGAAAACCATAATTCAAAAAGATACATGTACCCCAAAGTTCAAGGCAGCGCTATTTGCAATAGCCAGGGCATGGAAGCCACCTAGATGTCCATTGACAGATGAATGGGTAAAGAAGATGTGGGACATATATACAATGGAATATTACTCAGCCATAGAAAGGAAAGAAATTGGGTCATTTGTAGTGGTGTGGATGAACCTAGTGTCTGTCAGAGTGAAGTAAGTCAGAAGAAGAAAAACAAATATCATATATTAACACATACAAATGGAATCTAGAAAAATGATACGGATAAACCTATTTGCAGGGCAGGAATAGAGATGCAGACGTAGAGGATGGACTTGTGGACACAGCAGAGGAAGGGGAGAGTGGGTCAAACAGAGAATAGCATTGATGTATGTACACTATCATGTGTAAAATAGCTAGTGGGAAGCTGCTTTATAGCACAGGGAACTCAGCTCAGTGCTCTACGATGACCTAGAGGCTGGGGTGGGCGTGGGAGGGAGGCAAAAGAGGAAGCGGTATATGTATACAGACAACTGATTCACTTTGTTATACGGCAGAAACTAACACAACATTGTACAGTAATTATGCTCCAATTTATAAAAGTGAACAGAATTCAGTTGAACAGGCCCAAGTAGATATTATAACCTGAGGTTTAATTTATTTACTTCATTTAAGATATTTCCGAGGGAAAGATGGTCTGGGGAGGCATTAGAAAGGAGGGGTTCCTAGAGAAGTAGAAAATCCTGAAGAGCTCCATGGCCTGTACAGTGGTGCTGCCTCCTGGGGACGGGGAGAGGGTCCTATGTCCCAGGGCCCAGCAGGAAGCAGGCACACCCAGCAAGGCAGAGAGGATGCCAGGTCCTCAGCAAGGACAGGCAAGCAACTAGATTAGCCTCTGTGAATGGAATAACTCTAAGTAATTCTCTTAAATGCACCCAATCTCTTAATACAATAGTGACAGACTTCTAGTTATTGGCACTTACAACTTTGGTTCAGCTATTTTTAATACTCTGATAGCAAATACATTTATCTCTTTATAGAACTTCAGTTTCATTTGGGATGAAAGGAGTTGGCAATGCTGACCGCTGACCTCTGTTTGTTATCCTTTAGAATAAGGGGAAAGTGTGGAACCCAGAAGAGAGAAAGAACAGAGATGAATGGGTCAAAGGCTCCATAAGGGCCATGGGTCAGGGACCAATAGGCTGCCCCATGAATCTGCTTAAGTGGTTTTCAATAGGGGCAAAATGAATGAAAATAACTCTATGAAGGCCTTTAAGATGAAAGACATGGCAGGGAGCACCGACACTATCTGGAGTATGATTATTTTTATCACAGGTAATCATGCAGGTAACTGACAATCCTGGGGCTGGATTAAATCAATACATACTCTGGGGGATGTCCTCCGCCCTGTAGATCTTCAGCAGGAAGGTCACCCACCGCAGGGCAATGCCAGCAGGGAGTAACAAGTTACTTTCCACGTCATCACTGTCATTATCACGATCTTGTTTCTCAGGCTATTGGGGACACAGGGTGGCAAATTACACACATAGGAAAGCAGCACTTCAAGAGGCCAAATTTGTGCTTGTTAAAATAAAACCAATCATAACTGTTTTCATTAGGATTTCCTGCATTTTGAGCTTAAGAGTTTAGCACCAATTCAACCTCAAAACTGCCCTACAAAATCAATGCTCATGTTTCTTTGACCAATACACTACAAGAAAATAATGTGTCCTTTCTGTGTCCTGAGTCCTCTTCTGAGCACTAAATAGAGAGATAATTACTGAAGCTTTTTCACTTTTTTTCTGGCTACTGGCTTGCTGCCCAATTTTGAATAACAACTGTCCTCTTAGGTAGCAATGCCTGATTCTGCAACAGAGCCAGGTTCTGTAGACGCAGTGATGTGGGGAACTCTTAAAAACACACATATCTTTACTGAATGAAAGACCTGCTCACAGACACCAGGAAGGAGCTAAGTGAGCTGGAATAATAATTCTGTTGTGAAGAAAACAACAAATTCCAGAAAGGTGGAGGAATTGGAGGATTGGGGTTGTTGACTGGAAGCTCTGCTCCATTTCACAATGACTGGTGCCCACTTGCTTAACTCTTGGTCCTCTTTCTTAGTGAAAAAACATAGAGGGCAGAGAATTGGGGGCTTACAGGAGGCTCATCTCCAGTTCCCAGGACGAACATGCTGACTTTCATGTAGCCTTTAGCACCTGAGCTGGTATCTTCAGGGTCATTGAGGAGAAGCCATTTCCTCATGACAGCATGACCTAAAATAAAGAAGGTGTAAAAGGACAGGAATACTCTAAAGAGAAGCTGACAGGTCCACAATTCCATCTACAGTAAGATAACCAAGTATTTTCTCCAATGTGTCTTCAGGACGGGCCATACTCCCCAGATGAGGCTCCATTTTAATGCTCTCTCCTTCACACTGACTCTTCACCCACATCCTGCCCTGGAGTGACTGAACAAGACTCTCTAAGCTCTAGTCACTGACTCTATAATTTGATTTTGATAAGGTTAAAGTAGCCTCACAGAACAGAGAAATTATCTATTTGTTTCTATTAGGATGATTGCCATTAGATTATAAAAAAAAAAGACATCCATACTAAACTGCTATCATAATTCCCAGTGGGTATAGCCTTTCCTTTTCTCAATCAAGAAAAACATCGTTTTTTATTCTTTGATCACTCAAATTTTCTTGATCCCCAGAGTCTTCAAGTTCATGGGAAAATGTTACTTACCAGGTTCATCATAAACAAATCCAACATCGATCTAGGAAAAAATAATTTAAAATAGTTCAAACAAATTTTACAATCAGTTCAGTCACTTCTAGAATCTATCATTATTATTACACTTAAAAAAAATAAGGCTTTTGACTAGACAACCTGCTTTAAGACCCACCATTTCCATCTTACTGTCTCTGTATATCCGATGCCTCCTCTGAGGTGTGACACACAGAAGGCTCTCAATCCATCATTTTGAATGAATGAGCTAGTCTCACATCTGGAAGAAACACAGTGACCAATGTGGCCTGGTTTGCTTGGGACTTTTCCAGTAGCAAAGAAAGTCTCACATCCTGAGGAAACCCTCAGACCCAAGCAAACCTGGACTATGGTCACCATATCGGACTACTTATTGAGTATTCCTCCACCTTTTCCTCCAATTAATTCTAATACTAATATTAATAGACCCCTTGATTGGGTACTACAATGTGCCAAGAGCTAGGTGCTTTATATATTGTATCTCACCTCATTTTCACAATAATTCCATCTTACAGATGAAGAAACTAAGCACCAGAGAGGTTTACAAGTGGCTAGTTAATGGCAGACAGAGTATAAACTGACCCAAATCATCTTCTAAGACTTGCTTCAAGAAGCAGCCCATTCCACGTGGAATCGCTAAGAAGGCACAAGTCTTTATCAATAAGTTCAATGTGAACTGCTTGGAAAAGCACCTTGATTCTCTTCCCTGGATTGGCTTGCCTTTCATACACCAGATTTATAATAACTGACTTTACTAAGTCAGATTCGTGATAGAGCTCTGGGCCATTGGCAAGTGGAGTGGGGTAATGGACTTCTTTCCATGGGCAAATACTCTTCCTTCTGTAGCAGTGGGCTTCCAGCCACAGCAGGAACTCTGTGAAGGGTCCTGGTATGGCAGCTCCCAGGCATCTTGCTCTAGGACTAAGTTTGGGACTAAGTGCTAAGTGCTGTACTTTGGAAGTTGACTAGACTCCAGCCAGAGGACACTCAACTGGCTTCTTGCCCCCACAGCATTTGTGTCTGGCTTTCAGCAATGATCATAGCATCAATGCCTTACATATAACCTTCTGATGTTACCAAGATGGGTACCCTGAGTCCTGGCCAGGAACCAGATTCCTCATCATGAAAGTGCCCATCTTTGACCTAAGTTGAATGAAACAGACAGTGGACACCCACCTTAAACTCCCCCATCAGAGAATCTGCCCGCAGAGAATGGGAATTATAAACCTGGAAGAAAGGAGAGTGGTGAGGAGATTACCGGCTTCATCTGGCAGCTAGTGAGCACTACCCTCCTACTCCGTGGGCCCTTACCCGAATGCTGATGATCTCATCCATCAGTTCAGAAGGAGTCAGGTGGACATTGTAGAAAAATAACTGTTGAAACAAAAAGGGAAAATGTTTGAATGTCAACAGGGATGGATTATGGTTTAGTGAGATCTGACGCTAAAATTTGAGGGGCCTTCCTAAAAAATATACAAGAAACAACCTCAGATTAGGTGTGACCGTGTGAACCTACTGCAGGATCTCGGAAAAGGCTCTGAAGCTTAAGCGTCATGAGCTTCAAGGTAAACTCTGTATATCAGAAAAAGGGTTAAGTAATAGTTGTGCATAGCGTTAATTTAACTAAATAGAATTGTTCATTTGACACCAGATATCTAGTAGCTAGGGCATCCCAAGTGGCGCTAGTGGTGAAGAACCTGCCTGCCAATGAAGGAGACATAAGAGACGTGGGTATGATCCCTGGGTTGGGAAGATCCCCTGGATAAGGGCATGGGAACCCACTCCAGTATTCTTGCCTGGGGGATCCCATGGACAGAGGAGCCTGGAGGGCTGCAGGACATAGGATCACACAGAATTGGAAGTGACTGAAGTGATTTAGCCTCTAGTAGCTAAATAAAGATCAAGGTTATTTCATGTGCTTAGGGCTTGGATGATCTGGAAAGTTGAGGTTAGTTTTCTTCCTTTTTAGTGCTATTATCTGTAACCAGTGACTAATTTTGCTCTTTCTAACAAAATACTTGTACAGCCAACTCTACGCATTAGATACTGGTAGTACCTCAGTAGAGTCAGTATGGACCACATTTTAACTCATTCTAACTGCTAAGTTTAAGAAGGTTGACTCTTAGAAGATGAAAATTGGGTATGTAGAGGTTTTACCATAAAGTCAAAGTTTTATGTGCCAATAGACTTTAATCCTAAGAGAGAAAGATGGAGCATTTATTTAAACTGAGACTTTTTTCTCCTACATTTTCCTTAGAAATATTTAAAATTTACAGAGAAAAAAAAGAAAGAATCATTGCTATAATTTTGGGACACTGGCTTTTGGCTTTATTACTCTCTTTTTTAAACTGAACTATCTGGAAGAAGGTTCTAGATAATACAATACTTCACTCCTTAAAAGTACATTTGCGTATGGCTGAGTCCCTTTGCTGTTCACCTGAAACCATCACAACATCATTAATTGGCTATACCCCAATACAAAATAAAAAGTTCAAAAAAATTTTTAAATAAATAAAAGCAATCACCAGTGGTGGGGGAGGGGATTATTTCCAAAAAGTAAAACAATAAAAGATTATTTTCAAAAAGTAAACAAATTTGCACTCATCTCTGAAGAGCAAGAACATTTTTTTATATAATGGACCAAGGAGATCAAACCAGTCAATCCTAAAGGAAATCAACCCTGAATATTCATTGGAAGGATAATGCTCAAACTGAAGTTCCAATACTTTGGCCGCCTGATGCAAAGAGCTGACTCACTGGAAATGACCCTGATGCTGGGAAAGATCGGAGAAGGCGATGACACCCCACTCCAGTGCTCTTGCCTGGAAAATCCCATGGATGGAGAAGCCTGGTAGGCTGCAGTCCATGGGGTTGCTAAGAGTCAGACACGACTGAGCGACTTCACTTTCACTTTTCCTTTCATGCATTGGAGAAGGAAATGGCAACCCACTCCAGTGTTCTTGCCTGGAGAATCCCAGGGATGGGGGAGCCTGGTGGGCTGCTGTCTATGGGGTCGCATAGAGTCGGACACGACTGAAGCAACTTGGCAGCAGCAGGAGCTGGGAAAGATTGAAGGCAAAAGGAGAAGGGGATGACAGGATGAGATGGTTAGATAGCATCTCTGATTCAGCAGACATGAATCTGAGCAAACTCCAGGAGACAGTGAAGGACAGGCGTGCTGCAGTCCATAGGGTCACAAAGAGTCAGACACAACTTAGTGACTGAACTGCATCAACACTATTATCACACCCCAAAAATTTAACATGTTACACAGTCAATTTTCAAATTCCTACACTTGTTCTGATAAAAGTTTTTTTAGTTAGTTTTTTTCTTTAATCTAGGATTCACTCGAGGATCTTACATTGTATGTGGCTGTTGTATCTCCTAAGTTTCCTTTTATCTAGAATGGTACTTCTGGCTTATTTTTGTTATTTATTTCTATCAAGACCAGTTGCTTTGCAGAATATCTTACAAACTGGATTTTTGTTAGTGTTTCCTCATTGTTACAATGATTCAAGTTGACCACTGGACAAGAAATGACACAAGTGATACTGATTACTTCCATTATATCACACCAGGACACACATGTCCATTTGTCCCTTGGTTGCCCCTTGGGCAAGTTGAATCACTTGGTTAAAAATGTGTGTGTAAACTAGAGTTTTTTAGTAAAATCTTTTTATTGATTTATGAATTGGTCTGTTTAGAAGCTCAGTTATTTGATTCTTCCCTTTAGCTAAGAAATCTAATTTCAAAAGTATTCATTAAAATGATAAGTTCTGAGGTGGACTTCCTATAGCTGTAGTTGAGTAAATGTTTGTCCCACATTATAAATGTAGGGTAAGGGAATTAGAGAAGGCAAGGTTCAGAAAAAGAACGAGACCCGCACTTTACAGGAACAGATCACCTTTAATGAGGCGAGAAGGGGCAGCAGTCAGATTAGTGAGCTGCTGCACTAACCCAAGAAAAGAGTAAGTATATATAGGCGTATATGTGCAAATCTACTGTCTTGGGGGGGGCCTGTTCTTCTCCAAGGTTGTTTGGAGTAGTTATCTCTTAAACAGCTGGGACAAAGAATTCTGGAGATGGCCAGAGGCTGGACCGACTGGGAGCTGGGCGTAATCAACCTTAATGTCCATTTTTTTTTTCTTTGAGTGAGTTCTTTGTTTTCTTAGAGCGGTGGGGAGGAGGGGAGTTTTAACTCCAGGCTATTTTGAGCCGTGTAACTTTCCTTCAGTAAACACTTGGATCGGTGCTATGCTCTAGGCATCAAGTGCCTCATATCTCGTCCTTCCTGCAATCCTGTCTTGTCCCCCAACATGACTCTCACCCAGCCTTCCCTGAAGTCCACTTCCAGGGCCCCATCTCTGAATGCACCCACCTCTCATGTTAGCTTTGACACTACCTAGCCGCCTGCTGGTGTCTGTGAGTCATCTAAGGAGAAGCCTGAAGTGAGAAGAAAATGGAGCCTCTGAAAAGCTGGGGGCCAAGTTGAACATAGAAAAATAACCAGGAGCACCACACAGAAAAAACCCATTCCTTTTGTGAACGGAGAAAAAGAACCCACGCCAGGGCTGGGATTACAAGCTGTTGGGAAACTAAGAGGCACTGTGAGAGGAAGCTGTGGTAGGAAATGCCTGGCCTCAGAGATCAGAGCATGAGGCCCCAGGAATCTCAGAAAAACCTGGTTCCTCGGCGGAGGAAGGCTGGCATGTGAAAAATTCCCCAAATTTACCATTTCTCTTCACAGTCCTAAATGTGGAATTTCGTGGCATTGAAGACAACTGTCATGGTATTCAGCATTTTTGAAGAGTGTTGCAGGTCGTCAGAACAGGCTATGATCTCATTATGGAGGAAAAACCCTTTCTGCTCATAATTGCTTCTTCTAACCTATATTGTTTTTATAGCCAAGTAGGTTTTGACACCTTTAAAAAGTTGAATTACTTAAGTCACATGGAGTCACCCCTCAGACACGTTTGCTAATTAAAAAGAGTAAAGACAGGTCCTAAGTGTTCTGTGTGGTCCATGGTAAGAGGTGCAAGGACTCATTTGGAAGGGCTCCCTCCAGAAGTTGTTATAAAACTACCAGAAAGACACCAGGCTTCTCTGAGAACCAATAATGAAGCAGGCCATGTGACTCCAAGCCCCAGGGGTTCTTAGCAGAGAATGTTTAAGGCTGGAACTTTGTCCTCTGTGTACAGTTAAGTCTGACATGTGTTCCTCTCCCACTTGGGACTGTAGAGAAATGGGTGGAAACTGAGAAGGTACACATAAATAAAACAGACACACAAGGACATGCATTTGCCCATTTACCTCATCAAAAAATGGATTGTTCCCTCGCTTGATTCTTGTTCGGTGTGTCTGGCCACAGATGTGGACTTTGACCACAGGCTTGATGTTGTTGCCACTTAACTGCCGGCCCTCGATCACTCGGACCCGGATCTGCAAGTACAGAAGGGGAGTCGTCACTGAACCTTTCCCAGCATGACGTGTAAGAGAATCCACAGGTGTCACCTCGGCTCGTTCACTGGTAAGGATCACTGAAACCAGGCCAGCGCAGCTTTGCAATGTATTGGTGCTCAAGGACTGGGAGCATCCCCCTGCACCCATTCTCGTGATGGGAACTGGGGTCAGGTTGCCAAAACCAAGAGCAGTCACAGGCTTGCAGGAGTCTAGAACTGGCCTGGAAAAGCGAAGGGCAAGGTGGAGGCTGCTGCCCAGAGTCAGCCTCCTACCTGGTCTTCCTGGTCCCTGGGAGGTACTAACACCCTCCATGGCTATCTCCCAAGGAAGCAGCCAGAGCTGTGAGAAAACACAATACCTGTGCTTCCACTCCTTGATTAGCTCTTGAGCTTCCCTGGTGGATCAGATGGTAAAGAATCTGCCTGCAGTGTGGGAGATCCATGTTTGATCCCTGGGTTGGGAAGATCCCCTGGAGAAGGGAATGGCAACCTACTCCAGTATTCTTACCTGGAGAATCCCATGAACAGAGGAGCCTGGTGGGCTACAGTCCATGGGGTCACAAAGAGTCAGACATAACTAACTCTCACTTCCTACCACCAAAGGGAGTTTTATTTTTCTGAAGAGCCTCATCCAGATTGACAACATTTACTGAAGCTTGCAGAAGAAAGATGGGGAGCTCTTCTCGTTGAGTTTATGCCCTTACATCCCTTTTTTACCAGTTAAGCCACTGCCCACAGGCAGAAGCACTTCTAACAACACCACAGTTGCCAGAAGCCGGACAACATGGGGTTGGCCCCACAGGGCGCTGCTCCTACCTGGAAGTCCTGTGGCTTGTTAGACAGCATGCGTCGGCTGCTCTTTGCTCTCGTGAGCCTCCGGGCAAGGTGAGCTTCCGACACGGTCCCTCCTGGCGCCCTGGGCCCTGGGCCCCTGACCGTACTATCCAACCTGTCCTCATCACCTCCATCTTCTTCCTCTTCTCCTAAAATAGCAAAAAGGGATGCATTCAGAGACAGTCCTCATCCTGTATGAGTCTAAACATTCCAGAGAGTTTTCCATGCTGCTGAGGCAGCCAGTGAGGGAGATGCTTCTTGGTGACAGTGACTTGGGACAAGTTATGACTCAGATATAGATTCTTTAGGCAAATGTGTTCACATGCAACACGACATTCATTCAGGCTGTTTTCAAGGTGACTAGGAGAATGCCAGAGGCCACGAGGAGCATGAGAAGAGGAGATGGTATGAATGGACCCAGCCAGACCATCACTCAGTTCTGATCTGGGAACCAACTTGAGGTCAGGGGTCTGCCTGTGGTTAGGACAGTGATGTGTGGAAATGCCGGGGAAATTGGAGACTTGCTGGGGAGACTTCCACTCCACCTTTCCCACTGCAGGTCTTTTCTCTAGAACTTTAATCATGAGGTCTTGTACTGTCTCCTTTCTGCCTGAGTTTTCTGATCGTGGATGCCCTCTCCACCCTCATGGTAGGTGAGAAACCGGCCTCCAGTTTCCTGCCAAGCAGACTGAGGTGGTCATCATACTCTTGCTCCATCCTCCTAGTCTATCACTTCCACACACATCTGTCTCCTAGCTTCCCTTCACACTCAGTGGGGAAAATATGGTTCAAGTGAACCACCTCCCATCCCTGAGACCCCACTTTCTTTTGATTCTTTGAGGACCCTATAAATGGTCCCCCTTTCAAGGACCTCCAGTGGCTCCTTCCCCATAGGGGCCTTCCCTCTGCCTTCAAATATGCACAGATCTTTCTCTCCTATAAATAACAAACATCAATTCTGTCTTCTATGTTTCCTCCTTTTATTACTCACAAACTTTTTAAAACTCAGTGACAAACTTCAGTTATTTTTTTCTTAATACACAAAAAATTTAAACTCCTGGTAATCTGTACAATATAAGACTAGAAGACCAACTAACTACCTTGTCTAAAAAATACCAGCATTTGTACTCCCTACCTTTGGATCCTGAACCTCCTCCTTTACTGATGATCCCATATGGAAATGGTAGGAGGCAATTTCCATATGGAGTCATCTGCCAGTCACTCATATCATAGTATGAATTAGTTCCATCCAACTGCCCTGTAGCATGGCTCTTAAAGCTGGGGCTTTGGAGTCATGCTGTCTGCATGGGAATTCCAGTTTTGAGCTATGTGAGTCTGAGTAGTCTCTTAATTTGTTTCAGTTTCCTCATTCATAAAAAGGGGGAACTAATAGTATTTACCACAAGGTTATTGTAAAGATAACATTTATCTATATGCAAGGCCTTTAACACAGTGCCTGGCACAAAACAGCACCCAACAAATTAATCTTTTTCTTTTTTTTCCTTTAAACTTTTATTGAGAAGTCAGTTTTATTGGAGAACTTCCTAGAGAGCAGCAATGGGGTGGGGAAGGGAGGCAGTCAGTGAGCAGCACGGGGGACAGGGCACAGAGTAAGAACCTGAAGGAGGAAACAGAACAGGCTCCATCCTGAAAGCAGGAGTCCTTCTTGGGCCGGACTGTGGACTTTGAGCTAGTTGCCCAGTATCTATGGAAACGACCTACCAACTGGAAAACCAGGCCCCCGAAGGAAGAGCACCAGGGCTCTCCATGCCTAAAAGAATACCCTCATTATCTGTGTGACCGAATAGAATCATACATTCTATCATGCTTATTGGGGTATGACCACAAGCTGTTGATAATTGTCCACTGCCAACTACCAAGGCTTACGGCATATGAACCACTGGTTAACTTGGATGGTATCTTTCTTTTTCCTTTGTTCAGACTAGTTTCAGGGAATCTGGGGAGGTGGGTTTAGGCATGTATGCTTAGGGTATATAAGGTTTTCGCAAAAACTGGTTGGGGTCCTTGGCTAAGAGGAGACTCTGCCTTGGGCCCGCCGGTGTGATAAACTGCACTCCACTATCTGTATTGTCCTTCTGAGTGGGTTTGTTTCCTGGAACGCGTGGCTACAACAAAATGAACAACCACAAGGAAGTAAAGGTTCTCCCCAGTGTTTAGCCCAGGAGGAACATTCCTCCTCACCACCCCTCCATTCATGCTCGTCCCATCCGAGGCTAGCTCCTGTTCCACAAAGACCAACCACGACCTCTCCTCGAGAAGCTCAAGACCCTCTTCCGAAGGCTCGTGCATCATCTTCCATGGCATTGGACACTGGGGATCACACATACTTCTATGAATTGAGAAGTTCTCCTCCTGGCACATTTCAGGGTCTTCCGAGGCCCCCTTCTTTGTCTCCAATTCATCAAGTGTGCCTTCCCACTCTGTTCCTCTGCCCTCTGCTTCTCTGACCCAACATTCTCTGGAGCCACACCTCAGTCTTCCAAGAAGTCACAGACTCACAGAATTTAGACAAGAACCGACCTTAAAGACCTTCAATCCAGGGATTTCCCTGGTGGTTCAGTGATTAAGAATCTACCTGCCAATGCAGGAGACATGGGTTCAATCCTTGGTTCAGGAAGATTCCACATGTTATGGAGCAACTTAGACCATGTGCTGCAACTACTCAGCCTGTGCCCTAGAGCCCGTACTCTGCAACAAGAGAAGTCACCACAATAAGAAGCCCATGCACCACAACTTGAGTGGCCCCTGCTGGCTGCTGAAGGAGGAAACAGACAGAACAGGCTCTATCTTGAAAGCAGGACTCCATCTTGGGCCAGACTGTGAACTTTGAGCTATATGCCCAGTATCTATGGAAACGACATACCAACTGGAAAACCAGGCCCCCAGAAGGAAGAGCCCCAGGGTTCGTACCTAGGCTCTCCATCCTTAAAGGAATATCTTAATTACCTGTGTAACCAAATAGAATCATATATTCTGCTTATTGGTGTATGACCACAGGCCTATTGGTAATTGTCCACTGTTAACTACCTAGGCTTAAGGCATGTGAATCATGGGTTAACTTTGATTGCATCTTTCTTTTCCTTTGTTCAGACTAGTTTCAGGGAATCTGGGGACGTGGGTTTGGGCATGTACACTTAGGGTATATAAGGTTTTCAAAAAAACTGGTCAGGGTCTTTGGCTAAGAGGAGATTCTGCCTTGGGCCCGCCAGTGTAATAAACTGCACTCCACTATCTGCATTGTCCTTCTGAATGAGTCTATTTCCAGGAATGCGTAGCTACAACACTGCAACTAGAGAAAGCTCACACAGTAACAAAGACCCAGTGCAGTCAAAAATAACTATATAAAAGAAACTAAAAAAATTAAGAGTATAAAGATAAAATTTTTTTTTTTTTCCAAAAAAAGATCTCCAATCCAACCTGCCCCTCACCCTGTTTTATAGGTAGAAAAACAGGTCCAGAAAGCAGAAACAACTTGTTACATTATTAAGAACTGAGCTAAAACAAAGACCACATCCTCGTTCTCCCTCACTGGTTTATGACTGGAGCTAGTAAAGGCAATGCTCTCTTCCTGGTTCCTCAACCTCTTTGTCAGGACACCAGGAAACCCCAGAGAAGCCACAGGTGAAGAATAGCTACCTCTGCCTCTACACAATAATCTCGGCCTCTTCCTTCCTATTTTTTTTTTCCTAAAAAAAATTTTTATAATTGCTAATTTTACTTACAATTTTTGGACACATTAATAAAACAGTAAATTTTATCTGAAAGAACAAGCAAAACAGACAAGGAAACTCACAAAGGGCAAAGACAAAATAGTAATCTTAACAGATAATCAACATACTTGTAAACAAAACAAAGTGACATTGCTTTAAAAAATACAGAGGTATCAATAGAAAAACAGAGCTCCTGAAAGAACTCAACCCACTATTAACTATCTTTTATTTGCAGGCACAGAAACTGACTCAAGCTAACTCAGTTCTAAGAGAGAAGCAAAACCCTTGATGATTATCTCTTCCCAGCTTTTTGAAACACTGGCCTTGCTTTTTCCTCAAGCATATTCCATTTCCTGCCAATCCAAAGAGTTTGCAACTGCTGTTCTCCTTCCTGGAATACTCTTCCTCTAGGCCTGCAGGGCTTGCTACCTGCTTAATTGTTTGACACTTCCTTTGATCTTTCCAGCTTCACCTCTGTTAATTCACATAATGAAATCTCCAGGCCTTTTTTTTTCCTCCTTCTCCTTAAAAGCACTTTTAAGTTTCCACACTATTCATCCCTCTCCAGTCTCAATTTCCTAGGTTTGGGACTTCCCTGACAGTCCAGTGGTTAAGACTCTGTGCTCCCAGTACAGGGTGCATGGATTTGATCCCTGGTCAGGGAATTAAGATCTCTCTGTTCGCATAGCACTGCTGCTGCTAAGTCGCTTCAGTCGTGTCCGACTCTGTGCAACCCCATAGATGGCAGCCTACCAGGCTCCTCCGTCCCTGAGATTCTCCAGGCAAGAATACTGGAGTGGGTTGCCATTTCCTTCTCCAGTGCAGGAAAGTGAAAAATGAAAGTGAATTCTCTCAGTCCTGTCTGACTCTTCCAGACCCCATGGACTAGCCTACCAGGCTCCTCTGTCCATGGGATGCCCCAGGCAAGAGTACTGGAGTGGGTTGCCATTGCCTTCTGCATTGCATAGCACAGCCAAAAGAAATAATAAAGTAAATTTCCTAGATATTCTTCTTCCCTGTTCTTAAAGAAGCATCAAAAGAAGGGCTTGCCTGCGGCCTGGATCCAAGTTCTCAGGATGTCCTTCCTATTGTTCTCCACCAGGTGGGCTCCTCACCTCCCTCAAGTTCCACATGAAATAGTCTTAGTCTGTCCCACCCATCCCCACCAGATGGAGTGAATCCCCCTGCTCCTGCTACCACACATAGTTCTATCCTATCCTTACCACGTGATCTTGCATCTGCTATTGGACTGTAGGCCTCCTATTACCATCCACTATTCAGAAGCAGGGGGCCTGCCCTTCTCTTCTTTGTATCTACCCCGTGCTGGACACACTCCCTCATCGTACACAGCAAGGGCTTGATGAATGTTGGAATGAGGACATCCTGACCCTTGCTCCAGCTTCCGGTATCGTTCTCCAGCAATTTGGCAAAGTTCCCACTCAGAGCTCAGGCAAGAGCACCCTGTGGCTAGGGGTTGCCCCTCTCAAACCTGGCTCCAGCCTTAGGGAAGCCCGGAGGGTCAGGCTCCCCTTGTGCAAACCTGTTGCAGATTGGGCAATGGCTGGGCCACACGGCTTTAAGTTTCCTCCATCTAAGATAAGGGCTTCCCAGGTGGCTTGGTGGTAAAGAATCCACCTGCCAATGCAGAAGACATGGGAAACGTGGGTTTAACCCCTGGGTTGTGAAGAACCCCTGGAGGAGGAAATGGCAACCTACTCCAGTATTCTTGCTGGGAAAAATCCCATGGACAGAGGAGCCTGGTGGGCTCTAGTCTATGGGGTCCCAAAGAGTCAGACAGGACTGTGCACGCTCACAACTAAGATGAATGTCCTTGGGCCATCCTGGGCACAAAAAGGATTTCCTCCCTGCTGTGGACTGTTCCATTTGGGGTTGGTGGTTATTTGTGGCAGGTGTTGTTGTTGTTCAGTCGCTCAGTCATGTCCAACTCTTTGGGACCCCATGGACTGCAGCACTCCAGGTTTCCCTGTCCTTCACTATCTCCCAGAATTTGCTCAAACTCATGTCCAGAGTTGATGATGCCATCCAACCTTCTCCTCCTGCCCTCAATCTTTCCCAGCATCGGTCTTTTCCAATGAGTTGGCTCTTCTCATCAGGTGGCCAAAGTATTGGAGCTTCAGCTTCAGTCCTTCCCATGAATGTTCAGGGCTGATTTCTTTTAGGATTGACTGGTTTGATCTCCTTGCAGTCCAAGGGATGCTCAAGAGTTTTCTCTAGCACCACAGTTTGAAAGCATCAATTCTTTAGTGCTCAGCCTTCTTTATGGTCCAACTCTCACATCTGTACATGACTACTGTAAAAACCGTAGTTTTGACTATATGAACCTTTGTAGGCAAAATGGTGTCTCTGCTTTTTAATATGCTGTCTAGGTTTGCCATAGCTTTTCTTTCAAAGAGCAAACGTCTTAATTTCATGGCTGTGGTCACTGTCCGCAGTGATTTTGGAGCCCAGGAAAATAAAGTCTGTCACTGTTTCCATTGTTTATGGCAGAAGAAGTGGTAAATCATAGCCCTTTGCAGTGCTGGGCTCTGAGCAAGCCCTAATCACTAACCTCTTGATGGACGCTCCAGAAAGAAACTGCAGGAAACAAAGAGCCAATTTATTCTGGAAACACCTTCTACTAGTCAGACTTTAGGTTGAAAGGAAGGATCAGAGGGAAACTGCACCAAGTGATCCCTACCACCTGCATCTCCGAGTAGAAGGAGAAGGTTTATTTGGGCAGGAAATCACCCCTTTATGTGGAGGGAAGCTGCACAAGATTAAACAATGCTGACACCCTAAGTGTTCCACAAAGCATGACCAGGGCCCTTAGGACACTGCCAAACACACCCTTCTCACAGCACAAGCTGTTTCACTATCCAACCTGAGCCACTGTGCTGGCGTGCCCTGTACTGAGACCCAGGTGTATGCTGAAGAATGGCAAAGAGGATCTACAAAGTATGAGTGTTTCATAACCACAGGGAGAAACAGTAAGTTAGGAACTGCTGACTGAATAGGAAAAGTTGCTGGTGGTAATTGATTCCTAGGGCTGTTGTAACCAAGTAGCACAAACTGAGTGGCTTAAAACAACCAAAATTTATTCTGAGAGACCCAAATCCCCAGACTCCAAAACCAAGGTGTTCGCAGGGCCACGCTCCCTCAGAAGCCTCTTGAGAAAAATCCTTCCCTCTCTTACTAGTTGGTGGCTGCTGGCCTGTTCCTTGGCTCGTGGCTGCATCACTCTAATCTCTGCCTCCTCCCCATGTGTCCTCACCTTTTCTCACAGGATACCTGTCATTGACTATAGGGTCCGGTCTATTTAAGTATGACTTCATTTTAACAGAGTACATCTGGAAAGACCCTGTTCCCAAATAGTTCATGTTCTGAGGTTCTGTGTAGACTGGAAATTGGGGCGTGGGGGACACTGTTTGATCCACTATACTGGCCCTCTTTCAGATCTTTCCAGTTTGCTCCTTCGGGGACTCCAGTCCACAGTCTGCGGCCATACAGGCTGCCACAAGCTATGGATCACATCATGTCCCCTGCTGCCCACTTCCTTCACGTCCTTGCTTTGCTTTTCTCCCAACCCCTTAGGTCATGGGATCTAACACTGCAACCACGCCTCGAGGTGCCCCTCAATCCCTCCCTAGATCGTACTCACCTGGTTCATTTGAGTCTCCACTGACTACACTCATTCACAAAGGTAAATGAATTTGGACACACACCTTACTGACTAGTGTCACTTTAATTTCATGATCTCAGACATTCAGCGGACTCACAGGATTGACCAGGTATTGCACCACATTTCCAAGGCATCCACCTCCAAGTTGTCCTAAATCTTGGTTTGAGATGGCCATTGATTGGCCAAGAAGGTCAAATCCCTCTACCCTTTTGAACTCCCACCTACTTTGTACCTTGAAATTGTCCAACACTCTGTCCTCCTCACCATCAACTAATGACCTTACTTCTTATTTCACAGAGAAAACAGGTAATCAGGGTGACCAGGACTATCCTGACCAGCAAGCACCTTTATCCAAACACTTCCCATGCCTCTCATCTTTTCCACCTATGCACTTATTGGGTCACCATCCCAGCTAATCTTCTTTCATTCCTTGATGGAGACTCCTTTCTATATGAATTTTTTTTTTTTTTGGTCAACATTTACTATTTCCTGTTCCTAAACACAGCAACCCTGTTTTTCCAGAGTCCTAGAATGTCAGTCTCTGCCTGTGATATTAACTTTGCTTCTCATGACAAGGTCTTGTTAAATGGTGGTACTGGTTAAGGCAGAATTTAATTACCTTGGGCAAAAGGTCACTGCAAAATCAGGACCAAGAGTTAGTATGATACAATCAGTGCAAGTTAAAAAGTATGAAGCAGAACAGTAGAGAGTAAATTTCTAAGCATGAAAATATTTTTGGAGATGACATGCTGATTTATCTGGAATATTTAATAATAACTTTGCTGGGTTTCTAACATGCTAGAATAAATGTCAGCATTCAAGCATGAGCAATTCATTTCTCTCCACTCTGGTTTTTGGGGTAAATCACACTATATAGGCCCTGAGAATCTTATGGAATAGTTCCAATACACTGACCAAAGCAAAGGTACCATAGAAAGGTCTGTAACCAAACAGCAATACAAAGATAGGCTTGCAGAGAAAGTCTGGCAGCATCTGCCTTTGATCAATGGAGGCTGTGAGCCCATCTGGGAAATGCTGCACCAAGAGCTCTGAGTCCGGACAAGATAACATTAACCAGATTAAAATGGTCAACTCTAGGGCTTCTCAACATGAGCTCCAAAACTGGCCTTCTGGAGCTTCCCTGGTGATCCAGTGGCTAAGACTCCATGCTCCCAATGCAGGGGGCCTGGATTCAATCCCAGGTCAGGGAACTAGATCCCACATGCTGCAACTAAGAGTTCACAGGCCGCAACTAAAGATCCTGCAAGCCTCAAGGAAGACTGAAGATCCAGAGCGACACAACTAAGACATGGTGCAGCCAAATAGATTACTGAAATGAATAATATTTAAAAACGAAAACATCATCAGCCTTCATCAGGATCCCCTGGAAGTTCCTGTTAACCATACAGACTTGGGGGGATTGTACTTCAGATCAACTAAAGTCTCTGAAGATAGGTGCTGGAAATCTGTACATTTAAAGATTTCCCCTGATGATTTTACTGTGTCTAAAATTTAAGAACCATCTGTTTATTATGATCACCTTGATTTTCCTAATACAATCAATTTGCTGGACAAAGCCAACTAGAGACCTAATCATGGAAAGAGTGCCTACAGTTGACGTTCTAACACATCAGTCATGTTTCAGGGCAGGTCTGAACAACAGTCCCTTGTCCAGAAAGTTTTCCATGGATCCTCAAGGTCTATTCACCCTCAGTCTGGGGGCTTCCCTGGTGGCTCAGTGGTAAAGAATCCGCCGGCCAATGTGGAGTGGTAAAGAATTCACTTCCCTGGTCCAGGAAGCATGTCACGGAGCAACTAAGACCTTGTGCCACACCTATTGCTCTAGAGTCTGGGAGTTGCAACCACTGAGCCCACTTGCCCTAGAGCCTGTGCTTCACAACAAGAGAAGCCACTACAATGAGAAGAGCCTGCATACCACAACTAGAAAGTAGCCCCCACTTGCCACAACTAGAGAAAAACCCACACAGCAACAAAGACCCAGCACAGCCAAAAAACAATTTTTAATTTAAAAATAAATATTCCATTAAAAAAAAAAAAGATCCTCAGTCTGGCACTCCTAGACCTCAGGAACATGCTTCCCTTTTATTACTCTCTGAATGTATCAGTCACTTTGGCCTATACTCTGGTGTTCACCAAAATGCCCTTCTTGAACAAAAATTTAAACCATATGTATTGCTTATCCACCATTCACTCATTCATTCATTCACTCAATCAACTGAGCATTTATTGAACAATTATGGTTTTCCAAGTGCTGTACTAGGTCATAAAGATACACAGTTGAAATATAGCCAAAAAAGTCTTTTCTCTAAGAAATTGTTTCCCACGTAATAATTAGCTTAGTCTTCCCTTGAGGAATTTATTATATTCAGCTCTGATCTACAATTATGTTTATATCTTACCTTTCTACTGAAACACAAGCTCCTTGGTGGCAAACAGTACATTTCTCTCTTCTGTATGCTCCATAGACAGGTGCCAGTAAATGTTTTCTGAACTGGACTGAATTTAATTTCAAGCAAAGTGACTTTGGCATCCGTGGAATGAAATGAATTTGAAGCAGCCAAGTCTAGCTACTTTTTTTTTTTTTTTTTGCATTTCTAGCACTGAAGGATGTACACTTTTAACAGACTGTTCTTCAAAAATAGATGTGAGATTTTAAAAATAGTTTATTCTGGCCATGGGAATGTAGGTTCCAGTCAAACTAAATGACATCTGGCAAATCAAGTCAGCAAAATAACAAATTTTCAGAAGGTCAAGCCTGTGGTCAAGTGAGTCAGTCCACCCCTCTGTCATAGGAACAGTCTCAAGAGGCAAGCAAAGAAAAGTGGACTTTTTGACACCACACATGTTCAGTTAAGTCACCAAGGCCCCAGGGTACACAGCCTTTGCCATTTTGACATTAAGAGCTTCAAGGAAGCCTTCCTTAAAAATGAACCTCTTAAGGAATGCCCAGATTGTCCAGTGGCTAAGATTCTGTGCTCCCAATTCATGGAGCCAGAATTCAATCCCTGGGGAACTAAATCCCACACGTGCAACTAAGAGTTTGCATGCCGCAACTAATGATCCCACATGCAGCAATTCATCGAAGATCTCACATGTCACAACCAAGACCCAGTGTAGACAAATCAATTAAAAAAAAAAGAATCCTTTAGATACAATACCAAAGATCTGATCCATGAAAGCAATCATTGATAAGCTGGGCTTCATTAAAATTAAAAACTTCTACTCTGTGAGATACAATATCCAGATAATTAGAAGATAAGCCAAGATGGTGAGGAAACATTTGCAAAAGACACATGTAATAAAGGACTGTTACCCAAAATATACAAAAAGTCTTAAAACAAAACAAAATAAAATAAAATAACTCTTAAAACTTGACAATAACAAATTAAACAACCTGATTTAAAAACAGGCCAAAGATCTTAACAGAAACCTCATCAAAGAAGACGCACAGTTAGCAAATAAGCATATGAAAAGATGTTCTACATCATACATCATCAGAGAAATGCAAAATAACACAATACTGACAATACCAAATGTTGACAATATGGAGCAACATGGATTGCTGGTGAGAATGTAAACTGGTACAGCCACTTTGGATGGCAGTTTGGTTGGTTTCTTACAAACTACATATACCTTACCCTATCACCCAGCAATCATGCTCCTTGGTATTTATCCAAAGGAGTTGAAAACTTAGGTCCACACAAAAACCTGCACACGGATATTTATAGCAGCTTTACTTATAATTACAAAACTTGGAAGGAACCAAGATGTCTTTGTGGTAAATCCAGACAACAGAGTATTACTCAGCAATTAAAAAAAAAAAGATCTATCAAGTCAAGAAAAGACATAGAGGAACCTTAAATGCACATTACTGAGTGAAAGAAGCCAATTGGAAAAGACTGCATACTGTATGATTCCAACTCTATAATATTCTGGAAAAGGCAAAACTAGGAGACAATGAAATCATCAGTGGTTTCCAAAGGTTAGGGGGTGTGGCTGGGGAGAAGATGAATATGCAAAGCACAGAAGATTTTTAGGGCAGTTAAAATATTCTGCATGATACTATAACAACAGATATATATCATTATACATTTGTCCAAACCTTGGAGTATACAACACCAAATGTGAGCTCTAAGGTAAACTATGGACTTTGGATGATTATGATATGTCAATGAAGTTTCATCCTTTGTAAATTAAAAAAAAAGTACCATTGTGCTGAGTGACGTTCATAGTGGGGAAAGCCATGCATAGGCGGGGGCAGGGGGTATATGGGAAATCTCTATGTAGTTTTCTCAATTTTATGGTAAACCTAAAATTGCTCTTAAAGAGTACTTAAAAAAAAAAACAACCTCCAAATTGTTCCATTCCCATAATCTATGATCATAATTAGTTTCTTCAACTTGCAGAGCTGAATTTTTCTGAAAGTCTGCACTTCTGTGTTCTCTCATTAATATTTCCAACTTCTTCTTTGCACAACCCACTATGTGGATGGTAACCTTTAAAATCAATATCAGTAGTGGTGAATAGTGGTTATCACAGAAGGGTGAGAGGTCTGTATGTTCTTATGTCTTACATTCCCTGTGATGTTTATCATTTTATAAGCAGATACTGCTTTTGAACTAAAAAACAGCCCCAACAAAGTCACATTTTAAACTTTGAAAAGATGTATTTAAATTAGAGGGAGTGGACTCATTACTTTTATATAAAATTGTAACATTTTTTAAAGAGTCAATTTAAGGGAAGTGATGGGACTTTCCTGGCGGTCCAGTGCAGTAGTTAAGACTTTGCCTTCGAAAGCAGACGGTGCTGATCTCTAATCAGAGAGCTAAGATCCCACAAGTCTCATGGCCCAAAAGCAAAACATAAAACAGAAACAATATTGTAACAGATTAAAGACTTTAAAAATGGTCCACATAAAAAAAAAAAAATTTAAAAAAACCTTTAAAAAATTTAAGAGAAGTGGAAAAACCAATTTCTGGGCCTGATCGTCTGTATGTTGAAGTCTGCAATGGCAGGAGGTGTGGTTGCGTTGCTGTTATTTCTCTGTCTCATGTTTGTCAGTCCTATTTCCCCCAAGATTGTAGGCTGTAGGTTTTTTGTTCCTAGGATCTTCCCTACTGTTGAGTTTTACTAAGGACTCAAAGATACCCTTGCTTAGTTGAATTGTCATATTAAGACAAAAAGAGTTTTATCTTAACACATCCAGATAATCTAGAACATTGAAAGTTTTTTAAATGTTGAAGAAAAGTTTCTTTTAGCCGGATTATGAAATTGATATTCAGAATGCTACCCTTAACCCAGTCATGGTGACGGTTAATCTTGTAGAACAAAGACAGTACTTCCGGATCAAAGAAACCTGTTCATTTTTTGAAGAGAAAAATTTCACTGTCATTTCACACTTTAACATAAAATTGTCCTGTGTACACAGCTCATCAATATTCTTTGTTTGAAATCCAAATAAAAGGAACCCAAGTTCTGGCTCATTTCCTATCTCCATCCAGCAGTATCAGATATTAAAAAGAATTTATGAAGCAGATCTTGGCCACCCACCACAGAACCTGCTGGGAGTCAGCTTCCTAAAAGGATAGGAGACTCAGTCCACAAGCATTGCTGGAGCTCAGTGCTGCCCAGACAACCCATGAGGAGAAGGAGTCTCGGGGAAAGGGAGTCTGGATGCAAGGGTTTTCTCCCCAGTGAGTTTAAAAGTTCAAGAGTTGATGCTTTTCTCATTGCTAAGGAAGCAGCCTTTGCTCCAGGGAAATGGCATGTTTTCTGAGCTTGGGCTCACAAGAGTCCGTCTCAGGAGATGGGACCTCTGTCTATACTCCCAACAGCTTGATAAACTGTTTATTCTCAAAGTCTTCCTGGTCCACTAAGACACATTCTGTTTTTTTCCAAATATTTAACAAGAAAGCACTTAGTCATCTCAGCGTGACTCAGATCATTCTTTTCTAATAGCTCTGCTTTTTAGAAGAAACAATTTGAATGTTCATAAAGACTGAGGCACTCAAATGAACTCATGACTACAAGTCACCCAGAATTATTTTTTGTAATAATAAAAATAAAGACCACATTCAGGTAGGACTTACTCTATGACAGGCACTGGACTGAGTGCTTTCTATGTATTCTCATTTAATCTTTGCAGCCACATCATGATGTACTACTATGTTCCTCACCTTACAGTAAAAGAAAACAGAGATTCAGAAAGGCTAATGACTTAACCAAGGTCACACGGCTAATTAACAACAGACACAGAATCCAACCTAGGCCAGTCTGACTCCAAAACCCTTGCTGTTATCCATAATGTTATACCTTCAAGAAAAGTCTTGTCTCCAAACCTGGCTGAAAGTTCCTGGAGAGCAGGAGCTGTATCTTAAAGAATTTACCACCCTCAGCACTGCAGCACCAAGCAATGAATCAGAATACCCAACAACCAATTTCTTTACTCCATAAATATTCAATACTAAGAATCTGTGTGGTGCTAGTTCACTGTAAACTATAAGTTTATGCTTTCTACTTGAATGAAGCTCAGAGCTATTTTCGCCCCCCTCTAAAAGCCCAGCTGAAAGGGTATCACAAAAGGGCTCATTTAACATCCTGGCTCTTGAAATGGAATAAAGACAATGAAACTGCCTTTTATCTATCAGTATACAGGGGCTTCCCTGGTGGCTCAGACAGTGAAGAATCTACCTGCAATGAGGGAGACCCAGGTTTAATCCCTGGGTTGGGAAAATCTGGAGAAGGGAGTGGCTTCATTCCATTATTATGGCTCCACTAAACACTGGGTCTGCTCCAGTATTCTTGCCTGGAGGATTCCATGGACAGAGGAGTCTGCAGAGTCAGACACGACTGAGTGACTTTCTTTCACTATATAGGGTTGAATAGTGTCCTCTCAAAAGTCATGTCCATCTGTAACCTCAGAATGTGACCTTGTTTGGAATAGGGTCTTGCAGGCATAATCAAGTTAACTGGAGATCACACTGGATTAGGGTGGACTGAATCCAAAGCCTGGTGTCCAAATAAGATGAGAAATTTGGACACAGACACACAGAGAGCAGCATGTGAGACAGACACCAGGGCGAACACCATGTGATGACAGAGGTGGGGACTGGAGTGATGAATCTACAAGCCACGGGACACCAAGAACTGGCAGCAACCCCCAGAGGCTGGGACAGAAACGTGGAACAGAGTCCTTAGAGGGAACCAACCGCTGGACACTTTGATTCCAGACATCTAGGCTCCAGAACTAGAGAGGACACATTTCCATTGGTCAAGTCACCAGTTTGTGGTACCTTATTACAGCAGCCTTAGGAAGCTAAGAAACAGGAAACAGGAAGTGACCCAGGGAAAATATCAGGGTAAGAAAAGGCACCCTGCTTCTCCCAAGTCAGTGGCTCCAGCAAACAGCCCGCCAGTTGGGGGTGCCTTTTTTGCGCCAAAAAGTACCCACTGTCCTTCCCAGGCCAGAGCAAATGCTGATGAGTGCAGGCATTGGTGGAGGTGGTGGGAAGGAAATGGGTTGGACCACTCGGGCCATCCCCTCATGGAGTGCTGCTCAAGACCCCACTCCTTCCTCTGTGGTGCATCCATCATCACTGCTGTGACAGCAAAGGGAGCCACAGATGTTCTCAGCCATTGCGGGGCCTTGTGAGGCCGAGAGTTAGAGGACCAAGCAGCGTGACCAAGGTGCCACTGGGAAGGTGAAGGCAGAGTGCATTGCTGATGTGTTGGTGTCCTTGTAAGAGGTAAGGGGCTATGTCAGTCATAACTATCTCTGAGGAAGGAAGAGCCAGGTAACTAATGCTGAACACACAACTGCCAGGTCAATAAATAGGTCCAAACCATAATAGTGAGCCATTTGCAGGGTGGGTGAGTGGGGGCAATGTCTGGGATGAGGCTGAGACAGACAAAGTCACACAGCAAGGGGACAGACACTACAGGGCAGGAAAGGAGGTGCTGCTGCAGGTGCCGAGAAAACCTCTCAGGTGGTCAAAGCGCTGAGTTCTGAGAAACGCAGAGAAGAAAGGTCCTGAGAACCAAGACTGGCAGGAACCGGGGTTACGGCGCCTCTCCAGGAAGGAGAATGTCCAGGTGGCGGTGAGTGTGGCAGGGTGAGCGGGCCCTCCCTTCCTGGGGCGCATGTCAAGGCTGGGGAGACGGGGCTGTCTGGTGACACACCTTCAGGCAGAGGAAGGCAGAGAGAGACGTGAAGCATCATGTCACCCTGGAAAGACACCAGGAGGAGGTCGGACTCCGCTGTGTGAAAGGCCAGACTGTCTTATAGATGTCCATCCACCTGCAGCCCCAAATTTACCCTGAGACCTAACCCCATCCAGAGCAGCACCCAATGGCCCTGAATGACCCACAGCCCACGTCCGAGCACAAGGTGGGTTGTGCAGCCAGAAGGCCTTGGTTAAAGGAGAGAGGGGCTGTTGGGAGGTGGGAAGGGGTTGTGGCCAAGCGGGAGAGAGGGACTCCAACCCGTGAGACAGGGGACTGAGCGCACAGCCTGGTGACGGCACAGTTAGGGGGTGCAGACATGTGAAGAGAGAGACCACTCCTGAGACTCACAACCAGCTGACATCATCCAGGGTGCAAGCTACAAACCCTAAGCAAAGCCTTGCCTGGGACCTCCTGCTGGAGTCCATGTGGTGGGCGGTCTCATGTGAGGTTGCTCAGTCAGGTACCCAAGCAGGAACCTAGGAGGCTTTCCAGAATAGACCCCCACTCATGTCCTGCCTTTTTTCTGTATAATAGATTTAGTCAAAGAATAAATTTCATCAGAGAGGTAAGAACATGCAGAAAGAAAGAACAGTCAAGCCAGACAAAATAACAATACTTTAGCTATGAAGCAAAGTCAAAGACTTTTAGTTCTTCAAGGACTATATAGATAATATTCTGAGCCATGTCCTTTGAGCTGTTTTGCAGATACTGGAACCCCAACCAGGAGGAAGAAGTTCACTGTATGCTGCCCACAAGCTCATAGACCCAAGACTGGTTGGAACCAGAAGGTTGATGATGCTAACTCCCAATTACCTCACCCCCAACCAGTCAGAAGAATGTCCACGAGCTGATCACACCCAGCTCCTTGAACACTGAGACTCTTCACTACTTCCTCCAGGGTGAGACACAGTCTTGAGGCATTAGCCAGCTGTGGCTCTTTTGCCTGGCAAAACAATAAAGCTACTTCTTTCTACTTTATCCAAAACTCTTTAAGCTGGCACCTGTGTACAGAGGCTGAATTTCAGGAACAGCAAGGAACTGTCTCACTGTCACTTCTCCTTTAAAGGGTATTTGGTAGACTCTTGTAATGTCCCAATTCAGGGCAGCTCCACCTGCCTCCTGGGCCCTCTCTAGGTAGGCAGGGAAGTTTAGAGAGTCTGAAAGTGAATAGTGAAAGTGTTAGTCGCTCAGTCACGTCCAGCTCTTTGCGACTCCATGGAGACTAGCCCACCAGGCTCCTCTGTCTATGGAATTCTCCAGGCAAGAATATTGGATTGGGTAGCAATTCTCTTCTCCAGGGGATCTTCCCAACCTAGGAATTGAACCTGGGTCTCCTGCATTGCAGGCAGATTCTTTACTGACTGAACCACCAGGGAAGCCCATAGAGAGTCTAGTGACAAGGAAAGCTTTCCTGGTGAGTCCTTGTGTCACTTTAGTAGATTCCCCTACTGAAGGCTGGGCCTTCAGGAGAGTCAGCTTACCTCCTATGCCTGGCATGCTGGTCCCACCGGGGTCATTTGGATGTGGAGCTGAAGGTGGATGATAGCCAATCACCAGGTCAATTGTGGCCTGGGTAGAAAAAGTCATAGCAGATAGAATCAGTGCAGGGCATCAAAATGCTTCAGACACAACACAAATCAATTCAGCAGCAGTAAAATTTCTCGAAGAGGTGAGCAGGGGGATGGGAAAGTGAGAAGAGAGAGAGAAGGGTGACACACCCTCCACTGTTCGTATCTTCCCAAATGTGAGCCCAGGTGAACTGGGAACGCCTGCAAAATCAGGTGCCTGGTACAGGTTGCCAAGTGTATTATTGCTAAGGGGCAGCCTCATAAACCGGAGGAAAGTTGTGACAAGCAAGCATGAACTTGTCATGAGCCTCTTTCCTAGGCTGGAGATGGCCTCCAATCACAGAATTACAGTTCCAGAGGCTCATTCTAAGTGATTAAGGTTTTTGTTCGCTCATTGACATCTTTGTTAATTGCTGAAATTTATTTTCACACTCCTCTCCAAAAAGATTTTTATGTGGCTAATGAAAAGTTATAGAATAATGTGATTCATAAAATGGGGTTCAAAAAAGGGAAACAAGTCTGTTGAAAGAGGAAACAAATATGCAAAATATGAGGCTAAATATAAGTACCACTCCTCTTGACCCCAAGTTGGCTAGAAGCCAAGGCAAGTAGAAGAACAGAAAATGTTACATAAACTTTCGTTATCAGAAAGGAAGAAACATACTAAACTCATTATAGGAAATAAAATTATTTCCATTTAAAAAATCTGAGTTAAATTCCTCATGTGGAGCATCATTTTAGTGCAGTTTCCTATACTTTCATATTTAATGAACTGATAAAATTTCAAGAGTTTGCTAGTGGGACTCAACATAGCCTCACTAATTTTGTCAAACGCATGCCCACAACTACCATCTACTTTTACAAGCATTTCACAAAATAAAGGATTTAAACAGCAAAAATGAGGAAGGATAAATCTCAGAATAAAAGATGTCCTTTGTAAATAAAATGGGGTACACTCACACTCTACCCAGGTTATCAGATAAAATATAGGGCATAAAATTGGGGACATACCTATCCTACAAAATGACTCATCATTTATCTGAAATTCAAATTTAAATGGGCATCTCCCACACTTTCATTTGCTACTTTTGCTGCACCTGGTAAACTCTAACACACACACACACATTATGTATTGCCCTGTTTTTTTCCCACCTGTCTAGTCATCAGTGAATATTTCCACATGGATCAGCATATTCTTTGCCAACTTAGGAACTATGACCTGGGAGACACTGAACAAGAAAGTAAATGATGTCTCTGACAGCAGTTCCTTGGCAAATATAGAATTGGAAGAGCAGTGTCTCATGGCTACAAGTGACCACAATAGGAACACTGGATGCAATCAGGGGCTCAACTGCCAAACTTAATCCAAGAATTCAACTTTCAAACCCTAGAAGAGTCCATGAATGGCTTGACCTCTGTATCAGTGGTTTCCCAATAACCTCAGGATTCTGAGGTGCTGAAGGCCCCCCAATGGGGGTGAGAAGATACCAGGGGGCCAGGACTTTATACTTCCTTACTCCATTCAATCAGCACAATTCTGCCATTTCAGGGTTCTACATATGCTTTCCTTCTCTGCTTTAAAGAGAAGAAAAACACCCAGAAATATCACTGCCTTATGTATCATCTTCCCTTAGTATCATTCCTCTCAGTCTGGTTTTGAGTAGATAGATGAGAGCTGATGTTCTGAATGTACGTTTTATGATTAGAATGCTAACTAAAAGCAAACCTATATGTTTTGGAGACTAGACTAGCAAAACTGACATTCCTAATGGGCATTAATGTATTCTTGCCTACAGGGAGGGCCTCTTTTACTTTAAACTTTCTCCCATTTGCCCAGGCTCCCATGCAAAATAAACTGTTCGGAAACTGAAGGCATCAGAAGTTAACAAGACAAAAGCTCTATGAGTGCTTGTTTTACTTTAAACTTTCTCCCATTTGCCCAGGCTCCCATGTAAAATAAATTGTTCAGAAAATGAAGGCGTCAGAGGTTAACAAGGCAAGTTTTATGAGTGTTTGTTAGCAATCTTAAGAAATCTGAGGTATTTAGCCGGTGGCTCAGTGGTAAAGAATCCACCTGCCAATGCAGGAGACATGAGTTTGATCCCTGGTCCAGGAAGATCCCACATACTTCAGAGCAACTAAACCCATGAGCCACAATTACTAAGCCTGTGCTTTAGAATCTGGGAACCACAACCACTGAAGCCTGTGCACCCTAGAGCCTGTCTGTGCTCAGCAAGAAGAGAAGCCACCGCAATAAGCCTGTGTGCCGCAACTACAGAATAGCCCGCATAGCAGTGAAGATACAGCACAACCAAAAAATAAATAAATAAAATTATTTTTTAAAAAAATCTGAGAGTTGTGATACTTGAGTCAAATTTTTTAAAAGCACATTTCAGAAAGTCTCTCTCTCTTCTGGTCTCATATCAGACAATATCAGTGTACACTCATTTAGAGAGGCTGTGATCAGAAAACATTCAGCTGCCAATACAATTATAAAGATCATGATATGAACATCTTGATATTCTGGTCTAATATTAATGAATTACCTTCCATAGAATGTTTCAAAGTACGTCTGACACACGAGCTACACTCACCACGCAAATGTTAACACCTAAGTGAATACACACAAATCTGTACTAAGTGAGGGTCCCACTCAAGCTATAGCATTCTGCCACAGAAAATCAAGTTTATCTAACCTGCAGTTCTGTCAGTAAGAGTATAGGATGAGGCCATATCACTTGCAAACACACCTATTTATCTCAAAAACAATAGGTTTGTGTATGTGTGTTTGTGTGTGTAGTGAGCTAATATAATGTCACACTTATCTTAATGAATCTTTGTGCTTAACCATCTCACTTCAAAGCCATTCAATAAGAGGGAAATGCTCACCCCAGTCTCTTGCCCCCTTTCGTTTAGCAGGGAGATCAGTTTGTAGGGCAGTGATCTGCTCTGGTCACCCATCAGGTCCTTCAGGGCTATGGTGGCCGTGCCAATTAACCTGCAGAGAAAAGAGAGCACACAGCAACCTACATAAGAGGCATATTTCCATTTAGTCAATGGACCTCCCAATTCTCTTACTGTTCATATGTTATCATTAAAAATCACTCATAATGAAATGTGGGCCATTTTGTGCTCTCCTTAGCAGGATATTTTGACAGTAAACATCACATATTAGGTATCACTTATCCATAACAAGTAGTCATTTCAACAGTCACACTATGATACCTGTGAAATTGCAAGTCACAAATGAAATCAATGGGTGAGAGACAAAGACTGAATATAGCCCTGAAGAATCCAGGGAGAGAGAAAAATAGGACAAAATTTAGGCATTCTTCTGTAATGGAAATGTAAAAGAACTCATAAAACATTGCCTACTCTAGTGTGGGACGATATGAGAGAATAGAATTAAAACATGTATATTACCATATGTAAAATAGATGACCAGTGCAAGTTTGATGCATGAAGCAGGGCACTCAAAGCTCTGTGCTCTGGGACAGCCAGAGGCATGGGGTGGGGAGGGAGGTAGGTGGAGGTTTCAGGATGGAGGGATGCCTGTACACCCATGGCTGATTCATGTTGATGTATGGAGAAAACCACCATAATATTGTAAAGTAACTAGCCTCCAATTAAAATAAATAATTTAAAACAAAAAACAAAACAAAAAAACTGCCTACTGTAAAAACATCCCCTCAAGTTGACCTTCTTGAAATGTAAATAGGTTGCTAGTTTACTGATGGAGGAGCTTCCTAACCAAACACTATGGAGCATCATTCAAAAGTAGGATGTGTGTACTTATCTCTCTTCCAAGACCCCAAGGAATTATATTCAGCCTCTACCACCTAGCCATCTACCTCTTGTATTTTTTTGTTATACCCATTCATTAGTTTTATCATTCATTAATGATAACATACAGTATTTGCCTTTTTCTGTCTTTTTTCACTAAGCATAATACCCTTTAGGTCTGCCCATGTTGTGCAAATGACAAAATTTCATTCTCTTTTATGGTTAACATTCCATTGAGAGAGAGAGAGAGAATGCCACATCTTCCTTTAGTCATTCATCAGCTGATGAACACTTAGATTGCTTCCATATCTTCGCTATTGTAAACAATACTGCTATAACATTGGGGTGCAGATATCTCATTGAATTAGAGTTTTTGTTTTTTTTGGATATATATCCAAGTAGAATTACTGGATCATATGGTAGCTCTATTTTTAGTTTTTTGAGGAACCGCCATGCTGTTCTCCATAATGGCTGCACCAATTTACAATTACAACAACATACTAGGCTTCCCTTTTCTCCAGATCTTTGCCAACATTTGTTACCTGTGGTCTTTCTGATGATGGCCATGCTGACAGGTGTTAGGTGATATCTCACTGTGGTTCTGACCATCTACCTCAGTGTACACAACATACTGGTGCAGAAATACACCTGTGCTCCTCCTCACTAGAGTAAAGCTCCTGGATGTGTTTCCTGTTGTTCATTACTCTAACCCCAGAGCATGGGACATAATTTTTTTTCATTAATAGATATTTACTGAATGAAGGAAAGAAATATTTTTTTGTAGTTAGGACACATGATCAAAAAAAATTTTAAAGAAGACACATCCCCAGGGAGTTAGTCAATACAAAAGTGTAACCTGTGGAATACAGTCTGTAAATTGGGGGTTATAATGTTTTAACGTATTATATGATATGAGAGTGGGTGAATCAAAGGAGTTTCTTTTGTGAGTAAAAGTCGCTCAATCGAGTCCGACTCTTTGCAACCTCATGGACTATATAGTCCATAGAATTCTCCAGGCCGGAATACTGGAGTGGGTAGCCTTTCCCTTCTCTAGAGGATTTTCCCAACCCAGGGATCAAACCCAGGTCTCCCGCCTTGTAGGTGGATTCTTTACCAGCTGAGCCACAAGGGAAGCCAAAGAATACTGGAGTGGGTAGTCTATCCCTTCTCCAGTGGATCTTCCTGACCAAGGAATTGAACTGAGGTCTCTTGCATTGCAGGTGTATTCTTTACCAACTGAGCTATCAGGAAAGCCCTTTTGTGAAGTGTAATCAAAAGGCAGAGTGTCCAAGGCTGTGCTCTCAGTATAGATACTGAAAAAGGAAAACAGACATAGTAAGAATTTTTTAATGTTATTTACTTATATCTTGTCTATATTTGCAGTGACTTATACCAACCAACAGCAGATATGATAGCATAGAATATCATTAGAATAAATGAGAAAGCTGAACATCAAGTCTTCAAAACGACAGAAGAAATTCCTTATATCAAAAAACCCATTGTGAAGAAACTCTAGTTGAGAATAAAAAAAAAGCTTTTGGCTTTCAAGCAAAAACAAATTCAAGAATGTTCCCCCTGTGGAGAAATATTCATTGTATTTAAAAATGTAGTACATTTTCTTTTAAAAACCAGGAAGTGAAAGTTGATGTCAACATAGATACATTATTTTTAACTGACATATATCTGTATTCTCCTCTCCTACTCGGACCTCAGAAATTGGACCAGATTGTAGATCTGGGTTCTGTCATCCAATCACATATGTCTAGTGACTTGGAATAAGTGACTTCACTTTCTGTGTATAAGTATATTGTGCTGTGCTTACTCGCTCAGTCGTGTCCTATTCTTTGTGACCTCATGGACCGTATAGCCCACCTGGCTCCTCTGTCCATGGGATTCTCCAGGCAAGAATACTGGAGTGAGTTGCCATGCCATCCTCATAGATATACTGCACAAGACCAAAGATTGTGATGCACCCTGTATCACATAATTTACCCAGCAATGTGAACCATTTGCACATAGTTTCTTGGAAGAGTGCACCAACTTGGACCAAATACACACACAACATTAAGTCAACCGTGATGGGTTCTCATCTCTTCTAATATCACAAGTAGAGTCAGTCAATGACAATGGAAAAGAAAAATTTTGCTTCCAGAGGATTAAGAGTGAACTTTCCAGGCCTTTTAGGTCAATACAGAAATTAGTTCTCTCTGTTAATGCTGAGAATTGATGGGACCTTTACAGAGTAATTTTTCAGATAAGTATGTTCATTCAATATGTCAGTTTGCTTTTTTATTTTAACATGAGTTTATGTTTTATTCTCACTTGGATTTTTATTTTCCTGATATATTAAGGACAAGGGACTGTCCAGGACTCCATCTCCACCTGATGAAACAGGGAATCATCACACAAGGTGAGAGCACTTGAAAATCTCTTCCACTCTCCCTCAGCCCCACAGGGTGCAAGTTTTCATGAACTTCTCTCCATATTTTAAGACAGTAGGCCAAGGGGTTGGCCAATTTGTTTTTTAAAACAAGAAAAAACTGGAAAACTTTCTCCAAACATACAAGACATACAGTTGGCCAACAAACACAAGAAAAAAATGCTCAACATTAATTATTAGAGAAATGAAAATTAAAACTACAATGAGGTATCACCTCACAATGGTTAGAATGGCCATCATCCAAAAAATCTAAAAACAATAAAAGCTGGAGAGGATGGAGAAAAGGGAATCCTCTTGCACTGTTGGTGGGAATGTAAATTGATATAGCCACTATGGAAAGCAGTATGGAGATTCCTTTAAAAACTAGGAATAAAACTACCATATGACCCAGCAATCCCACTACTAGGCATATACTTCAAGAAAGCCATAATTCAAAAAGACACATGCTTCCCAATGTTCACCGTAGCACTAATTGCAATAGCCAGGACACAGAAGCAACCTAGATGTCCATCAACAGATGAATGGCTAAAGAAGTAGTGGTACACGTATACAAAGGAATATTACTCAGACATAAAAAAGGAATGAATCTGAGTCAGTTGAAATGAGGTGAATAAATCTAGAGCCTGTTATACAGAAAGAAGTAGATCATAAAGAGAAAAACAAATATCATATATTAACACATACATATGAAATATAGGAAAAAATAGTACTGATGAACCTATTGCAGGGCAGGAATAGAGATGCAGACATAGAGGACAGATTTGTGGACACAGTGGGGGAAGGAGAGGGTGGGACGAATCGAGATAGTAGCACTGACACTTATACACTACCATGTATAAAACGGGAAACCACTGTATAAAGCAGGGAGCTCAGCCAGGTGCTCTGTAATGACCTAGAGGGGTGGGACAGGGTGGGCGGCTAGGGAGGGAGGCTCAAGATGGATGGGATGTATGTATACTTATGGCTGATTCACACTGTTATATGGCAGAAACCAACGCAACACTGTAATTATTCTCCAATTAAAAATAGATCGAAAAAAAAAAAGAAAAAAAAATAGATCGAAAATAATAGAGCCCAACAATGAGGACTTTGAACAAGAATTTGAAATGTCATTTGTCAAATGTCTGATAGAAAATTCAATCAAGTGGAATTATTGACTTTGGTAGCCAACTGTGACAGCCTGAAAAAGATATATTTTTGCTCCTTTAAAGTAAAATTAAAGTTAGAAAATGTTCAAGTCTAAGAAATGTGACAACTACCAGTTTAAAAGTTATCTAACTGGTACTCACCCTGAAAGACATGGAAACACACTGGATTTTCTTCCTCATGCTTCCGTGATTCATAACCTAACTTTATGATTAAAATCACAATATTGTACATTGAACATGTACTGGTCTGCTTTTGCTAAAGCTTAAATGACCTGAATCTTTATTAACAATATATAATTCCCAGAACAAAACAAAAAATACATGACGGACACCGCTGAAGTAAAAAAAAGGGCTGGTCTGGAGTTGGATGGACATTTATTACCATCCATGCCACTAACAACTTGAACTGGATAATTCTTTGTTTTAGGGAGCTGTCCTGCACCTTGTCAGGTGTTTAGCACCCTGGCCTCTACCTACTGGAGCATCTCTATAACATTGCCAGTTGTCCCCTGATAGGTGAAAACATCACAAGTTGAGAACCATTGGATTGGACAAATCCTGTTCTAGACCTAACTCAGTGTCCCAACTTCCTTTGAGATCTTGGCTAAGTCACCCAAATCTGAGCCCCCTTCGTTATCTGTAAATGAGTAGACTGAAATAATTCCTCAGACCCTTTTTAGCTCTGGAAGTCTGCTACTGGCTTACACATCAATGCTCCTAAAGTGAAAGTGAAAAGTGTTAGTTGCTCAGTCCTGCCCAACTCTCTGTAACTCCATAGACTGTAGCTACCAGGCTCCTCTGTCCATGAGATTTCCCAGGCAAGAATACTGGAGTGTGTTGCCATTCCCTTCTCCAAGGGACTTTCCCAACTCAGATCTCCCACATTACAGGCAGATTCTTTACTGTCTGAGCCCCCAGGGAAGCCCCATCAATGTTCCTACGTATGTCTATTCAGAAAACTATCTCATGTTATGTATTTATTTTCTTTTAAAGCCTTTGTTTGTTGATTTGTGGGGGGTGGGAAATATCTAGAATATCTCCATAATGAACAATCCAGAATAGTAGGCAAGCTTTCTGCCTTCAAAAGTATTGGCCTATAACATTAGGAGTCAAATGTAGATTCCCACAGGGTATCAGGAGAAAAGATGAGGCCAATAACAGAAACGTGGAATACAGTGAGTGTTAGGTACGACAATAAGGAGTGATGGAATTTTGGCTAACTGGGGAGAGCAGGCTTGCCTAAAACACAAAGCCATCTGCTGGCCCTTCATGGCCGTGAAAGGTTTTACAGCCTCCATTCTGACTCATCCAATATCTGCTCCTTTTCCTTCCCCATGAGAGGGTGTAAAGGATGGAACATATAACAGACCAGGAATGGAATGAAAATTTAGCAAATCACAAAGTCTGACCACAATTCCTTCTTCCAGGAACCTTTAGTCTCCTTTCTTAAAATTTGCTTTTTCATCATAAAATTCTTATGTTTGGGGGTCTGGGGGAAGGAGATGTGAAAGAAAACTTACAAAAAAAAATTTCTTTTTATGCAGTAAAGATGGTGTGTGTTTAGATGAAAGCCTAGAAAGATTTTAATCTCCCAAATATTTTTCACAGTAGAGTGAGCTGAAGAAAAATGTAAAGTTTACAACTTCTAAAAGATTTCACTGTAAGTTGAAGAACCCATCCCCTATAGTGAGTCTGAACTTTATAGGACTCTGAAGGCAAGCCTGGCCTGGCCTGTTTTCTGTGATGTTGCTTGGATACAAAATACAGTGAGAGACTGGGAAATGATGACTTGGCCTCCTACACAGGGAATAAGAACAGTTCAGTCAGACCAGAAGCCAATTTCCTTTAAAGGAGGTGATACTAAACCAAAAACCCTTTTTCTTTCATATTACTAATGCTATAAATGTGCTAAAATGTTATGGTGTGGCAGTAATGAGGAAACTTTGCCCTGTGTTTCCATAGAACAATAAGAGTCTCCCTCACTGACTCCACTGAACACTAAAACAGATGGACCACGTCTCAAAAAGAAACTTTATAGTGAAAGAATCTCAAGGTTCTCCCCTTTCCTTGTGGAGTTAATAGACAGCCGATGAATTCTGAAATGAAGAACCAGTCCTGCTCCTATTCCTTTCAGGCCACGAACGCCCATATAGTTTGTTGTTGGTTCTCTATGTGACATCAAACTCATTCTAAGCCATAGAAGCGACTACTTGAAAGTTAGATGTTAGGTTTGGGGGAAATAGAGAGTTTAAACCAGTCAACTCAATCATGCAAGTGTTGGTCAAGAACTTTTTTTTTCTTTCTTGTTAAAACAGAATCTAGTGTTTAAAAAAGCAAAGGAAAACATTCTCCCCACTGGCCTGAACGCAAATGTTAACAGCTGCATGCCACTGCAGTGAGTAAGGGCTTTGCTGGCCGAGTTCTTAATCAGGGGAACTCACATCTAGCAGGCTGCTCTGAGCACCAGAGCCACAGCATAGGAAGGTTTATTGGAAATTCCCTCATGAAGGGAAGGAAAAATAAGTTGGAGGCTGGAAAGTAAATCACACACTACTTCTGCTCCCTGGGGCTGCAGAACTCCAACTTTCCATCCTCCTAGGGGGAGTGACAAGCCCCAGCTGGGCCAGGGACAAACGCTTTTTTGAACAGCCCCCGGGGCTCCTGCAGGACCGTGACCTGCCCACCCTCTGAGGCACTGGGCTCTCCACCAGCTGGCCTTTGTCACGTGAGCCAGGCTGGGAAGGCCAGTGGGGATGCTCGGCTGGGGCTGCTTCCTCCCACACACTTCTCCCTGGCCCCCTGGCCGGTATCAGTCAAGCTCCTCCCTTGGTCCCCGAGCCAAAAGGTGGGACAGCCAAGTCCCACACCTTGCTTTCTACCAGATGGGCAGCCACGGCAGCCAATCCCATCACAGGGAACCCTGGCAAGCTCCTAGCCAGGTCTCCCATCCACTTCACTTATGGGGAACCCTCTGAGTCCCCCAGCCAGCCTACCGTTTCCCTCTGGATTAGCCCATAAAACTGTTCCTCAGAGTGTGGTGCCCTGCAGCAAAGTCAGCAGGGTGGTTACACATTCCCAGGACCCTGAGTCAGACTTTTCCTTTAGTTAATTCTTATACCCAAGAAGTTTGAGGAACAATCATCTAGAATAGGTGGAGGGGTGGGTGGAGGGCTGAGGGGTAGGGAAGGCAGTTGGCAAAGCCAGATCTGGGGAAAGGGGAACATGTGCAGTTTTTGTTAAAGTACATCCAGTGTCACCATACAGGTTCACATTTGAGAAATGGACACAGAAATCAATAATTTAACAGAATAATGTAGGAAGCAGAACTCCATCAAAACCTACTTGGCTGGCCTAGTTACCTGCATCCTCCCATGGCTTCCCCTCCTTACTCCACACTGAGACTGTCTAAGGGCCTTGAGGCCTTTGTCCTGCTCATCACAAGGAGGCAGGGGTTTTAGAAAACCTAGAAGCTCCTAGCCATGTAGTGGTTTCCAAACCTAGCCATGCACAAGCCCCCTGAGGTGGAGGTGTAACAAACTCTGTGTCCAGATTCTAGAATCACTGACCTAGCCTAGACGCTGTGGTAGGATTTGCAGGATTCAGGGACAGCCCCTCTGAATCGTAGCCCTTGCCACAGACGGTGTCACTTTAACAGGGGAAGGAGCTGAGTAGAAGCCCAGCTCTCCTCCCCAAAGCCCTCCAGGGCAGAGAGGCTATGAGGCCAGGGGTGGGTTAACTAGCCTAATGCCTGGCATGTAGAAGATGTCCAAGAGTTACTTCTCGAATAAATGATGTAACTGGCTATTTTGCTATTTGCTCCTGACCAATTCTGCTATTCATTCAGTCCTCAAAGTTCTGACTCTATGCGTGCCTGTTCTAGACAGTTCAGCAGAACTCCCAGGCTCTGTCTCTAATGCCTCATCCATTAGAATCAAAGTAGTAGTTTTCATTCATTCATCTATCCATCCATCCATCCATTCATTCATTCATCAATCAAGCACCTGGACCTTATAAAGGGGAGCAACATAACATAGTGATTAAGTACTTGGAGCTAAGCAGAGCTGACTAATTCAGACTTATCCTTGTTCTACAGATAGTGTAACTCTTCTGAGCCTCAGTTTTTTCATCTGCAAAGTGGGGGTGATGGCAGCTCCTACCTAACAGTACTGTTATTAATGATTAAAGGGATGATCTAATAAGTGGTTAACATTGCTTTTCATTATTATTTCAGACACTATTCTAGAAAAAGGAATCTTAAAAATCAAAGGACTCCAAATCAGTGCTTACAGGGAAAGCTTGCCTGAACTCATGCACAGCATAAACCTCAGGGAGGCAGGTTTATCTATGTGGAGTGTGGGCAGGCGGGCATGAATGAACAGATAAGAACCCTTTGTAACTGCCCATAGCCATTTCTATACAATCACTGTGCACTGTTCTTAAAACTAATCCTTTCTCTTATTTACATCAAATAGCTCCCTCCCCACCCTCAATGCTATATATACCGTGAATCTGCATGGAAAACAATTTTTATTTTCAGGGTTAGACAGGAAGTAAATTTCAGCTGTAGTTGAATTCTCATAAAACCCAAATAGTGGAATCAGAATGAATTTTTAAAGCCATAGGTCTCATAAGACTTTTCATTATAAAACAGACCCCAGAATAATCCTTATATAAAAAGTCTTTCTAAACCAGCACGTGTACCTGCACACAAAAACACACTTTACCCTGTCTTTTCTCTGTTTCCCTTGCTTCATTCTTCTTCATCATACTTACAACCATCTGATAAACTATATGTGAATTTATTTTTTATTGTCTGTTTCCTCCATTCAGATGTGAGCCCCATGAAAGGCATGTAGAACCCCAGCACCTAGAGCAGTATCTGACATTGCAGGCATTACCAAACATTTGTTGAATAAACTAACTGATATATCACTGAAGACAGTCCAATGATCTTGCAAATGATTTATAGGTTATAAAGCTTCCTCTCCTAAGAGATAGTCCTCCAAGTGCAATTAGAAGATAATTACAGCTCTTGGCATTATGAAATGCCTTTCTCTTTCAGTCTCTCTGGGTGTTTTTCTCCAGGGCTGTGATCCACCTTTACTTACTGGCAAGATGGTAACGGATGCCAGTGGGGCTGCAGCAGCTACTTAATTGGTCCCCCCAAACAGTGGGCTTAGCCTTTCCAGCACCCAGAGCCAGCCAGCCCAAACCAGCTTTGATCTTTGCAGAGCTCTGCCGCTTCATTGAAAACACAGAGGTAAAAAGAAATCAGAACTGGGAATTCTGTTTCAAGTAATATCTGCCTCCAGTTTTGATTTTTACAGAGCCTCAGAAGCTACTCTAGGCAGAAAACCTGCCTGAACCCTTCTCAACCACCACAGTGGGGAAATGGAAAGGTCACGGGGACAGCCTCAGTAAATCCCACTGTCAGGTTAACACGTGGCAACAGCAGAAGCCAGTCTCACCATTAGGGTAAATAAAAATATTGAAAGCTTGAACACAAGGTCTTTTGTACATCAGAAAGCAAAAATTTCTCATAAGCAATACCACACTGTCCCATCAAATTAATTTCATTCCAAATTACAATTTTTCTATTTTCTCTAAGAAAAAACAAAAAACAAACGCAAAAATACCTTTGCCTAGGGAGTCAGTATATTTCATAATCCAAGCTTGCCCTTTTTCTAATTCTATAGCCCCAAGTACCATCTTGCAAGTGTGTGTTATTTATGATATTCACTCACTTTCACATCCTGGCACCCTGGCCCTCACCCCCCCACACACATACACAGGAAATAAACCCTGGAAAGTCTGAGGTTAAATTCTGGATTTATCAGGTTAAATCCACGGGGTTCCAATTAAAGAGCTGGATGACTTCAAGAAACTTCGTGAACTTCTCTGTGCCATACTTTCCTCAACTTTAAGATGTCAATAAGCCTGTCTGACTCAAAGTCATTATAAAGATTTAAACCAAATATGTGTGGAGCAGTTTTAACACAATTCCTGGTCCATGGTAAGCCCATAATAGATATTTGCTATTATGTTGTTCATCATGAAATTTATTTTTTTCTTAATTATATTAAATTTGCCCTTTATTGAGGAAGTAATCCAGCCACCATTATGAAGATAAAGAATCTTGCCAAAGACCACCCAACCAGTAGGTAGCAGAGCCAAAATCCAAACTAATCTCATGATCACACAGCTGACCACTTGTCTGCATCACTTCTTATGCAAGAATTTGGGTAAATTTCCTCTTAGGTATATTGTGAAGTCATTTGTCATCTCCTTCTTACTCATACATAAGTAAAACAGATGATTTACTTTCAGATGATGTCTCCAACTTCGCTCTGCATGTGTGTGGGGGTATATGTGATGGTTTCGAATGTACAAGTACGCACATATGGAGGGGAAAAAAAGAGTACTAGAAATGCAAACTCTTAGATAATTATGGTCATTTTATCTCAGATGTTGTAATTTGCATCTCTACCCATTCAGTTTGGATTTAATATATCTTCCACTTCTCTACTTTACATGCTCAAGCTTTCTTCTACTTTCCCAAACCTGTAGAATATGATAATACCTGTTTCATTGTCTATGCCTACTCATAATATCATCTAATAGTGTATCTGTTTAATAATGATTTTTCCGTCTTTTTCTTCACATTACTGAGGTAAAGTCCTTCTGAGTACCTTGTTGTTGTTGTTGTTTATTGGCTAAGTCATGTCTGACTCTTTGAGACCCTATGGACTGTAGCCCTCCAGGTTCCTCTGTCCATGAGGATTTCCCAGGCAAAAATACTGGAGAGGGTCGCCATCTCCTCCTCCAGAATACTACCTACTGCTCATGAATTAGAAGGTTTTCCCACTCCAGATGGTGGAAATTAACTATTCTCAGCCCTCAGGTAGTTTCCTCATTGACTCACCTCATTGACTCACCTGAAGAGTCAAGAGGAACACTTTGGAAAAAAAAAAAGAGGAACCCTTTGCAAACCTTAGGAATGGTGTAGGTGTGTGTGTGTGTTACATGGTTGTGTGTATGGCTCTAGATTTCCACCTGTACCTTCTCAATTTGGAAGACAGCTAGGATCTGCCCACTTAGCACTGCAGCCTGGAAATGCTCTCCAGGCTGGAGGCTGGGTACTCAGGGGACTCGGCTCATTCACCCCCCTCCTGGGGATGTCTGTCCTGTGCAGCCAGTGTCCAGTATCTGAAGCCACTGTGGCATGTATTTCATCTACTTTTTTCATTGTGTCAGCTGAGAGGGCAAACCTGGTTCCTGCTACATCATCTTGGCATGAGCAGCATACACACTGATCTGAAAACTTGTAAAAATCTTTCATTCCTACATTTCCAGGCTCCTGAAGATGATTTTTCCTTAGGAACTCGAGTGGAGCACCAGCAGGGTCAGGATGCCAAGGGATCAGGGTCTCAGACTCAACTCTTCTGAACCTCGGGTCTCATCTCCACTTCTCAAGGTCATTGTGATGATCACATGAGATGAGATACCTCTCTGAACTCATCTTATAGGGAATGAGCTTAAGTGATTTATTACTCAGTAGCATGAAATGATGGCTTAAACTCTTACTTAGGAAGGAGGTACCAATACTCTGATAATGAGTGGGGGTTTCTTTTTTGGGGGGCAAGACTATAAAAATTTAAGCTAGGGAGTTCCCTAGTGGTCAGGATTCAGTGCTTTCACTCCAGTGGCCCAGATTCAATCCCTGATCAAGGAACTGAGATTTCACAAGCCTCACAGTACAGCCACAAAAAGGTAAAAGATAATCATTCCACCTACATTTTGGTTCCTCTAGGTGGTCACAGGTTTTCAGTATAATGGAAAAGTCAAGAGTACACCTGACCCTGAGCAGATGACTAAACCTCTCTGAGAAAAAAGTGTGTGTGTGTGTGTGTGTGTGTGTGTGTAACTGGTAGGATAAAGTATTTGAAGGGCTCATTAAGGGACAGCCACCTTGCCTGTCTGCAAAGGGAACTCTCGTTCTTCAGTTGCTGGGAAAAGCCTTCCACTCTGACATTTCAGCTAAAAACACCATTTCATGTTCATCATGTGACCAAGGGTTCCTCTGGCTCTTCCCTCACCCTCTTTCAGTTCACAGGGTTGGTTGAATGACTGTAAAATGAGGAAGAAGAGAGTCTGCCCAGAACAGCCCCACCAGCCCCCTGCGCCTGGGGAGGGACACTGCTGATGTGCCAGCGCTGTGAGTGTTCAGACTGCCCGGTCCAGTTCTGTGGGTGTGGGCTCTGAGCTCAGGCAAACCCAGGCAGCCCAGTGCAGTTTGCTTACATGCCCCGGGGCTGCAGACTCTGCCAGACTGTGCTGTTCACACAGTTGGTCTCCATGGCAACAGAAAAGCCCACAGGCATGGCATGCCTTAAGCCTTTAGAAAAATCCTTCGCCCCCACCCAGTGCTTCCGGTGATGGAGACTTCTGTTCCCACAAGAGCGGTGAGCACAGACCCAAAGCAGATCTTTAGCAGAAAAGCCTAGCAGAAAACACGAGGCCAAAATACACAAATATTTCGGACAAACAAACCTACAATATTGCCCTGCTGTCATCCAAGAGGCCCCTGTGTTTTCAACAGGTATAAAATAAATATATAGTGTTCTCCCAGTATTGTTTTCCCTGCTTCCTAACTGATTCCTACATCCAACCTCCATACAGAAAGCTTAAGCAGTATTTTAAAAACGAAAGTTAGCTCATACTCAGTACTCTTTAGTGGATTTCCATCCTGCTAGGAATGAAATCCAAAGCTTGCACCATGGCTCAACAAAGTCAGGTATGTTGTGGCTTTGCTGATCTCACCTCCTTCCCCTGTCCCATCCCTCTGACCTCCTGATCTTGCTCCAATACCCTAAGGACACTCCTACCTCAGGGCCTTTGCACTTGTTCTTCTCTCTGCCAAGAATATTCTTTCCCCCAGAAAGGTGCACGGCTCATTCTTTCAGTTTGTTTAGGTGTCTGCTCAAGTGTCACCTTATTACCACCTCATATAAAACTTTCCCCCACTCTCAATAACTATCCTTTTACTCTAGTTTTATTCTTGGGCTACAACAGTTTTCTCCATAGATGACAGCATTTCAGAGAACCTGATCTATTATATATTTCTTCATATATTTGTCCGGAGAAGGCAGTAGCACCCCACTCCAGTTCCCTTGCCTGGAAAATCCCATGGATGAAGGAGCCTGGTAGGCTGCAGTCCGTGGGGTCACTAAGTATTGGACACGACTGAGCGACTTCACTTTCACTTTTCACTTTCATGCGTTGGAGAAGGAAATGGCAACCCACACCAGTGTTCTTGCCTGGAGAATCCCAGGGATGCGGGAGCCTGTGAGCTGCATCTATGGGGTCGCACAGAGTCAGACATGACTGAAGCGACTTAGCAGTAGCAGCAGCATATATTTGTCTTTTTTTCTTCTGTCTCTCTCTCTCTCTCCCAAGTATGTAACATTCAGGAAAGCAACAACTTTTTTTGAAACAGATGAGAGCTCTCAGGCCAGCCTGCCAGGCTTTACTGCCATGTTAAAATAGAGGAGGCATAAAGTAAAGAGGCCTGAACCAGGCTGGTAGCTGTGACCGAAAGTAAGCAGCACATATAAATAAATATAAAATATATTTATATAAAATATAAAAAAATATAAAATATATATATTTTTTAAAAAAATAAAAAAAAATAGCACAGCAGAAATAAAGCAAAGTAAGATCTAGCAACAGATTGGATAGGAGGTAAAAGGTAGAAGATCCAGAGAGACCTGACTGAGGTTCTGAGACCAGTGGTCAGTCTTCACTCTGGTGGCCACCAGCCACATGTGGTGAGGAAGCACTTAAAATGTGGCTAGTCTGGACAGAGCTGTGCTATTGGTGTGAAATACACACTGGATTTCAAAGACTTAATAAAGAAATATGTATGTGAAATGTCTCAATGATTTTCAAAATATAGATTACATATAGAAATGATAATATTGGATATATTCAGTTAAATAAAATATAGCATTAAAATTCTCGTCTGTTTCTTTTTGTTTTATAACATGACTACTAGAAAAAAAAATTTTTTTTAATATTTATTTCTTTAGCTGTGTAGGGTCTTAGTTGCGGCACACAGGTTTAGTTGCCCTGCAGCATGTGGACTCTTAGTTCCCCGACTAGGGAACAAAGCTATGTTCCCAGCAATGGGAGGTGGATTCTTAACCACTGAAACACCAGGGAAGTCCAGAAAGTTTTTAATTACACATGCAGCCTGCACATATTTCTATTGGAGAGGGCTGGTCTAGAATACAAACAGCGGTACTACTTGCAGAAAGAGGAGAAGAAAGAAGAGAAAGGACTGTTAGTAGTGATAGATAGTAGGCTATCTTACTTTCCTAGAACTTTGAAATCAGTGAAATAAAACTGTCCTCTGGGAGCTGGGGTGAAGCTAGAAAATCACATACTTGCTTCAAAGCTGAGATGTACAGCATAACCTTAAAAAGCTAGAATGGTTTTTTGATCTAAAAGAGTAGGACCAAAACCTGCCAGAATGTATTTATGTAGCTTAAGGGGGAAAAAAATGCATCGGTCACAAGAGGCATTGATCAGCAATGCTACACGGGAGAAAGGATCTTATGAAAAGTGACATAGGTACTATCTAGCAAAGCACTGTCCAGGCTATCAGTCTGATGCCAGTAAATAGAAGACCCCAATGACTAGGATGACCATGTAATTTACTGTCCAAACCAAGTCACTGTTGACAACAAAAGGGACATCATAAATCATTGTGCTGGGATAATAAACGAGGACTATCCAAAGTAAATCAGAGCATATAGTCACCCTATCTCAACTAATTTATTCTAATTTATTGCTCTCATTGCAGCCTTCTGATCATACCAAATGTACATGAGGCTAAGACATACATCTGAAAATAAATTCACATTACTAAACACCAGGATGCTTCTTCAACTGATGTGGGCATTTAATATCAGGCTTCTTACCCTCTCCCCCAATCCTGTTATTAATAGTACATCTTACAGTCAATGATATCTTATAATCAAAAATACAGAGTAATTTGGTTTCCCATGTGATAAGACATGAAGGAAAATAGACGTTTCTCCAAAGAAGACAAACAGATGGCCAGAAGGCACATGCAAAGATGCTCAGTGTCACTAATTATTAGACAAATGCAAATCAAAACTACAATGAGGTATCGCTTCACACCAGTCAGAATGGCCATCATCAAAAAGTTTACAGATAACAAATGTTGGAGGGAGTGTGGAGAAAAGGGAAGCCTCCTCCATTGTTGGTGGGAATGTAAACTGGTATAGCCACTACAGAGAACAGTATGGAGGCTCCTTGAAAAACCAAAAATAGAGCTATCATATGATCTAGCAGTCCTACTCCAGGGCATATATCTGGAGAAAATCACACTTTGAAAGATACATAAAAAGAAAAGAAAAGAAAAGAAAAATGCACCACAATGTTCATTGCAGCACTATTTACAATAGCTAGGACATGGAATCAACCCAAACATCTACTGACAGGGACAAATGAATAAAGCAGATGTGGTACAAATATACAGTGGAATATTAGCCATTAAAAAGAATGAAATAATGCTATTTGCAGCAACATGGATGGAGCTACAGATTATCATACCAAGTTAAGTAAGTCAGAGAGATTATTGTATGATATCACTTAGATGTGGAATCTTCAAAATGATACAAACGAACTTCTTCACAAAACAGAAATACTCAGATATAGAAAATTTATGGCTACCAAAAGAGTAAAGGTGGGAGAAGGGGAGGGATAAATTAGGAGTTTGGGATTAATATATATACACTCCTATGTTTAAAATAGATGACCAGCAAGGATCTACTGTATAGCACAGGGAATGCTAGTTAATACTCTATAATAACCTATATGGGAAAAGAGTCCGAAAAATAGATATATGTATATGTATAACTTAATCAGTTTGTTGTACACTTGAAACTAACGTTGTAAATCAACTATACTCTAATACCCTAACACTGTAAATCAACTATACCCTAATATAAAAATTTTTAAATTTTAATTTATTAATCAGAGAGCAGGAATGCCCTCCTCAACCAGGCAATTAATTTCCATTGGAAAATAACAACTATTATGGTTTTAGAATTGAACAATTCTTACCGAGCTTAGTTAGTTTGAATTGATAACCTAAGACTGCATTCCAAGTCTAAGGCCAAAGTCTAGATGGGGGGAATTTACTGGGGTCATTCTGTCCCATGGAAACCTCAGCTTTACCCAGGAGATGACCCTCTCTACCACTCCTGGGCACTACCATGACTTCCCCATTTGAAACTGGTAGAGGCAGTAAGACAAGGAATCTGGTTTCAATTTGTGAGACATGAAAATGGAAGCAGTGCTGGAAAGAGAACTTGAATGAGATGTACATGGGGCACACAAAATCAGGAGAAGAAATGATTTTGCATCCAATAAAACTACAGTTTGGATAAACCATCAGTGCCTTCATGTAGTTAACAAAGAAACTGCAGGAGTGTGAACAGGTTTCTCTGTAAGTACCTGTTGGAGACAAATTGGATAGACTAGTGCTGGCTTCATGTTTACAACCTCTTAGGAATACAGCAATCACAGTGATTGATTAGCTACGTCTGATGTTGGCTCATAAGTGGGAAGGGGGTCGACGCAAAGAATTAAAGCACAATGATATTGGAAACATTATGTTATTAAAGATGTGTTCGTTCAACAAAATAAATAGTACAACAGTATGTAAAATGACAAAAACAATCAAAATCAACTTACTTATTTTGTCCAATTGTCTCAAAATCTTTCACAACAATCTCAAGGGATGATGAAAAATCCAGCGGTATACCCCTCAAGTCAAACTCCAAGATCTGTCCACAGAAAGGTTATGAAGACAAAAAGTCTGTTAAAAGGATCTGGGAATATAATAAGATGCACCAATACTATTAATAAACACTGCTTCATCTTCACCAATGACAATCTTTTCAAGTACTCAATTCTACAGTGACTTCTCCCTACAGTGAGATAGAAGTGATCAAATTCTGAACCTGGAAGCTGCTGAGACTTGTGGGAAAGCAAACCAGACTTAGCTTCAGAGGGCCTGGTAGCTACTCCTAGCTCCCCATTTTCTAGGCTCCTTGGCTTTGAACAAGATCAAATCCATCTCATAGACAGAGATCTAGACTTAATGCCTACCACAACTGTCACATGAATAGAATGAAATCTGTATATGAAAAATGCTTTCTTCAAGGGTTAATTTTAAATTACTTTCATTTCTTAATCATATTACTATTGAACAAAGAGATGAATAAATCTAAGAAAACTTTTTCTGAATTGCATCAGCCCCTTATTTTTAAGCCCCACCACAGTCAGTGCTGTAGTCAGGCAAGTCTCTCATCTTAAAGCAGTAAATTGTTTTCTAAGGGTAAATATTAAAAAAAAAAAAAGAAAGAAAGAAATCAACTTAACACCACTGATGCCTTTAATTATGTAATAAATGAATTCGGTAAAGCAGTTCCTGATTATGGTTTGATAAGGATGGAGGAGGCATCTCACAGGTCATATTAGAAGATGCCCACCAACACCAATGGGTTTGGGATTGGCATTTCATTTAGGTTTGTTTTCAGTTATAAAATTGCAATTGGGAAGTTTACTTGATAAACATATATGCATTATAAGAAAAAATGTGTCAGAAACAAAATAGTGTGAGATGGATGATGCCCTGTGGAGAACAACCCCATTCATGTGACCACACTCTTCTCTGCCATTGGCCACATGGATTGAGCACAAACTTAAGTGGTATGCTACCACTAAAAAAAAAAAAAAAAAATTAAATTATTGGACTTCCCTGGTAGCTCAGATGGTAAAGAATCTGCCTGCAATGCAGGAGACCCAACTTTGACCCCTGGATCAGGAAGATTCCCTGGAGAAGGGAATGGCAACCCAATCCAGTATTCTTGCCTGGAGAATTCCAAGGACAGAGAAGCCTGGTGGGCTATATAGTCTATGGGATATGCAACTAAATGCATACATGTATGTACTTGTTGTTTTAGTCTTGGAGCGGTGTGTGAGATACTAGGATCCCATAGTGTCCACAGGGATCAACCAGACCAGGCCTCTGCTCTCAGGGAGCTGATAGTCCAGCTGGCTGGGTTCTGGGTTCTAGTGAAACTACAGAAGTGGAATTTCCTCTCAACCTATATGAAACCAGCAGGGCTTTTCAGGAAGGCACCAGGAAACTTTTAGTCTTGGCCTCATCCAATGAGAACAGGTAATCTTTATCTTATAGGGATAACTGAAACTAGTTAGGAGGGGAACAGGGGAAGAGGTTTGCAGTTGGTGAAGGGGAAGTCTTCACAGCCTGGTAACTTAGCAAAATAACAAAGATATTTATCACTGCACTTTTCCAGAAAGGTTTGACCTAGCTTTTGGAAAAACAATGGGGTGGATGATAGACTTTTCAAAAATTAGTCAGCATAGGAAAATCCTATGCTGGAAAATCCTATGCTGTGGAAAGAATTAAAAACTTCACAAATCTGTAAATATATTAAACACTGAACCATTTATAAAATAAAGTCAACAGGGGGAGGAGGTATATAAATTACATTACTTCAATACAATATTACACAAGTAATTAAAAGATTTTCAAATGGAATGAGAAAGGTATATGCTCAGGATATAATAGTAAGAAAAAGATAGGAAACTGTATTTACTATATACTTATTTGCTGATTTTAAAACATCATAATAAATATATCACTCAGTAAACATTTATTGATACCTCCAAGATGTTAACAACAGTCACTTCTGGATAGTAGGATCAAAAGTAATTTTTTTAAAGCTGAAGTTTTCAAAATTTCTACATTAACTATGTATTACTTTTATCAACATAAAAAAATGACATTACTCTTCTAAGCACTCAAAGTATCATGGATTACACTCAAGTAATCACATGCAGATATGGTTTTAATTACAGAGCTTCCCTTCTGGGGCTCTGGAGAGGATCTAATCCACCCCTTGCTCTAATTTGCAGCATAACTGGAAAAGGTCACACAGCAAGCTCCTGGCTGCACCAAGCTAGAACCCACCCTCCTCACCCTATCCAGGCTCCACTTGCCACACCACCACTGCGCAGGAGATGTCACTGTCACGTCTCCTTGAACTGCTCTGCTGTCTTTGGGCCACAAAGGGAGGTGGAGGGGGTGAGGGTGAAATGGCAGAGATTCTCCTTCCAAATGGAAGGGTTAACCTCTGACCAAAGATGAGCAATCGGAGGTAGCTTATCCAGTGAAACAAAATTGTAAAATAACGAAGTTACCTCATTCCAGACAGGGTTGAGTTCATTATCGACTTTCTTTGTTTTCTTTTTCTCATCTGCAAATAAAAAATAAGAGATAGCAATCAATTAGAAGTATCTGAAGATCCAACACTTTGGCCACCTGATGCAAAGAGCCAACTCATTGGAAAAGACCCTGATGCTGGGAAAGACTGAGGGAAGGAGAAGGGGGGGTGACAGAGGATGAGATGGTTGGATGACATCATCATCCCTAAGGACATGAGTTTGAAACAACAACAGAGCCGGTAGCATTCATTCATTTATTCAGTCAAAGAACCTTCCCTGAGGGAAGGTAAAATGCCTACATTTTACCTTAATCTGACTAGGGTGGGGACTGCCTGAATCAATTTGCCAAACTGAACAGAATTTTTGGCCTAAAAAAAAATTTTTCCCATCCCTAAAGAGCCAAGAGATGGGAGACTCAAAATCACAGAAACGTCCTAAGCCTCTGCTTCTCTCTCACCAAATCCTGCAGACCAAAGTCACCCAGAGCTTGTGTCTCCCCAGCTTGCTGCGGAAAGTCGACAAAGGTAACCTTTGAACTATAGGTATCCCATTGATAATGAGGATACTGAGATTCCAAGGAGTTGAGAAACGTGTCTGACCTCATATGCAGGAATGGTGCCTAATATAAATCTGGAATTTCAGCTCTGAAGCCCATGCTGCCTTTGCAAGTGATAAGACCCCAACACAGCTTAAAGATTAAGCTAGACTTGCTCACTGACATGAATCTGAGCAACCTCTGGTAGATAGTGAAGGACAGAGGATCCTCATGCTGCAGTCCATGGGGTTGCAAAGAGTTGGACACGACTCAGCGACAGAACAACAGACCCCCTCTCACAGACCTAGTACAAGGTAATAATTAGTAGATGAATGCTTTCTAGGACCAGCAGAGAATTGGGGATTTTCCTTACTCCTGGATCATTTTTTTTCCTGAAGATACAAGGTCTTTTTTCTGTGTGTCTGAGACTGGATAGCATACCTACCCAGATGAGCAAATGTTAATCCAGCTCGTGCTTAAAGTTTCCTTGGAGCAAAGTCCAAAGAGCAGAGGCTTCTATTGAATCCCTCAGTCCCCAAATACGTAACAAAATAAAAGCTAATGTTTCAATACAAAAGGTTTTGTAAGCCTTAGCTCATCTGTTTTCAGGGGGAAAAAAAACAGTTTTTCTGCCCTGTGTCTCCTTTACTATCACACAGAACACTCACAACATTCCGACAGCAGAATGTTGCTGCACTGGGTGGGCCATGTTCCCCCACCAAGCAATTTTCTGCGACAGCAGCTGGGTGTTCTACAATTCGATTCAGTCCTGACACTTTAGCATCAGATCCCACAGGTCAAGGGCTCAGTCCCACAAGACTGCCCCATCCCCACTTCAGTCCATATTGTCATCTGTGTTTCTAGCCAATTGGAGACAAATCTGAGGTTCCTATGACGCCACCGTTGGGTTCAATCAATTTGCTTGAGCAGCTCACAGAACTCAGGGCAACAGTTACTTACCAGCTTACTATAGGATTTGATCAACGATATAGAGCAACAGCCAGCTGAAGAGATATGCAGTGTGAGGTCTAAGAGGGGCTTCTGTTACCATGGAGTTGGGGGTGCACTACCCTACTGGCACATGGATGTGTTCACCCACCTGCAAGGTCTCTGAACCCCATACTTCTGGGATGCTTAATGGAGGCTTCATCACATAGGCTTGGTCAATTATTAACTCCATTTCTAGCCCTTCTCCCCACTTTAGAGAAGTGGGGTGGGGCTGAACATTCCAAACTTCTAATCATGGCTTGGTCTTTCTGGTGACCAGGCCCCATCCAGGAGTCCACCCAGAGTGGCTTCATTAGAACAAAAGATGTTCCTCGTGCCCTCTCTTATCCCTTAGGAATTTACAAGGGTTTTAGGAGCCCTGTGTTAGGGATGTGTCAAAGATTAGAACCAGAAATGCTCCTAGTGGTCTTATCACTTAGGAAATTACAAGGGTTTTAGGAGTTCTGTGCCAGGAACAATGAGTAGCGGGTCAGGGCAATGTATATTTTTTCTATCATCCCACATGACCCAATTTCCTGAAAACCCTATGTACAATTATTTCCATCCCCCTTTCACAGCTAAGGAAACTGAGAAGTCAAGTAAGGAATTCCAAGTTACATTCCTATTAAGTGGGTCAAGGCTAGATTATGGACCCAGGCAGTCCCACGTCAGTGGCTGTGCTTGGAACCACTCCTCAGCTTCCCCTCTACTGTAGTGGAATGGAGGAGGTAGTGGCTTTTGTTCGCCTGAATGTCACATCGCTAAGGCTCCCAGCACACGGCCAGCTGTGGGACTAGCCCCCTCATTCTTCCACGACCTCAGCATAGCAAGGCTATGAGTCAGCACCCTCACTCTGCTAAGCATTAACTTTTCCACTGGAGTAGGCTCCCATCGCCCTACTGGCTTCCCTTTTCAAAGTTCAGCAGCACTCTACTCATCGGCTCATGCCTGGATCTATCCTGACTATGACTATGGCCTTTCTGTGCAGAGCCCCTCACTGGATTCTGATGTCACCTAGAAGCGGTCCTGATTTCCCCTCCCATACTTCCCTTATTGAGCCCACTCACTCTTCCCCTCATCTCACAGAAGCCTCTCAAGCTTTCTCTCTGGTTACAGTACCAGAAAATGTGAGAGACAAAGAGGAGCCCTGCAAAGGATGTTGAAATTGGAAATGGACGAAATGGCTTCTCTCCACAACTGCAGCTGCTCCCTGTAAAGAGTGATCCAGAGGTGCCAGGCTGCGCATTCTACTGCGGTGTCTCTAAATCCTCACTACAAGCCTGCAAGGTAACATTCTCAACCTCACTTTATAGACAAAGAATCAAGAAAAACTGGTTAAGTTGTTCAAGTCACAGCTAACAAGGAAACAGAAACAGAATCTGCACCTACATCTCCTAGCTTCAAAACCAGAGTGTGTGTTTGCCACCACCAATGTCGCACTGGAAGCTGTCAGAAATATTGACTAAAGAAGATGCACAGGCACCATATGTGTAGTGGGCTTTGGAGCCTGGGTAGTGGCCACAGGAAAAGTCCAAGGTCAGGTTTCAGGGTATCCAAAAGACTGTCTGCTCCAAGACACAAAATATTACATCTGAGGGTTCTTCCAGAGACAGAGTTTATTGTTCTGATCAGATTCTCAGATGAGTTAGGGACCTGGACAAAGGTTAGGAATTTCTGCCTTTAACAAGCATGAAAGGGTTACCATTAATCTCACTGCAGCTCACCACCATGCTGGCTGCCATATCCTGGGCTTCAGTTGGGGGAGGTGGGAGAATGGAGTGGAGACCTGAGTCAGGAAGGAGTGAATCTGGAACCTGAAGTCATGGCAGGCCTTCAAGAGAGAGATGGGCAACATGAGGTCCCAGCCAACAGGAAAAGCAAGAAGGCAGCACCTAACCCATAGAAACTGAGGACAAGCCTGAGGACTGGGAACACTGAAGGATGGTCTTGAAGCAAAATCCCAGTCTCCTCCAAGTCCCTAAGATCCCAGACAAGGAGCTAAGACAGGGCTCCAGGGAAGCTTCGGAAAGAGCCAGCATGTACTCACTTGAATTGAGTCCCAAGCCTGGTTACCAACCTGGGGATCAGTGTTGGAAGGCATACTGCAAGGCTGTCTTGATGCCAAGCCTTGTACTAGTGACCCTCCACCTCCAGTGGGGATTGTTCCAGAGTCAGCAGCTGAAGAGTGTGATAAAGGTCACCTGTTCATTCATTCTCAAACATTCATTAAGCACCTACTATATGCTAATGGAGGGTTCCCAGGTGGCCCAGTGGTAAAGAATCTGCCTGCCAATGCAGGAGACACAGGAGATGAGGGTTCCACATCCCTGGGCCAGGAAGGTCCCCTGAAGGAGGAAATGGCAACCCACTTCATTTCTATCTCCATTTTCTATTCTTGCTTAGAAAATTCCATGGACAGAGGAGCCTGGTAGGCTATAGTCCATGGGGTCCCAAAGAGTGGGACACAACTGAGCCTAAGGCCTCACAAGGATGTTGCTGATAACTAAAGGAAAAAAAGAGTATAAGATAGTTCCTGGTCTTAAAACATTCCATCAATGTAGTTTATGGGTTATTGAATAGAGGAACCAAACAAATCTTCCTGCATGTTTTCACCCAGTATAAAAAGTTCCATGTTTTATTTTTATCTTGGAGTTTCCTCCCATAAGAGGGGGAATAACGGGAATGATAACTGGCCAGGTCAGGGACCTCATAGCTCAGCCCACGGAAATGGTCTACTAAGTGAGTTCTTCCATGGCATTAATCAACTTCCTGATTCCTCCATCCAACAAATATTTCTGAAGCATCAGTTGCCAAGCACTGAGCAGGTCGCTGTGAGAGATACAAAGATCCCCAAGACCTTGGGGTCCTGACCTTGAGGAGGTAGATATGGCTACAGGTGTCTGATACAGCAAGAAAGCTTCTTTCAGAAAGAGGGGTATAGATGAAGATACAGATTCCGAGGAAGTGAAGGTAACTTCACGCTGGGGAGCAGAGGCTGAGCAGGGGTTGGAAGGAACTGAAAATGTGGAGCTGAGAAGAAAATATCACTCCAGATGAGGGCAACAGCATGGTGGGTCAGCCATGGATGGAGAACAAATAATGTCTGGGGACACTGCACAGCCCAGGGGGCTGGAACCACAGGATATGTAAGGGAGTCAAGGCAACCAGGATGTGTGGGGAGGTTATGGTCACACCATGAAGCCCTGAATGCCAGGAAAAGCATCATTTGGCTGATTCAAGTCACTTAGGAAGGAGGATATTAGAAACTGACTTCAAAACTTCAGGAATTCATTACCCAACAAGAAAAAACAAGATTTGCTCAACAAATCTTCCAAGACATACTCCTGAAACACATGATTCAGCTGTGTTTAGAATAGAGCAGAGGGGCTGAGTCCTAGCAGATGCCACTGGTGGGGCTCTCCATGTGGAATTTCCTGCCACACCTGGTACCTGTGCATAATATTGATGCTAATAGTGAGACCCTCCTTCCCAGCCAGGTCTGTATTAAATCCTTCACAGACATCATTTCTTTTAACTTTAACCCTTCTAACAAGTCTAAAAAGTAGACACTGTTAATATCCCCAATCTGCAAATAAGCAAAGCAAGCCCAGAATGTTGGATAACTTGCCCAGGGTCAGGGAGCTAGGAAGAAATCCTCTAACTCAGGACTAGTCTGGCCCTACCCTCCTACCTCTCTGGCTAATAAGGAAAGATTAAGAAGTCGGCATTAGCGCCTAGCTTTCTGGAGAAACCCAGCCCAACCCCTTCCAAGAAGGAGGCCCTGATTTTTTAATCAAGATGTGTCCACATTGCATTTTATTGAAAGCCTATTTTCACACAAAAACATGTCAGCCAAAAAAGAAAGTACATAAATTCTAGTCTTATCAACAACCACAGTCATACATTTATTTCAATTATTCAATACCATGTCTATTAAAAAAAAAAAAAGGTCTCACTCAGCTGCAGGCACTAAACAGTAGATTAAATTACCAGAAACTCTTTTCCCTTCTTCACATTCCTACCTCCCCCCTTTTTCCACCTCTAATGTTATGAAAATATCTGTTTCTCTCTATGGTAAAGAATGAAAAATTTTCAACTTAGAATATAACAATTGATTCAAATGCAGAATACACTCTGGACCACTCTGGACTCAAAGGCATTCTTTGAGTCATTTCCTGTTTTTTTTTATTAACTACAATTACTTCTCTCTCAGATCTGTGAAGGTCAACACTGCAGTAATTAACTCTTATGCCAACCTCCCAATAAGGTTTCCAAAGAACTGAACAAGCACTCTTTACCAAGCCACCACACCCTCTGGCACGGAAACTTTCCTTTGCTGAACTCTTACTGGAAAGGTGAGGAGACACCATGACTCCTAAGTCTGGATTGGTCCATCCAGGCTGAAAGGACCAGGGTGCTGGCTAATTTTATGTCAACCTGACTAGTCTGTGGTGCCAGTTGTTTGATCCAACTCTGTCTAGATGCTGCTGTGAAGGTATTTTATAGATGTGATCAACAATCTATAAAATTGTTTTCAAATAATTTCAATTGTTTTCAAGTAAAGCTGATCACTCTCTGTAATGTGGGTGGGCCTATAGCTGAAAGCCTTAAGAGAAAAAACTGAAGTTTCCCCTCTCTTCCTGGAGAAGAACGAATTTTGCCTCAGACTGTATCAGAAACCCCACTCAAGTCACCAGCCCACTGGCCTGCCCTTGAGGTTTCAGTATCAAGACTACAATGTCAACCCTTACCTGAATTTCCAGCCTGCAGTTGGGCTGCACCCCACAGGCCTATGAGGCCTGTGTTTGACCAGCTTCAAGACCAAAAAAGAGTCTGGAGTCAGCAACAGAGACACCATCAGTGGTTTAACGGATGGGGGAGCTTACACGTCTGAAGCCAGGTCCTGGAGCAATACCCCACTGCATGCGGCAGACAGTGGGGAGGACACGGCAGCAGTCTTTGCTTCCAGGGCAAAGGGAAGGTTATTAGTTATAGGGGAATTGACGTCAGGTGGTCTCATTTGTTACCAGGGAAAGGAGCGTGTCCCTCACTGCCCCTTTCAAAAGAACAATCAACACCTGGGGTCCGGGGCAAGCACCTAGGAAGGTCGGTCAGATGATGAGGATACGCGTGAAATAGGCACTGGTCGGGCAAGGGATGTGCAGAGAGCAAGAGAATAGCCATCTTGAGTGGCCTGGCCATACATCTGCCCCATAGATTTCAATCTTGCTGACTCTACAAATGCATGAGCCCTCTCCCTCCCCACTCCCTGCCTCTGCCTCTTTCTCCATTTATATGTATATATATATATATATATATATATACACACACACACACACTATTGGTTCCAGAGAAATGGGACCAACTTGTAACACCAAGTGGTCATGGAAGTAACAACATTACAATGGTAACAGATTTTACATACTTCAAAACCATACCATCTCATTGATCCTAACAACCCTGCAAGGAGAAAGCAGGTATTGGTCCAGCTTTTCTGACCGGATTTTCAAATCAGAGAACTCTCCATTTCTCTGAGCTGTTATCAGGGAGACATAAGGCTCAACCACTAAACTCAGAGTCCCTCTTTGATGAACTAGGGAATTTAGACTAGAGGAGCTCTAAGTTTTCCACCAGGTTCAATAGAACATGAGTTTTATGAAGTCCCCCCAAGTCCTGACTGGTTAGACTGCTGCATCTTATTGAGATAGCCCCAGGAGAATTGGGGGTGCTATTTACAAAGCTTCCACAAGTAACTCAGCTCTTTGGTGAAAGTGAAAGTATTAGTCACTCAATCATGTTTGGCCAGGCTCCTCTGTCCATGGAATTCTCCAGGCAAGAATACTGGAGTGGGTAGCCATTTCCTTCTCCAAGGATCTTCTACACCCAGAGATCGAACCCGTGGGCAGACTGCATTGTGGGCAGTCTGCATTCTGCATTGTGGGCAGACTCTTCACTGTCTGAGCCACCAGGGAAGCCCCAGCTCTTTGACAGGCAAGGTAGACCAGCCATTCATCTAAACTTGACTTATTCAGAAATATTTCTGCATCTTCTCTTGGTCCTTAATTATGCCCCCTTTGTTTTGAGAAATATTCACATACACAAAGGCATCCACTATTTGGCCTAAAATTTCAGACTCTCCTTGCCTCCAAGCCTTTCCACACATGGTTAACAATTAAGTGCTGTGAACTAGTCACTGTCTCACAGTGCTTCCCATGACTGTCTCATTTAATCTTTACACCAACCCTAAGAGGCAAGTTCTATTATGATCATCTCTAGTTACTGAGGAAGAAACCAGGACACAGAGAGCATAAGCCAACTTCTCAGAGGTGACACAGCTAGTGAGTAGCAGAGCAAGGATTCAAACTCTAGAAGATAAAGACACAAAGCAGTTTCCAAAATTGGAGGATTAAGATTAGACAGTGACTCCTTAAAGGCTGGGACTGTATTTTATTATTATCCCCCCTGCCAGAGTCATTTCTCCATGATCTAAGTGAACTGGACTTGATAAGCTCATGTAAGTCTTACAACTCAAGTTGCTTTAGTGATTAAGAGAATAAATACAAAGTGCTCAACACAGAATCCAGCACAAAGTAAGCACTAAACCACCAGGAACTATTATGTTATTTCTTCTTGCAGCACCCAAGCAGCACCCCTTGCAGACTCCGGAGGGTTTCCTGGGTGTGGAGCCCTCCCCGGAGGTCAGGGCCCCAGTGACTAAAGGAAGCGGCCTGGGCACAGCCCTGGCGGAGCGATTCTGCCACATGGCTCCGTTCCAGGCCTCGGAGGCCCGCCAGAGGCAGCTGGCATGTGGGTAATTCTCCTCCCTGGCAGTGAGCCTGACAGCTACTAGCCTCTGAAGGAACTTTCACAAGAATCAGGAGCAGGGAAAGCTCCGGGAAGGGCCAACAGGAGACTCCTCTGCCCCTCGGATCTTAGGGGGACTCAGGGGAGCACAGAGACAGGGGCCCCATCCCAGTTGATCTGGCTGAAGGAGCATCTGTGTTTCCCAACCCTGGCTGCACTACTTCTGCAGGAGATGTTGCTAAACGAGTTCTAGGAGAAAGGCGTTTTGGCCAAATGGCAACTGCAACACAAGGTGAGACTGTTTTGTACATTTCTGAAAGCGTCACTGATATCTCTGATGATAAAAGGAAAGCCCATACAGAAAAGCAGGCTGCTCCGCTTTCTGCACCCAGTGCCCCAGTGCCCTCTGGAGCTGCCCTTTCAGGTACACAAACTCTTGGATCAAAGTCAAATCCTGAAGGGAGTTGCAGTGAAGCCCAGTCTAGCAGAATCTGCTTCCTAAAAGCTGGCCCTGGGGAGTGGTCCAGCCCTGCCAACTGCCCAGGCTGCAAACAAATGGAGCCCAGGTGGGCCAGGCATCTGGATCAGCTGTCTCAGTGGAGAAGTGAGCCATGTGCCTCTTTGGTTTCTTCATTTGTGTATGGGAATCCTTTCTGTGCTGGGCACTTGAAGGTGCCTATCAAATCCTATCTAGTGCCTATACAGTCCTATCAAATCCTTCTGAGGGAGTGTTGGGCTGCACCCCACAGGCCAACAAGGCTTGTGCTTGCCCAGCTTCAAGACTGAAGCAAGAGCCCAGGATCAACAACAGAGACTGTTGATGGTTTAATGGATGGGGGAAGCTTACACATCTGAAGTAAGGGCCTGGAGCGACACCCCACTCTGTACCATGAACAGTGGGTAGAACATGGTGCAGTCTTCCCTCCTAGGGATGAGGAGGGGAGGGTACCAGTTATAGGGGAATTGACATTAGGTGGGCTCATTAGTTACCAGGGAAACCAGCAGAAAGGTATGCCTGTTTGATAAGAACAATCACCAGCTGGGGCCCTAGACAAGTAAATGGGAAGGTCAGTCAGATAAGTTTAGATAAAACAAGTACTGGTCAAGCAGGCGATGTATAGAGAGCAAGACAACAGCCATCTGGAGTGTTCTGACCATACCTCCACCCTGACATACCCTGCACAACCCTTACAATCTTGGTCTGCCCCTCTTTAGCAATATCCCTGGAGTCAGGTACGTAGAGGGGACTGCAACCAAGCACCACAGATACAATATAGACAGGTCACCATTGTTTTTCACATTAGAGGAAAATAATCCAATCTCATGAACAGGCTCAGAGTTATGTTAATGGGAAACACGTCATAGGCTGTACATTTTATCACTTATATCCAATTTTCAGGGCTTCCCTGGTGGCTCAGTGGTAAAGACTTTGCCCACCAGTACAGGAGATGTAGGTTCGATCCCTGGGTCAGGAAGATCCCCTGGAGAAGGAAATGGCAACCCACTCTAGTATTCTTGCCTGGGAAATCCCACACACAGGAGCCTGGTGGACTACAGTCCACGGGGGACAAGAGAGTCAGACATGACTTAGTGACCAAACAATAACAACCACCCAACTGTCACACAAACATTGTACATATGCTTTTATTTTTTTAATATTTATTTATGTTGCTGTGCCAGGTCTTAGTTGCAGTACGTGAACTCTCAGTTCCAGCATATGAGATCTAGTTCCTTGACCAAGGATGGAACCCGGGCCCCTTGCATTAGGGGTACAGAGTCTTAGCCACTGGACCACCAGGGAAGTCCTAGCTGTGCTTTTAGCAACAAACTTAAAAAAAGCAAGCACTGTAACACTTCATAAGTAGTTATACTCTGGCAATTTCACCAGATAATTTTCTTTACAACCAGAACATCAGGGCAAAATTATGGCTAGCACAATAACTTTCATAAATACAGACCTCAACTAACAGAACTAGAATTTAACATTCACTAAGACAGAATTTTACTCTCTTTAAAATTACTCTTATCTCCACCAAACATAACCTAATCAAGACTAATTTGTTTGCAAAACAAGTCTGGTCAGTTGACCACAGCAGCTCCTCCAAACTGGCCATAGTGTAACTCCTCAGAAGGAGTGTCAGACTGAATTCCCAAAAGGCCTCTCAGGGCCAGGAAAGCCATGCCAAAGACCTGCTATCAGGCTCCATCTCAGAGGAGTTCTCTGTTCTAGAGGTCTCCAAGATATTGAGATTCCTGCACATGACAGGAGTCTTTCCCATTCACCTGCTAAGGCTGCTCAGAACCCAAGAGTCTCCAACTTCTGGCAGAGCCAGGCAGAGAGAAAAGAAAAACTATTCAATTCTACCCACAGGTGTAGTTTACAAAATTGTTGTAAGTCATAACTAACTTAAAGGGAAGGGCTTCCCTCTACCTGGAGAACACAGATCAAAACCAGTAACATTCCAGACAAAACCCATACGCATTATAACCATATTCACCAGTTCACTCAGTAACCAATCCTTTTGTTAACTTCTATGAAGCCATCAGGTTTTCTATTAGAATCCTTTAATTTTTTACACGGTTCAGCAGTATGATCTGAAGTTTATTAGAGGACTATACCTGTCAAAATATCCTTCCTATGAATCTTCTTGAAGATGAAGCACTTTTGCAAAAGCATCAAGTAAAATAACTATCCATAAATAACAAAAAAAAAAAAAGTAAAAAGGCACAGTTAAACACCTGATCACAATGTAATTGATAAGGAAACAGTTACAAGAGTTAACACTGATTATAATCTTAACCCTTGAAACCTCAGTCTCTGGCAAAAACCAAGAAGTAACTGTGCATTTCCTGATTGAAAAACTTAATGCTTTGGTCCCCCTCTCGTGAGCAGGCAAAGGTAGATAAACTTAAGACCTGCCCGGCAATTAATGTTCCAATATTTTATCCTATTTGAAATGACCCATGAATACTCATCTTTCAACTTTAGTTTCAAGTTTAAAATCTTCAAGTCACTAAAACCTGGAGAGACTATTTCAGATAGACATTCCCAAAGTATAATTACTCCTACAGAATTTACCTAAAAGTTCTTTTTACTCCTTTACTCTTTAAGATCGAATAAGATTAAAGTTCCAGAGAGGCCAGATAGATAATTGACATATCAAAGACACATGAGAAATACCAATTCCTTCTAGAAAGCTGACTTAACCAACTCCCAAAGCCTCCCTTTGACACAACAGCAGAGTCATTAGAGGCCATTTTTCTACAGATCTCTTGGCAGCCCCTATTCACCAAGGACTGCCCCCTGGGTCCCCTCGTACTGGTGGATAGCCACCTCAGAATTTCCCCATAACTTCTGGGATGACCCCCTCAACTTTTGGGCCCCAAATGCTAGTGGATGACCCCCACAACTTTCCATTCCCTGTCCTGTATTTCCCAACATCTCGGCACTCACGGGAGTTTCCTCAGTCTCCTGGCTGCTCTGCCAATTGTTGGGCCAAACCCTGAAAGCCCACAAAACCTGTTGCTTGCCCAGCTTCAAGACTGAAGAAACAGCCCCAGTCAACAACAGAGACATCAGTGGTTTAATAAACCAGGGAGTGTACACGTTTGAAGTAAGGTCCTGGAGCAACACCCCACCATGTGCAGCAGACAACAGGCAGAATATGGCGGCAGCCTTGACTCCCAGGGCTGGAATTGAGGCCAGGTGGGCTCATTAGTTACCAGGGAAACCGTAGAGGGACATGCCCCGCACAGCCCCTTTGATAAGAACAATCACCAGCTGGGGCCTAGGGCAAGTAGTAGAATGGTCAGTTGTGTGCATAGGGTACAGGAGAAGCAGGAACTGGTTGGGCGGGGGATGTACAGAGAGCAAGAGAACAGCCATCTTGAGTGACCTGACCATACACTCACCCCTACATGCCCTGCACAACCCTTACAATCTTCGTCTGCCCCTCTTCAGCGATATCTCTGGGGTCAGGTATGTAGAGGGGACTGCAACCAGATACCACAGATATGATACAGACAGCCACCCTTGGTTTTCACTCAAGATGGCTGTTGTCTTGCTCTAAGACCATCCCCTGCTTCACCCGTATCTTACTCACCTGACTGACCTTCCTAGGTACTTGCCCCAGGCTCCAGCTAGCCATTGTCCTTATCAAAGGGGCAATGAGAGACATGGCCTTCTAGTTTCCCTGGTAACTAATGAGCCCACCTGACATCAATTCCTTTATAACTGGTAAGTTCCCCTCCCTCTCCCATCCCCTGGAGCAAAGACTGCCAACACATCCTTCCAGGCCTCTGCTGCACAAGGTGAGTGTTGCTCCAGGACCTGGCTTCAGACATGTAAACTCCCCTCTCCATTAACCACTCATGTCTCTGTTGCTGACTCTGGGGTCTGTCTTCAACCTTGAAGCTGGGCAAGGCCTGTGGGTGTGGTCAACAGGGAGGTACTAATATCTCCATTTTGCAGATGAGACTGAGGTTCAGGGATGTTAACTGACTTGCCCAGGATCACACAACTACTAAGGCGGAGAACTCAGCTCCAAGCCTGCCTCATTTCCAAGCCTGTACTCTTCACCACCACCTCAGGCTGAGGGTGCTGGTGACCTGCCACATTTTCACCATTTACCAGCTGGATGACCTTGGGCACTGACTCCAACTCTCTATACCTAGATTTCCTCATTAATAAATATTGGGACCTAATGCCCAGAAGAAATGAGTACCAAATCTGGGGGCTCATAATATGCCAGGGATTTTTCAAAGGGTTCTGTATGTCACCTGTTGCTATTATTATCCTTACTTATGCCCAGTAGCACAATGCAATTAAGGAGCTTCTCCAGGCTCACCTGCTAATAAGAAATCCAGAATCTCCATGCACGTGTTCTGGCTCCTAAGACTCTTAACTTCTCGCACCTCTGCCTGGCATGTTTCTGAGACACAATTTGCTAGTCAATTAAGCTTGGTGCTCTGCAGATTCACTTTGGACCCTGCTTGAGGAGATAGGCATTCTAAGAGTTTAAAAGGGCTTCCCTGGTGGTTCAGTGGTAAAGAATCCACCTGTCAATGCAGGAGATGTAAGAGATGTGGGTTCAATCCCTGGGTCAGAAAGATCCCCTTGAGAAGGAAATGACAACCCACTCCAGTATTTTTGACTGGAGAATTCCATGGACAGAGGAGCCTGGTGAGCTACAGTCCAGTTCAGTTCAGTCGCTCAGTCGTGTCCGACTCTATGACCCCTTGGACCGCAGCACGCCAGGCCTCCCCGTCCATCACCAACTCCAGGAGTTTAACCAAGAGCTACAGTCCATGGGGTGACAAAAGGGTCAGACAGGACTTAGTGACTAAAACAAAGTTTGAAAACAGAGCTTCAAAAGGGCTTCTCAAGGACTCAGTGTCCTGCAGAGGGGGATGTAAAAGGCCTCTTTGCAGGGCTGCACTGAGGATCAAAGGAGAGATAATGAAAGTGCCAGGACACAGGGGTCATGCCTCTGTGTAGGATTAGAGTCAAAATCATAAATGGCCTCCATCAGACAACATGAAAAGGATCCACACCCTCTGGGCTTCTGACTCCAAGAAACTGTTATCAAAAGAAAATAGTCACAGAAAAAATTTTGAAAATAAGCACAAAGCTCTGAATCAAAATCTTGCTAACTCCATCCTTACCCTCCTGGGGAATAATTTTAGCTGAATTATGATGCTCAGCCTTAGGTCCTGGTGTTCCATAATTAATCATTTCTTTAAATGAGACTTGTGCCATTGCCAGCAGTTTTGACCCACCGCACCCAGCCCTCCTTTCCATGTTGAGAATGGCTGTGGCCCCTGGGCTCTTGAGCCAGCTAGGCTGATCAGCTGCTGCAGGTATGAGGGAGAGCTGGGAATCGGGGGTGTCCGTGGGTGGTTGCTTGGTAGCGGAGGGTAGAAACGCAAGAGAGATGCCAACCACAAAGAAAGCCAGACACCCACAATGCAGTGGGAAGGCGCCTGGGCAAAAGAGTCTTGGATCTGGGCTTCTGGTCCTTGCCTCTTCCTGGTCACCCCGCTTTGACCACTCCTGTCCTCTCTGAGACTCAAGGTCCTCATCTGTGAAAGGAGTATAATAACAATCATGTCCTGGACACTCGCTAGAGTTGTTGTGAAGAACAAACACGAGTAAGCCCAAGAAACAGCTCTACACTGTACGTGCCCTGGGAGGAGGCTCCTTCCTCAGGCCATGTCACACCTGGAGGCCATCATAATGTGTCCAGCACACTGGGACAAACTGGAGGTCATTTGGGGCCTGGAACAAGGCCTCTGAAGTCTGAAGTGTCTGGCTCCAAGGAACCACTGACCCAGGTCCTATCGCTGGTCTGATCGGATGCCCTCAGGGCTAAATTTGCCCAAGGGAACAGAACTTGGATTATCAGGTTTAGGGATCTAAACCCTTAACCCCTGGTGCACTAGTTACCCCAGGGTAGGTCAAATGCAGGTGTGACCAAAAGCCAGTGTCACCACATAGGAGTGAATGTTACAGCCTCAGGGTGGGCCCCTGTAAGCCAGCCCCACCTTGAACCTAGTGTGGGGTCTTGAACAAGGCAACTTACTCTCCCCAACACTTGGCCTCTTAAGCTATAAAATGAGGGATTTCAATTTTTTTTTTTTTTGGTGAGAAATAAATGAATATATCTACATGAAGCTTTAATGCAATGCTTCATAGTTAGAAAGTGCTGGTCATCAATATAATCTGCAAAAAGAATGCTTCCTTTCCAGGAGATTAAACTTCTTTAACTCTGAATTCACTGAACTCTTCCTTGATCTACAGCTAGACTATAAGCTTCATGCATGCAGCAGTCAAGTCTGGCTTGTTTCCCATCCGACTTGCAGTGCTGAGACCATAGCCTGGCAAAGTACACTCTTGACCAAGATTTGCTGAATGAGTTTATGTTTAAGAGGAGCAGTGGGAAGAAACAGGAGAAAAAAAGAGGGTGGAGAGAGACAGGGACTGCCCAGGCAGTGAATTCCAACAATGAGGAGAGGTAAGCACAAGGAACATTTTTTTCCTTTTTTTAAATAATGAAAGAGAGATAAGGGAAGGGATTAAAATAAAAAAAATCAAAAGTTATCCTATTGCAATGACAAGATGATGAAAATAAAATTCCAGAAAACTAAGGTAATGAGAAGTGGAAACTCACCCGGCCATTAATATATCAGGATCTTACTATTTTACATAACAGTTGTGGTCTCCACTAATAAAATGGCTCCCACTTGACTCTCAGAGGAACTGATTCACTGAGAAGTTATGTTAGCTCTGAGCTTCTGAGTCACAGCACAGTCCTAAAGGCTTTTGTACCCTGTGGAAACTCACCACAGGAGGGCTGGGTTTTGTTTTTTCTTTTTTTTTTTTTTAATTCTTTTGTTCTTTGTACACAGTCTTCCTCTCTTAGACTGAATTCAGATGACCTGGCAGACAAAACAACTCAATTTGTTCAGAGGAGGGAGGAAGGATCATAATTTGACTTAGATATTTAAGGCACACATTGTGTTTTTTCTCTGTAACTACAATGACCTCCAAGAAGACACATGGAGGCTTTGGAATCAGAGTCCAGCGTTGAATTCTAACCTGTCTCTGCCTCAATTTCCTCATGGGTAAAATGAAGATCATAATAATACCTTGCTGCCGTTGTTGTTCAGTCACTAAGTCATGTCTGACTCTTTGTGACCCCGTGGACTGCAGCACACCAGACTTCCCTGTTCTTGGCTATTTCCCAGAGTTTGCTCAAACTCATGATGCCATCCAGCCACCTCATCCTCTGTTGCCCCCTTTTCTTCCTGCCCTCAATCTTTCCCAGCATCAGGGTCTTTTCCAATGAATCGCCTCTTCGCATCCAGTGGCCAAAGTATTGCAGCTTCAGTTTCAGCATCAGTCCTTCCAATGAATATTCAGTGTTGATTTCCTTTAGAATTGGCTGATCTCCTTGCAGTCCAAGGGACTCTCAAGAGCCGTCTCCAGCACCACAGTCCAAAAGCATCAGTTCTTCAGTGTTTAGCCTTCTTTATGGTCCAACTCTCACATACATACATGACTATTGGAAAAAACCATAGCTTTGACTATACAGACCTTTGCTGGCAAAGTGATGTTTCTGCTTTTAAATATGTTGTCTAGGTTTATCATAGCTTTCCTTCCAAGGAGAAAGCATCTTTTAATTTCATGGCTGCAGTCACCACACACAGTGATCTTGGGGCCCAAGAAAAAAAAAATCTGTCACTGCTTCCACTTTTTCCCCTTCTATTTGCAATGAAGTCATAGGACCGGATGCCATAATCTTAGTTTTTGAATGTTGAGTTTTAAGCCAGCTTTTTCACTTGTTATCTTTCACCCTCATCAAGAAGCTTTTTAATCCCTCTTCATTTCCTGCCACTAAAATAGTATTATCTGCATATCTGAGGCTGTTACATTTCTCCCAGCAATCTTGACTCCAGCTTGTGATTCATCCAGCCTGGCGTTTCACAAGATGTACTCTGCATATAAGTTAAATAAGCAGGGTTACAATATACATCCTTGTTGTACTCCTTTCCCAGTTTTGAACCAGTCAGTTGTTCCATGTTTGGTTCTAACTGTTGCTTCTTGACCTGCATACAGGTTTCTCAGGAGACAGGTAAGATGGTCTGGTATGCCCATCTCTTTAAGAATCTTCCACAGTTTGTTGTGATCCACACAGTCAAAGGCTTTAGCACAGTCAATGAAGCAGACATAGATGTTTTTCTGGAATTCCCTTACTTTTTCTATGATCCAACAGATGTTAGCAATTTGATCTCTGGTTCCTCTGCCTTTTCTAAATCCAGCTTGTACATCTGGAAGTTCTTGGTTCACATACTGTTGAAGCCTAGCTTGAAGGATTTTGAGCATCATCTTGCTAGGATGTGATATGAGGACAATTGTGTGGTAGTTTGAACATTCTTTGGCATTGCCCTTCTTTGGGACTGGAATGAGAGCTGACATTTTCCAGTCTGCAGCCACTGCTGAGTTTTCCAAATTTGCTGGCATATTGAGTGCAGCACTTTCACAGCATCATCTTTTAGGATTTGAAATAGCTCAGCTGGAATCCCATCACCTCCACTAGCTTTGTTCATACTATTGCTTCCTAAGGCCCACTTGACTTCACACTCCAGGATGTCTGGTTCTATGTGATGCTGCCTGAAAATGATGTGAAGACGAAATTGGATAATACACACAGGTCTGAGCACAGAGTGGGAATTTAGTAAATGGTGGTGGTGGAGTAACTGGTTTTTACTCACCATGCCAACATCTCCAGAAGGCCTAAGCAGCAACCAATACTTAAAGCACTTCCTACATGCTTTCTCTTTTGTAATTATTTTCTGAGTTTGGGACTATTATACTGGGAACCGTGAGTGAGAGGACATGGTGAACTCTTAGCCACAGTGGCTGTTCTGTTCTCTGAGCTGTCCAACACAGTTGTCAGCAACCTCATGTATCCATGAATATTTGAATGAATTTGAATGAAATAACATTAGCAATTCAATTCATCAAGTCACACTGACCACATTTCAGTGATCACTAACCACACGTGTCTCATGGCTCTGTTAGAGACAGCAGATCTTGAACATCACCACTATCATAGAAGGTACTATTAGACAGCAATGCTCTAAACAATCAAGTACACAGTAGGCAGACAAAGAAATGTCTGCCAAATGAAGTAAAAAACATTTAGTAAAATGATCTATTTTATTCTCACCATAATGACTAGCTGTTCTGACAAAATATGAACCCCAACTAGACCTCTCTCCTAGGTTGTAGCTTCACCTTCTAAATGGAGAACATGCAATTCTGTGGCAGTCCAGTGGTTAAGACTCAGAGCTTTCACTGCCTAGGGCCTAGGTTCAATCCCTGGTTGGGGAACTCAGATCCTATACTCTTTGCAACCCTGTGGACTGTAGCCCACCAGGCTCCTCTGTTCATGGGATTCTCCAGGCAAGAATACTGGAGTGGGTTGCCATTTCCTTCTCCAGGGGATCTTCCCAACCCAGGGATCGAACCCAGGTCTCCCGCATTGCAGGCAGACGCTTTACCGTCTGAGCCACCAGGGAAGCCCATAAGCGGCACAGCCAGAAATAAATAAATAAAATAAAAGGAGAGCAAACAGGTTCTGCCTCGACTGTCTTCATTTAATTTGAAAACATATGATTTATTTAGTCCCTAACCTAGCCTACTAATTTTTCACTTTGCAATGTGCAAAGGAAACAGAACTTCAGGAGGCAAGATGGCACTAAACATCTATTTTTAGTCCAGGTACCTTAAGTACTCATTTGACTTTTATAATTTGCAAGGGTAGGTCTTATAACCACTTCACAGCTAGGAAAACTGAGATTCAGAGAGGTTTCTTGCCATTGATTAGACCAAAGCCCTAATATCAAGGTCAGAGGTAGGCTAGGACTCCCCTGCCTTCCAGTTTCCGTTGAGATGCAGCTTAATGGATCCCAAATAGCATGTGGAAACTCCGAAGTAGTACACACTTAGGATCAGTTTTGGAGTTTGTGGGCACAGGGATCTGGTATCATTTGGTCTCATCTGGTTCCCCTGGCCTGTGAGATCCTAACCTGAATGACTAAAGAGAGGAGCCAGAATCATTCATTCAACATCACTAATTGGTCATCTACTATCTGCTAGCCACTGAGCAAGGTGTTGAAAAAAGAGACATGGCCCTTATGCTCAAGAAGCTTCTAGTCTGATGGAGGAAGCAGACAGAAATCAAATAAGCCAGTAAATACATAACTGCATATTCCACTAAGTGCCACGAAGGAGTATAGAATGTTAGGGGAGAGGATTACAGGGCACCTGATATGGGGCTACTCTGATCTCCTAGGATGTGCTGGGAGGGGGGAGAAGCAGGGGGCCCTCTGGTTCCAGCCTTGCCCTGGGGAGTCCAGACCAACTGGGAGACCTGGCACTGCAGGGAACCAAGGCTATTTCCCACTTGCCTTCTGCTCTACTACGGCTGCCAGCACAACATTAGCTACACAGACCTCACAAGACCAGGGCCCCACTGGTCAAGAGGCCACCAGGCTCTTGAGCTGCTGCTGGGCCCTGATAGGCAAGCTTCTGGTCACAGGAGGGCTGCCTCATGGCTGGCCACTAAGGCTGCAGAAACACTGTGAGTTCATGAGGCAAGTATGAGCTGACGATCCAAGTCAACAGAGAGTTGCTAAGAATTTACTGTTTACACCCATTAGGATGACTATTATCCCCCCAAAAAAACACAGAAACAAACAAACAAACAAAAAACACAGAAAATACCAAGTGGGGGTAAAGATGTGGAGAAGATGGAACCCTTTTAGCACTATCTGTGGGGATGTAAAATAGTACAGCCACGATAGAAAACAGTATGGTGGCCACCTTGAGCAAATCTGAGTTCCCTGCAATTAAATAACTGCTGACACTCACAGGTGGCTCAGTGGTAAAGCGTCCACCTGCCAGTGCAAAAGACACAGGAGACCTGGGTTCGATCCCTGAGTTGGGAAGATCCCCTGGATAAGGAAATGGCAACCCAGACCAGGATTCTTGCATGGGCAACCCCATGGACAGAGGAGCCCGGTGGGCCACAATCCACAGGGTCTCAAAAGAGTCGGACAAGACTTAGTGATTGAGCACACACACAGACAGGACACCTTACCCCTGAGACAGTGGAACAACTGAGTCCTGAGAGAAGGACCTTATGTGAGACCACAGTTCAGTTTGGTTGAGGAAATACTCCTCATCTGACTTTTAGGAGAATAACAAAATGTTCTTTGCTATCACTTTCCATTTCTGTGCTTTTCTTCTACCTCTCTGGACCTCCCTTTCCAGTCTCAGGTAGATAAAGCCCTCAGGTCAGCCTCTGGCAGAGCTGCCCCACCTAGCCCTGCAGGCCTGCACAGGCTGAACACTCCCTAACCCTAATCCTATTTCACAGAAGAGAGTGAGAAAGCATGGTCCAACTAGCCACCCAGTGCAGTTTTCTTATTAATTCAATCAGACTGCTTCCTTAGTACTGTTCACATTAGTTCCTTCCTTCTCATTCTAGCCACGAAATGAGCTCCCTCTGTCTTAGAAAGGACTTGTCTCAACTAGCACACCCCTTCATTAGTCTTGTTGTTGTTCAGTCACTTAGCTGTATGCAACTCTTTGCGATCCCATGAACTGCGGCATGCCAGGCTTCCCTGTCCCTCACCATCTCCCAGAGTTTGCTGAAGCTCATGTCCATTGAAAGTCAGTGATGCCATCCAACCATTTCATCCTCTGTCACCCCCTTCTCCTCCTTCCCTCAATCTTTCTTATACCTGACAGAACTAAAATATCCACAATGCTACCTAGTGGCTCCCAACTGGTTTATGAGTAATACATAACCCCAATCACACCAATTACTCCTTGGTCAACCTCACCCCCCAGGACAGGGGCTCCCTGGCCTTTTCTGGTATTGTTCCAAACCTGGAATGTCTCTTTTCAGTATTTCTGTTATCCTTTAAGACCAACTCAAGGACACCATCTCCATGAAGATTTCCACTCTTTCATCTGCTCTTGCATTATAAGTTTTGTATGTCTATTCTGGTTTGTAACTCATTCTTGTGTTCCAACCAGCTGGTTCCCTAGACACAGAAGACAAATCATGTTATATGTACTTTTCTAGACTTAATTTCTGTTATACTGTCTGGCACATTTTAGGGCTCCATAAAAGTAAACGTTATCAAACAGGAAAGGAAGTTTAGGAATTCCCATGTGCAATTTTATATATGTATTCATTTAACCCTCAAACATCCCTGCAAGGTAGGAGGTATAATAACTCCTAGTTGAACTATAATAACTCTGCAGCTGAAGGTTTTAATTCATTAGCTCATGAACACTTAGAAAATAAGAGGTGAAAATTGGAATGCTCATTCCTAAGCCTCCCTGGCTCCAAAGCCCAGGGTTTTTGCATCCTCATGTCCAATAAGCTTTTACCCTAATGCTCAAGGCCAAGTTTGCTGATAAAGCTTAAATGTCTAAGCAGCTGTTTCTAAGAGAAAACTCTGCTCAGAGTCTCTGAAAGCACACCCCCTACTCAACAGAACAGCTGTTCAATAGGAATTACAAAGTAAAGTAATCACTGCCATATCATGGCAGACACATTCTGCCTTACAGACCACTGAACGTTTCATGCACAAATTTTCAACATAAAACTGTCAGCTTCACATTTTCCTGGCCAGGATCAAGGAAGCAAAAAGTAGTATGATACTGATTTGCCCTTGGGTAGCAGGTGCTAGGGACTCGGTGTTCAGAAATGTATGAAGTGGCCCTTTGCCAAGCCTAATCCACAAAGCACCTGAGAGAATAATAAATGTAATTCTTCCTGAAAGAAGAGAGAATGGTGGACTTCTGACCATTTCAAGACCAAGAATTAATGACTTTATTGTCTTACATCTCCTGCCAGGGCATTGTTTCCAGGGTCAATCTTTAAAATGTATATTCAACATCTGTGATATGATAGAGTGGCAGAGGACACACAAACTCCATGACTACTACTTCTTTTTTTTTAATTATTTATTTATTTATTTTTGACATTGCTGGGTCTTTATTGCTGCTCTGGCTTTTCTCTAGTTGTGGTCAGTGGGTGCTACTCTCTAGTTGCAGTGCACGGGCTTCTCACTGCAGCGGCGGCTTCTCTTGTTGCCGAGCATAGGCTCTAGGGTGCCCAAGCTCAGTAGTTGTGGCTCCCAGGCCCTAGAGCACAGGCTCAGTAGTTGCGCTGCATGAGCTTAATTGCTCCTCAGCATGTGGAATCTTCCCAGACCAGGGATCAAACCCATGTCTCGTGCACTGGCAGGTGGATTCTCTACCACTGAGCCACCAGCGCATCCCCCACCTCCTGCGTCATGCCTCCATGGCACAGCCAAATCCCATAGGGATGGAGAGACCCACCAGTAAACCCCAGCCAGCAAAGACCAGCACCCCTGGACACACCTTGAGGGCATGCACTTAAGATTTGTTGTGCAGGAGGAAAACAAGTCACACTGATTCGTTTTTCAAAGGCAATTGTGGCTTTGTAAATAACTAAGAGTATATAAAATGTGCCTTTGGGAAGTGTACCTTTCAGAGTTTCCATGCCTTGATAAGGTGGGGCCACTTTCCCCCTGGTGGTGAGTCTCCAAACCCTGTTCTCCCAGAAGTGACAGGGATGATTCAGTACCTTGAACACTTTTGCCTTCCAGAGTGTTTCGTGAAAACAATGCAGTAGTTCTATCAGAGTACCAATGTGGCCTGGTTGTCAGTTTGTGCCAGTGGGAATCTTTGACTAGCCCTACAGTATGGGCTTCCCTGGTAGCTCAACTGGTATAGAATCTGCCTGCAATGCAGGAGACCCCGGGTTGATTCCTAGGTCAGGAAGATCCCCTGGAGAAAGGATAGGCTACCCACTCCAGTATTCTTGGGCTTCCCTGGTGGCTCAGATGGTAAAGAATCCACCCGCAATGCGGGAGACCCAGGTTTGATCCCTAGCTTGGGAAGATCCCCTAGAGGAGGGCATGAGGCAACCCATTCCACTATTCTTGCCTGAAGAATCCTCATGAACAGAGGAGCCTGGCGGGTTACAGTCCATGGGGTCTCAAAGAGTTGGACACAACTGAGCGACTAAGCACGCACAGGTCATCGTGTGGGCTGCTCACCAGGTACCTTCATTGATGATAGTGAATGAGACCTACTGGATCTTTCTCCCATCATGCTTCACCATTCTTAATTGGAATTTCATAGCTTCTCTCTTTACTTAAAATATCACTTTTCTAACTCAACTTTTTTTCAAATTTTCAAGTAGCTAAGTAGTTTTTGCTAAAAGTAGTCAGAAAATCCTCTATTGCATAAATCACAATCTTTAGGGAATTTCACAAATCTACTTCCTTTCAGATAAGCCACCGGAGGCCCATTTTTCAAAAGAGGAAAAGGGATTCTCAGAGAGGTTAAGTGGTTTCCTCAAGACTACAAAGTTGATAAGCTCAATGCAGGGAATGTCCTAGAAATACCATGGTTTCAGTCTCAAAATATGTACAGATGAAATAACAAATATCTGGAAAAATAAGCAATAACGTGACAATGACATCTGGACTAAGCAGTAGCCATTCCACAAGACCACAAAGAGCAACACAGACCAGAAGTGAGAAAATTCTGGCTAATGGACTGGACATGATAAGAACAAATGAGATAACTGTTACCAGTTGTTACAACTATGCTCTTTAGGAGTCAAATGTTGCATATGGACACAATGTTGCCACATTATAAAAGTACAACAATATAAAAGTGTGCAAGAAAATTTCCTTTCAACCAATCTTTTCAAGAGATTTGACACAGAGGCAGGAGACTAACCAAATGGAAGTCAGCATTTGGCAATAGTCAGCAAAACTGCCTTTAAAAGAAAAGAAATGCACACACATACATACACAGACATACACACACATATGAACACCAGGGAATTTGTCTTTCAGATGTTCACTTTTACAAGGAGATCCACTATGAGGATGTCCATTGCAGCTTCCTTGCTAACAGGGAGTAGCTACTTACCACTTCTAGCAAAAAATTACAACTTTTTAGCAAACTTACAACTCTTCAGCAAAAAATTAGAAAGGATTCAAATCAAACTATTCAGAGTAGTTTCCCCTAGGTAGCAAGACTGGAGAGAAAGGAGGGACATGGTGAGAACTGTCACTTTTTAGTTGTATAATCTCCTTTGGATTGTTAGTTGGTTTTGTTTCTACATGCATACATTTTTTAATTAAAAATCTTTAATATTAAACTTTTTTGATCTGTAATGTTTGGGGGAATCATAAAGTCTTAGCGTTGGATGAGGCCTCAGAAGTCTGTCTAATCTAATCTCAACTAGATTAGTCTCACAGCCTGGCTGTCCTTGTGAGACTCAAGGGAGAATGGCCACCAGAGACTGACAAGCACTCTGCTCTTATGATTCAGAGTTGGCTTGCAGAACCCAGTGCACCCTAAGAATGTGAAAACTCGAGTGAGCTTTGCAGTTTCCATCATCTCCTTTTGCACTGCTAAATATCCATGACATCCACACCGCAGGGACTTCAGTAACCCTCAGATCCTGCTGGTTCATACAAGGTCCTGAGTTCAGCCTCAGAAGGGGACTGAACATGAGAGACTGAAGTCAACTCTAAGTCAGTTGGCTGTCAGTACAGCACGTTCCCAACTACAGTCTACAGGGGCTCAGTGTCTACACAGCCATCACCATTAACACTCCCATCACTTAGCTGTTCTTCCGACACTCCTACAGCTTGAAAAGAGAAGTGTTGATTACTGCCTGACCTTGCTGTTTTATGTATTAAAGAGGCAAAACTGTACACAGTCAGTAAACTCAGGGGCTTTCTTTGGTGCTGTCTTGAACCTCTGTTAGGGCTTTTCACATCTTGCTCTCCTCATTTCTCACTCACGCCACCCCATGAAGCACATCTGGCTTTGCTCCATTCCAACTGATGGATATATGGTAATATCAGTATCCTCAATTCTGTCAGAACGTAATGTTACTTAATCTTACCCAGTGCTCAAAATTGGAAGGCACGCCTGGAAAGGGTTTGCTATCACCAATATTTTAAACTATTAGAATAGACTGAAAGCAAGAAAAATGCCATAGTCATTATTATATCTGCTTTAGTGCCTAATGCAATGCCTTTCACACCCTGCTGAGAGCAGTTATTCAATATATGGAACTGTAAAATTATAGAACCTTAAAACTGAAAGAAATCTCAAGGAGATCAGTTCCCATGATCCCACAACTGAGAAATTTGAGACCTGGCTGGTTAAATCCGGATCATCGGCTATTCTATCAACATTAGCCAGAGTCCAGATGCTCCTACTCTGGAGCTGAGTTGTTTCCTCCATTAGGTTGCTTGTCAGGTGAATAAATGAATGACTTTACCATTCAATTTGTACAACCAAAGGAGACTAGAAAAGAGACTGAAGCTAAATAATCTAGTAAATGTAATAATTTAGATAACCTATATTGGCCCACATTAACTGAAATTTCCACTTTCAGTTGAGTGTTTATGTTCATAGCCTTAGGCAGACATAATTTTAGTCTTTTAAAATTTTTGACCAATGTATACTCACTTCAGACAAACGAGTCAGATTTCAATATAGTGTTAAATTCTAGTTCCTTTATAATCTGTATGACTTGCCCCATGACATTACCAGATTGAACCCAACATATTTTTACATGTCTTTATATGTCAATGATGAAGGAAACAAACTTTTCATCTTATGTCCCAATTATGTAACTGCTTCAAGAATTTTTTTTTTTTTTACAAAACCACAGTGAGATATCTCATATCTGTCAGAATGGCTGCTATCCAAAAGGTGAGAAATAAAAGGTGTTGGTGAAAATATGGAAAAAGGGAACCTTCATACATTGTTGGTGGGGATGTGAACTAGTCCAGTCACTATGAAAAAGACTATAGAGATTCCTCAAAAAATTAGGAATAGAACTGCAACATAATTCAGCTATCCCACTTCTGGCATTTATCTAAAGAATAAACAAACACTAATTTGAAAAGACATGTGCACCCCTGTGTTCATCACAGCATTATTTACAATAGCCAAGATATAGAAATAACCTAAGTGCATATCAGTGGATTAAAGGATAAAGAAGATATGGTATATATAGATATGCAATGGAGTATTACTCAGGAGTTTTTAAAAATGGTAAAATCTTGCCATTGCAACAACAGGGATAGACCTTGAGGGTATTATGCTAAATGAAATACATCAAACAAAGACAAATATTAACACCATATGATTTCACTCATATGCAAAATATAAAAAACAAACTAAAAAAACAAATGAACAAACCAAATGAAAAAAACAAAGAAAACCCAAAAACATGTAGATATAGAGAACAGAGTAGTGGTTACCAGAAGGGAAGGGGTGGGGAGAAAGGCAAAATGTGTAACGGGGATGATCAACTGTGTAATGAAGAGTGGAAATTAAATATTTGGTTGTAAGCATGCTGCAGTACTTACAGAAGTAGTAATATAATATCATAGAAAACATAAAATGTTACAAACCAATGTAACTGCAATAAAAATAAATTTGTAAATAAAAAAAAGATTTTTTTTTTTAATTTTTGAAAAAGATTTTTTAAAAGAACACATGCAGGGGAACCCTGATATAACATGAGTATGTGATATTCACTAACCAGATTCTTAACTACATTGTACATTAAGAATCCAACTTTTGTCTCCCAAATCTTTTTTAACTAACCAATCATTTGGCAGCTTTGGGTTTCATTTCTTGCATTTTCCTGCTCGTCTCAGAGGGGGAGATTTCAGAAGAGGAACAGAGATAAAATGGACAAAAGAAAGAGGAAAGGCATAGGGTGCTCAGAAACTGGAAGGGAGAAGTAGTGAGTTCCCTAAGGAAGAGAGAAACGTGCTGAGGTTTGGTCAGGATCCACACACACATCAAGGCTCCCACTTTCTCTGCCCTCCTCTCTCACCCCCTTTCATTTTTCTTGCCAAGGAGTGAACTGGCAATCTTACCAATGACCTTGGACAAACAGAACCAGCTAAAGCTCCTAAATTCAGCTTTAGACACACCACTCTGGCCCAAACTGGAATGACCTACCATGGCTGAGAGGGTGCCATCCCTCCAACCACTTCTGTCCCCCTCCATTGCAATGAAATGTCAAGAAAAATCACCTGTCGGAATTACAAGACTTTTAAAGATGATCTAATCTAGTCTACACCCCCCCTCATTTGTTTTGCAGAAGAGAAAACTGACATCCAACGATTTCTAAGTCACTAGAGCAAGTCCAAACTAGATGCCTAAACTGCAAATTTGCATTGTTCAGAGCTCGTTCCTCTAGGAGCAGTTTAAAAACTACGGAACACACAAAAAACACCCTAACTTTGGAGAGATGAAGAACAACTACAAAGAGGCACAAAATAACATGAAACAAACCAAAACAATAACTTTACTCCACCTCCCAGAAGCCCAGTGACAATAAAAGCAGCAAGGGGCTGTTTTACCAAGTAATGATACTTCGAACAACTTAATTGTGCTTTTCCCTCCTTTATCAATTTCTCACAGGCAGAGGCAATAAAAATGTATATATGACCACTGAAACTCTTAATCTGAACCAGCACAGAACTATTTTTTTCCCCAGAACATTTTGATACTTGAATTTTGGTACATGGTTTACTCCAAAGGCTATTAGAATTCAAACATCCGGTCTTTCAATGAGCCTCAAAGCCCTGCGGAAAATCAAATGCCTTCCACAGAAATCAGTCCTCTCCCCTGACCTGTACAGGTAACAAATTCCAGCTATAGCCTCAGAGGATTTGATCAATCGCAGACTTTCAGAGAATGAGACCCAAGAAACTAACATTCCAAAGCAGGACTGGAGAAAAAGAAGCAAACTTGACCTTACCCTTAAAAATAACAGAAACAATAGGATCCGGTTTCCCAAATTTCGTCTTAGGGATATTGCTGGCAGATTCCACTATCACTCGAAGCATGGCTCTCAATGGACAGAAAGCAAGCTTCAGCAACGAAGTTGAGGAGGCTAGGGCTCTGGATCCCGGCCGCGCTGCCCAGGAGAGAAGGCAGGGGATGATTTGTCCAGCGAAGAGGGAAGGAGGAGAGGCAATGGGTGGGTCCCTGACGGATTATTTACTGAAGGTTACGTGTAAACTGATATCCCAACGCCCCAGTCTCCGCAGCGCCGCAGGCACCCACTTAAGAATTCGGGAAATGTGGAAGTGAAAAGGACAAAAACCAGCTAAAAATAATTATGGGCAACAAATGAAACTGGAACTAACAAATGTAGACAGGTCAGGAGACTACTAAAACGCCGCTGCTAATAAGCGACAATACGCGAAGCCCAATTAATTGGTTTTCTGTTACCCCTTTCATTCTTTTCTGGTCTTCCTGGAGTTTTAAAACTTGACTGAGTCATTAAAAAAAAAATTTTTTTTTAACTTGTGCGGTTTCTTTTCTCCTGCTGTTGAGCACACTCACTCAGCAATAACTTATAGAACAAATTGTTTTGAATCAGTTAAAGGGTGCCCCCTATCGTATAGCAGAGAAATGAATGAGTTATTTCAAGCAAACTCAGCCCGAGGTTAATAGGGGTTTACCAAATTGGTGTCCTGGAGGCTGATCCTTTTTAGTTGCAAAAGGGTTCGCCATAGACCTTCTTTAAAAATCGTTAAGTGGTGAGAGCTGGCGACCTAAGTTTTCCTGGTACATCAGAAGCTGCTAGTAGTGTTCAGTGAAAATGGAGAATTCACTCTCCATTCTTCAGGGTCTAAACCCCAGTACTGTCTTCCTTTTCTTTCTTAGAGGAAAAAAAAAAACATTTGATGAGACTTGTTAAAGTGACTCAGGAAGACTTCATTCATTAAAGGGCGACACTGGAGGGGACTACTGCACTGGAATCTCTCAGTGTAAGAGAGAGTTTGGGCTCATACCGGAATAGGGCATGGACAAGCTGGAATTGGGGCTTTCCTGGTGGCTCAGACAGTAAAGAATTGCCTGCAGTGCAGGAGACCCGGTTTGATCCCTGGATCAGGAAGATTCCTCTGGAGAAGGGAATGGCAACCCACTCCAGTATTCTTGTCTGTAGAATTCCATGTACAGAGGAGCCTGGCAAGCTATACTCCATGGGGTCACAAAGAGTCAGACCGGACTGAGTGATTCACTTTCACTTTCAAGAGGGAATTAAAAGCCAATGAGCAGGCTGGGGGGGGCGGGGGGGGGGCGCTGCGGAGAGGAGAAGGAGGAGAGGGGGAGGGAAGAAGAAGGGGGATGGCGGCCAGTGGATAGAAATTACCAGAAGAGGGACTTCCCTGGCAGTTCAGTGGTTAGGATGCTTCATTCCCAATGCAGGGGTCATGGGTTCAATCCCTGGTCAGGGAACTAAGATCCCAAATGCCGCATGGTGTGGCCAAATAAAAAAATTAGTTAAAAAAAAAAAAAAGAAATTACCAGAAGAAAACATCAGGGATAAAGGGAATTCTGCTTTAACTGACCTAACAGGATTCTTACTGAACATAGGTCAGGGTGATGAGACATCACCTGGGGGTGATGGAGAATGAGAAATCCCCAAAGATGCAGAAAGTTGATCAGACATGGAGAGAGGGACATTCTGGTTAAACTGACTCAGCAAGGTTCTGGTTAAAACTAGATTTTATAAGGAAGTACACAGTTGAGTGTGACTAAAGTTTGGTCAAGGAAAAAAATCTTTATGGCCTGGAGGGTGTGTTGGGTGGTATAGCCTGGTGATTAAGATCACTAGAGGGAGCCTGGTGATAGTAGTCAGCCAGACCTGAATGTGGATCCCTGCTTAGTCACTCTTAAACTATGTCACCTCAGTGTGTCTAAAACCCTCTCTTTTGAAGTTATCTGCAAAATGAAGATTGTCACCAAGGTCTTAGTGTGGGACCTGGCAAAAAACAAGGAGTAAGTTCCACACGTCAGCCACCAGAAATTTATGCTTATTCAAAGCATTTCTGTTAATGCAAGTTGGGTTTAAATCAGGATTTCATTGTGTTTCAGAAGAAAAGGCTAAAATAAAACTGAGTGAAAAAAACAGAGGATTTCCTTTTGCTTTTGAATACACTGTCAAGAAGACCCATCTAAGCAAACACTTCAAGTACGTGGAAAAATTACAGTTTATGTACACGAATTCTTCTGAATAAATTTCTCAACTGCTTATACAAAGAACCAGGCAATCCAGGACTTCCCTGAAGGGAAGTTAAGACCAAGACCAGCAGTTAAGACCAAGATCCCACATACCTCAAGGCCAAAAAAAAAAAAAAAAAATGAACAAATGAACCCAAGGTCATATACATTATTTAGTGGACACATAAGTAAATACAGTCCATATGTAAGTGGACTATAGACAACATTATGTTTATTTTGGGTTTGTTTCTATTTATCCTTTGTTTTTGCAGATTTTTTTAAAAATTAATTTATTTTAGTTGGAGGATAATTGCTTTACAATATTGTGGTGGTTTTTGCCATACATCAACATGAATCTGCCACGAGTGCACATGTGTTCCCCCATCCTGAACCCCTGTTCCACCTCCTTTCCCACTCCATCCCTCTGTGTTGTCCCAGAGCACCGACTTTGGGTGCCCTGCTTCATGCATTCAACTTGCACTGGCCATCTATCTTACATATGGTAATATACATGTTTCAATGCTATTCTCTCAAATCATCCCACCCTTGCCTTCTCCCACAGAATCCAGAAGTCTGTTTTTTACATCTGTGTCTCTTTTGTTGCCTTGCTTATAGGATCGTTGTTACCATCTTTCTAAATTCCATGTATATGCGCTAATGTACTGTATTAGTGTTTCTCTTTCTGACTTACTTCACTTTGTATAATAGGCTGCAGTTTCATCTACCTCATTAGAAATAACTCAAATGTGTTCTTTTTTTGTGAAATATATTTACAGAAAAATACATACAACATAAATGTGACAGTTTAACAAACAAACATCCAGGTCCAGAGAGAGAACATTACCAGAACTTTGGAAGCCCCTCACATGACCCATATGTCACAAACACCTCTCTTCCCCATAGGTAGCCTCTATCCTGATGTTTATGGTAATAATTTCTGTGCTTTTCTTTATGGTATTTAATCCCCCCAAATAGTTTAGATTTGCTTGATTATGATCATATGAGTTATTTTATATATCACAAACTTTATATACATATATATTTATACCTATGTGTATATACATGCATGCACACATTCACACAGTATGAATTCTTTGATATATTGTGACCTTTACAGCAGTGGAATATAAGTAAATTCTTTTGCGTTTAGCTTTCTTTTTCCCCCACATTGTATTGTGAGATTGATCCATATAATTCTACTTGGTTTACTCTCATTCTCTATGGCACTCCGCTGTATGAGTGTACCATGTTTTATTAATCCACTTGTATTGATACACATTTGGATCATGCAGAATTTGGATCTGTTACAATCAGGTCTACTCTGAGCACGCTTGTACAAGTTCGCGTACAAGTGTGCATGAGCAGATTTGGGATCTAACCTATGACTGGAATTGCTGGATCAAAGGGTATATGCATATCTTCAAAATTACTAGGTAATTCAAAATTGTTTTCCACAGCTGTTGGACTGTTTACACTCCCACCAGTAGTGGATAAGACTCCCCATTCATACACTTGGCAGTGTTAGGTTTTTAAATGTTTACCTATCTAGTGAATATATAGCATTATATCATTGGAGCTTTAATTTGCATTTTTCAGGTTACTAATAGGTTTTATGCCTTTTCATATTTATATTTCCTAATTTGTGACATGCCTAATCAAATATTTCATGGATTTTTCCATTGAGTATGCTGTTTTTCTTACTAATGTGCAGGAGCTCTTTATGTACTCTGAATATTAGTCCTTTGTGGGTTGTAACTTTAATATAATTGACTTTATCAATATTTCATTTTTGATTGGAATTTTTCTTTCTTCATTTTTTTGGGGGGGGGAAACACCATATGGCTTGTGGGATTTTAGTTCCCTGACTAGGGATTGAACAAATTTGGGGCCATAGGAGTGACAATGTCAAGTCCTAACCACTGGGCCACAAGGGAACTCCCAGTTCCTTTTTCATATTAAAAAATCCTTTCTACTCTGAAATTGTGAAAATACTCCAGCATTATCTTCTAGAAATATTGTTTCATCTTATACCCTAAGATTTATATTCCATCTGTAACTGATTATGTGTCATGTATGGTTAGAGATCACATTTCATTTTCATGGATATTCAATTGATCCAGTACCATTTATTGAAAAGTTTACCCTTTTCCCAAACTTAGGTCATTTATTAGGTGTGTAAATGTTTCTGTGCTCTCTCTTCTGTTTCATTGCTCCATTTGCCAGTCTTTGCACCAGGATCATTCTGTCTTGATATAGCCTTATAAAAATTTCATAATAAGATTTTTATCCTCCATTCTTGTTCTTTGTCTTCAAGTGTCTTGGCTCCTCTTGAATTTTAATATACATGTTAGGATCAGCTTATCAAGTTTCAAATATTTAAAAAATCTGTTGGAAAAAAAAATCTGTTGGGATTCTGTTTTAAATTGCATTAACCTACAAATCAGGTTTTTAGGAATTGATGTCATTATAAGTATTTCAATTCAATAATTTATTATATCACTTCATTTACCTAGATTTTCTAAACATCTGTCAGTAAAGTGTATAATTTAGAAAGGCCTTGTACATCCTTTTTTTAGATATGCTTCTTTCAGCTTTCAAAGATATAAAAAATGAAAAAAAAAGTACAATTAACACCTCTATTCCCATTATCTAGATTTAACAACTATGCACATTTTGCCATGAGTATGTTTTCTATCTAGATTTTTCAAATAAAATTATTTTAAAGTAATTACAGACATCATGAAATTTCACCCTTAAATGCTAAAAGACTGCATCTTGTAAGAGTGACGTTCACCTACAATATTACAACCACACAACCACATCTGTGTGTGTATTCAAATTATCTAATTATGCTATAAACAAATTATACTAAATATCTTTTTCATTTTTTTAATATTTTCAAGTTAAGACCCAATCAAGATTCATGAACTGCCTTTGTGCATTTAGCTGAAGAAATCTGACCAATAAGGTAACTGAGAGGGGCTTCCAAGGTGGTGCTAGTGGTAAAGAATCTGCCTGCCAATCAGGAGATGCAAGAGGTGTGGGTTCAATCCCAAGGTTGAGGCTATCCCCCGGAGTAGGAAATGGCAACTCCCTCCAGAATTCTTGCCTGGAAAATTCCATGGTCAGAGGAGCCTGGCAGGCTATAGTCCATGGGGTCACAAAGAGTCGGACATGACTTAATGACTGAGCATGAAGGTAACTGAGATACAGTTACCAGCTTCTATAGGTTTTCAGAGGCCCAAGAAAGTGTATGAAGCTAAAAATACAACAAACTCATATAAAATATAATGAAACTAATACATTGAAAAGTGATACCTTATCATTTGTATGGTATTCTTCCCATACATCCATAACCCCAGTCTAAAAAGCAAGGAATTCCCTGGTGGTCCAGTGGTTAGAACTCAGCATGTTCACTGCTGGGCCCCAGATTCAATCCTTGGTTGAGCAGCTAATATCTCACAAGCCATGGAGCATGGCAAAAAAAAAAGGGAGAGAGAGAGAGAGAATAGACAAAATCAGCTGAGAGACAGGTCTACAAAAATACCTGATAAGTACTCTTCAAAAGTGTCAAGGTCATAAAAATAGGGAAAGATTCAGAGACTGTCACAGATTGAAAGATATAAAGGAGACATGAGAACTAAATGTAAGATCTTATCCTGAATCTGGTCCTGGAACAGAGAAAGAACATTAGTGGAAAAACTGGAAAAATCCCAAAGTTTGCACTTAATGGTATTGTGCCTATAATCATTTCTTAGTTTTGATAGATTTACTATGTATGTTAAGATGTTAATATGAGGGGAAGCTGAATGAAGGACAAGGTGGAAATCTGTACTGTTTGCAACCTTCTTGTATATCTAAAATTATTTCAAAATAAAATGTTAATAAAATTGAAATAAATTTGTAAATATTGGCTTAGAAGTGTGAAAAAGGAGCCTCTAAAATTGAAACAATAATTATTTCATTAAAAGCGTATAGGCAGGGGAGGAGCCAAGATGGCAGAGGAATAGGATGGGGAGACCACTTTCCCCCCTACAAATTCATCGAAAGAACAATTGAATGCAGAGCAAATTCACAAAACAACTTCTGATCGCTAGCTGAGGTCATCAGGCGCCCAGAAAAGCAGCCCATTGTCTTCGAAAGGAGGTAGGGCAAAATATAAAAGATAAAAAGAGAGACAAAAGAACTAGGGATGGAGATCCATCCCAGGAAGGGAGTCTTAATAGAGGTAGTTTCCAAACACCAGGAAACCCTCGCACTGGCGGGTCTGGGGGAAGTTTTTGAATCTCGGAGGGCAACCTAACTGGGAAGGGAAAAATAAATAAAACCCACAGATTACATGCCTAAAAGCAACTCCCAGCAGAAAAGTACCCCAGACGCCCGCATCCGCCACCAGCAAGCAGGGGCGGAACGGAGAGGAGCTGGCGGCATTGCTTAGGGTAAGGACCGGGCCCGAATGCCCTGAGGGCAATCGGAGGGAGCTTCTGTGAGTTACCAACTTAAACTGTGGGACAGCAAAAGAGAGAGAGAAAATTAACCGGCCCGAACACACTGCCGGCCGTTCACAGAACAAAAGGACCGAGCAAGTCCAGAAGAGCTAGCCGGCTGCGGACTGGCCCAGCCCCGCCGGAGGCAGGAGGCAGGGGGGAGGGGAAAGGGGCAAACTCGGCCCCAGAGACAGCATCCCCTACCACACTGCAAACAGGCCTCCAGTTTCTAACCAAAGACTTCCTGAGATTCTGGATGGTCGACATCTGCCGGGAGGGTTGTGGCTAGACACAGGGCGCACGCACCCGACCGGCGCAGGCGAGGACTGGGGCTGGGGATGCGGAGGGGAGAAGGCGCACGCATCCGGGGAGAGTGCGCCCGTCAAGCTTCTGGCTGCCTGAGCCGCTTGGGCCGGGGAAGGCACAAAACGCAGGCGCAGCCGAGTCCGCGCTTTTGTGGAACACCCGAGGGCTGGAACTGCGCGCAGCGCAGGGCATGCTCCATATAGAGCAGCCGGGAGCCTGAGCAGCGTAGAGGGAGAAAGCAGCGCCAGTCCCTCCCCGCAGCGCGAGGGAACTAGCTACCTGAATAAGAGTCCACCTCCGCCCGCCTGTGTCAGGGCGGGAATTAGGCACTGAAGATACCGGCAAACAGAAGCCAAATAAACAAAGGGAACCGCTTCAGAAGGGACCTGTGCAACAGATTAAAATCCCTGTAGAGAACACTGACTACACCGGAAGGGGCCTGTAGATATCGAGAAGTGTAAGCTGGAACGAGGAGCTATATGAAACTGAACCGAACCCACACTGACCGCAACAGCTCCAGAGAAATTCCTAGATATATTTTTACCTTTTTTTTTTAATTAAAAAAAATTTTTTTTCTTTTCTTTTTTATTTTTTCTCTTTTATTTTCTTTTAAAATTCCCTGTTACTCCCCCATTACTCCTTAACTTTCATTTTCATATATTTTTATGATTTTTTTAATTAGGAAAATTTTTTTTCTTGTTTTTTTTCTTTTTTTACTTTTCTTTTTTTTCTTTTTCTCTTATTTTCTTTTAAAGTCCTCTATTACTCCTCTACTACTCCTTAATTTTCATTTTCATTTCACTATAACCTTGCAAAAAAAAAAAAGAGAAGCCCTATTTTTAAACTGAACTTCATATATATTTCTAAAATTTTTTGTGTTTTTGTTTTTAATATTGTATTTTTAAGAGTCTAACCTCTACTCTAGATTTTTAATCCTTGTTTTTCAGTATGTGATATAAATTTTGGACATTTAAGAATCCAATATTCAGTTCCCATTTTTATTCAGGAGTGTGTTGATTATTCTCTCCCAATCTTGACTCTCCATTTTCTACCTCAGAACACCTCTATTTCCTCCTTTCCCCTTCTCTTCCCAATCCAATTCTGTGAATCTTTGTGGGTGTCTGGGCTATGGAGAACACTCTGGGAACAGACAACTGCGTAGATCTGTCTCCCTCCTCTTGAGTCCCCCTTTCTCTCCTCCTGCTCATCTCTATCTCCCTCCTCCCTCTCCTCTTTTTCATGTAACTCTGTGAACCTCTCTGGGTGTCCCTAACGGGGGAGAATCTTTTCACCATTAACCTAGAAGTTTTATTATCAGTGCTGTATAGTTGGAGAAGTCTTGAGACTACTGGAAGAATCAAACTGAAATCCAGAGGCAGGAGACTTAAGCCCAAAACCTGAGAACACCAGAAAACTCCTGACTACATGAAACATTAAGTAATAAGAGACCATCCAAAAGCCTCCATACCTACACTGAAACCAACCACCACCCAAGAGCCAATAAGTTTTAGAGCAGGACATACCATGCAAATTCTCCAGCAACACAGGAACATAGCGCTGAACATCAACATGCAGGCTGCCCAAGGACACACCTAACACATAGACCCATCTCAAAACTCATTACTGGGCACTCCATTGCACTCCAGAGAGAAGAAATCCAGTTCCACGCACCAGAACACTGACGCATGCTTCCCTAACCAGGAAAACTTGACAAGCCAAACGTCCAACCCCACCCACTGGGTGAGACCTCCACAATAAAAAGGAACCACAGACCTCCAGAATACAGAAAGCCCACTCCAGACACAGCAATCTAAACAAGATGAAAAAGCAGAGAAATACCCAACAGGTAAAGGAACATGAAAAATGCCCACCAAGTCAAACAAAAGAGGAGGAGATAGGGAATCTACCTGAAAAAGAATTTAGAATAATGATAATAAAAATGATCCAAAA